>NW_025999932.1:23799507-23832920 GCF_001458135.2 Marmota marmota marmota
CCCCCCCCCCCCCAATTCTTTTTTGAATAAGATTCACTTTTTTAAAACTACTGATATGGGCAGGGAATGTAACTCAATAATAGAGTGTTTGCTGAGCATGTGTAAGAAGAAGCTGGGCTCAATACAAACAAAAATTTTTCCTCCTGTGCCACAGCAGTATTATTTTCTACAGTTTATGTACAAAATGTGCAGTATTTCATTTATGTCATGAGTTATATAATTGCTCTGTAAAGAAACAAAAATGATCCCTGAGTTTCAAACCAACTTTAGTAAGCTTTTAGGGCAACTCATTTGTAAGCCAGGACCTGCCCTCATTCAAAAGCTCAGTCAACCTTCAACCAAGTGTTATTTTCTCCTTATTTTTCAACAGTAAAGGAAGGATATATCAGGTTTTCTTTTCTTTTCTTTGTCTTTCTTTTTTTTTTTTTTTTGATATATTTTTCATGTAGTTTATTATAGTAAGATATAGGAGAGAATTAAAGACAGTCCCCAAAAGGGAAGTGTGATATTACAGAGAAGAAGGTACATGAGAAAGGAGTGCATTGTTTCTTGTAGTATATTTTTCATAGTCTGTTTCAGACACGTGCATAGAGACTGACTTTCAGTAAAATGGACATAAGTAGAGCCATAGATAGAATCAGAGAAAGAAATCAAGAAATCAAGAATCAGGAAGAAACTGAAAATGAGTTGGGGGGAAAACCTCCTGAATTCAACAAATGGGGGGAAAAAAACCAGATGGAGGTAAGAAGCAAAATAACAAATGGAAAATTATTTAGTTGGGCAACAAGGAAAGGAGAGTTACTGAGTTTTTTTGATGTTAAACTCTCGTAAGCAAGACTTTTATTAATGTCTTTTATTTTAAAAATCAGTTCTAATCTAATCTGGATCATGTTGTGTATGTGCTTTATTTCTAAAAGTGGATCATTTCCACCTTGAGTCAACCCTAGAGAGGTGGTGGGATGTACTCAAAATAGATGGTGTAATTTTTTTTTTTTTTAAACTCACCTAGTTCTTCAGTTATCTTGGACCTTTGCTTTCCTGTCTCACAGTAGGGAACAATGGAACTTTCTAGGAGGGAGGCTTAGTATAGCATCAATTCAAAGTGGAGCCAAACTGAAAATTTCCACTGTTTCAAGGATTGAGAGACTGTATGTTGGTACATGCTGCTCAAATACTTGATAAAAAGCAACTACCTTCAGTTTGCTTTACTAAATACATTTGATTGAAACACCTATAGAAATTTATAGTTAGCATTAACAGTACTCTGATTGCTTTTTGGTCAATATTTCTGTAACTTTGTTAATGTAACTTAGAAAGTTTTACCTGATCTTAAATTTGATTAAAGGGACTTCTCAGAGTTTTTATAGCAGTGCTCTCCTAAGAACAGGAATGATGGCAGTAGTGAAAGTGCTCCTTGCCGTGCCCCTTCCATTCTGCCATTCTGGGATCCTAACTTTGGCACAAATTCTTGGTATCCCTTTTGATAGATTTAAAGTAGTTTATCTGTCTAATCAGTTTTTCTAATTTTAGGATCTCATGTTCAAAGTGTCAGATTCACAAATGCTAGTTTTTGTATACTTTTTAAATTTTAAATGGTTTTTTTTTTTTTTTTTTTTGGAGGGGGGTTGCTTTGGGGAGGTAATAGAGTTTGACTTACGCTTATTCCCTGTTAGGTACAATGTTAAGGATAGCTATCTAGTATTAAAATTTCATTATGACTGCCTCAAAATAGGTGGTTTTCCAAATATGCCAGTTGTAGACATTCAGTTAAACTTGTGGTTTGAAACCCTGGCTGCATATCAAAATCTCTTATGGAAGCTTTGAAAAGTACCAATACTGAGACCAAACCCCAGGCTGGTAACATCTAAACTGGGTGACAAGCACTAGGTGACTTTCTTGTTTATTTGTTGTATTTTGTTGTTAAACTTCTCAGGTGATTTTAATGTACAGCTGGGTTTGAAAACTTACCAAAAAACCAACACTCAGTAAATGAGATATAGCTAATATTCAGATGAGATCTTGGATTTTGAAGATTTTAAGAAATCTGGTAGAAATTACTTCAAATGATTTCATGTTAACTTGGAGTTACTACATTTATTGTTGGTTGCCTACCAAGTAGGACTATTTGGGGGTGATAAAAAATAACTTAATCAGTCAGTGTCTTTTGAAAATCCTTTTAGAAGAAAAGCCTGAGAATGGTAAATTATTTAAAAAAGAAAATAGGAAAGAGGTAGTTCCAGAACTCAAAGATCTATTGAGTATAAGCAAACATAGTCTTGTTTAGAAACAAAGGCATTTGGGATATCTTTGAGGTTTGCACCATTTCAATATTCTAGAGAATAAACATGCTCCAAAATGAGGCTAACATTTATGTTTATAATGGGAAAACTTTCCTTCAAATAATTTTTACATTTACACTACATTCTGGAACTCATAGAAAATGGGAAAACTCTGTGTATGTTAAATTGCAACAATCATAGTAAAACCAAATGTGTAGTAAACTTAAGTTTGTTGTAATAACAAAGAGTATCATATATATTTAAATAAAAGAATTTTTTTTTAAAAAAAGCCTTAAGCAGCAGTTTCATAGCTGGCATATTAACTACTTAGAGTAATGTTTCTTAGATGTAATCCTAGAACTGCCTTTATCAGAATTACCTGGGTGCTTTAGAAATGTTGGGACTGTTCACTAAATGATAATCTCTGAAGGTGAAGCTCAGAAGTTACTTTTTAAAAAGCTCCCAGGTGATTTTGATGAATATTCATATTTTAGAACCCTGCCCTAAATTCTTCAGCTTATTTAAAATATTTTCTATTAATGTAGTAGTGTCATGTATTAAATGTATACCTATGAAATAAAAAATAAAAGTTATATTTATTCTTTCATGTCAGCAAGCAGATCTGATATCATTAGGAAAAGTTGTGTTGGCTTTGGCTTGCAACTCTTTGGCAGGAATACAGCGAGAGAATTTACAGAAAGCCATGGAATTAGTGACAATCAACTACTCCTCTGACCTGAAGAATCTGATCTTGTAAGTTTTAATATATGATAAAATATATGTACACACACACGCACTTGCACACTTATCATATGAGATTGACTGAGCTTTTTATTTTGTGTATTGCTTATTTTCATATGGGTCCTTTTAATAGTGATTCTGTTTTAGTTCCCACTATTTAAAATGAACTAAAACACAAATGACTTTTCTTTTTATTCCCAAGTATATATTTCTTGGAATAAGTTAATAAGCCATGCGTTCTAATTAATTATTGATGTTTTAAACATTTGGTTAGTGCGCAACCTCTAGAGCTATACTGATGTTCTCTAACTACATGTATCCTTTTAAAATTAAATTAAAAATTCAGTTCTTTGATTTCACTAACTGTATTTCAAGGGTTCAATAGCCACATGTAGCTCCTGGCTAATATATTGGACACTCAGAACATTTTCATCATTTCAGAAAGTTCTCTTGGCCAGAGTATGACAGCTATCATAAAATAAACCTCAAATGCATTCTAATTATATATTCTCTGATCCAAACATGCACCAAAAAACAGTGTAGAGGATCCCGTGCTTATGCTCCAGTATCCTAAGACTCCATGGAGTTCTTAAACATAGGTTTGAAATGAGTTTGGCTTAAAAAAAAAAAAAAAGCACTGTGGACTACTCTCAACGCAGGAGGACTTCTCCCTATTTCAGACACATCTAATATTGGTAGATTTCAGAGGGTTGGCCACTGCGACCTTTATTATCACATTTTGAGCAGAGAAGCTAGGGGAATACTTTTGTAATTTTTCTTGTTATGTTCTAGAAGGAATTAGAATTTATTGATCCTAATCAACAGTTTCCTTTAGCTTCCAGCTGTCCCTTCTGATCTTTCGATGTAGCCCTGGATGATCCACTTTGTTTTTGGACCAGCCCTGGGATATGGAATTGTTAATAAATGGCATAAATGTTCTTGTGACAGAACACTGGAAGCCAGTCATTGCCTAGATCCTATTAGTAGTTGAATAAGATGGTTTATTTTTTAAATGAAAACATTTGTTTTATGTGTGATAACAGCAGTGATTCCAAGCCTGACTTTGCAAAACCTAGGATGTTTCAGATAATTTCAGGTTATAATCTCTAGATTTAAAAATTGGGAGTAGAGGATAAAAACATAACAAATTATATGTTCATAATTATCCAAAGTGGTTGATGATTCATGGGGATTCATTTTATTATTCTACTTTTTTAAATAAATGTTTGAAATTTTCATTAAAGAGTAAACAGAAAGTCGTACTTTAATAATTACAAACTAAAATTTTTATAGCAATAAACCATATGTCAGGAGCTTTTGAACTGCTTAATGTGAGTTAATTTACTTAATTCTCCCAATAATAGTAAGTTTGATGCCATTATTAGCCCCATTTTAGAAACAAATTTCAGACATAGGTAAAGTAACTTGTCAAAGTTACATAGCTTGTAATAACTTCCAATATTATTGGCCAATATAAATGTTAGTAATTACAGATAAATAGCTAAGATACTGTGGATTATTGGCATGGGTAATCATTCATTTATTCAATAAGAAAATACCTACTATATCCCAAATGCTGGGGATACTTCAAGATGAGCAAGATTTTCATCTTTTGGAAACTTATATTCTAAGGGGAGAAAAGTTAATAAACATGTAAGCAAGTAAGATTTTCAGATAGTGATAAGTCCTGTGAAGATAGTAAGCTAGAATTGGACTCTTTTGATCTGTGTTGCACATAAAGATTGCTCAGAGATGAATATATGATGACACTTGTTAAATTAAAGTGGCAGAGCAGAATACAGCTTCCAAAATATGCTGGGGTTCATTCAGTTTAGCAAAATTGAAGACCCAGTATTAGTTTCAAAAATTATCTTTGGCTAGGTGCAGTGGCATGCACCTGTAGTCCCATGTATTTAGAGGCCGAGGCAGGAAGACCATTTGAGCCCAATGATTCAAGATTACCTTGCGCAACATAGCAAGATCTCTATCTTGAAAACAACAGCAAAAAATTACCTTTGATGAGCAATAGGGAAAGCTCCCAACCCCACAGCTATTCAGTGTTTCACCCCTTTCAAAAAGTTTGTAACTATATTTTCATCTAGCACTGTTATAAAGAAAGGTTTGAGAACTGAAATGCGTAAGTGGAACCCTCCTCTACATTCCTTTCTTTCTTATACAGTAGTGAAAATATGTAGAAAGAGACATGTTTTTTTCCTTTAGCTCTTAAAAGCTTTCCAAGAAGAGAAATAATAATTAAGCTTTAAAGGTGAACCTGAGTTGCATGAAAAGTATGTTTTCAGATTGAGTGCACTAGATAAAAGCAATATGTATTTGTGGGTTTGGTTTTTTATTATTATTGTTTTATTTGGGGGGGGGGGGTGCGCGGGGAGAGTTTACCTGGGATTGAACTCAGGGGCACTTGACCACTGAGCCATATCCCCAACCCTATTTTGTATTTAGAGACAGTGTCTCCCTGAGTTGCTTAGTGCCTCGTTTTTTGCTGAGGCTGGCTTTGAACTCTTCTGATCCTCCTGCCTCAGCTGCCTGAGCTGCTGGGATTATAGGCATGGGCCACCATGCCCAGCTGGGTTTTGTTTTTGGTTTTTGGTTTTAATTTTTTTAACTGCATGCTAGATATTCAAGTGATTCCTCTTTATCCTGGTTAGGTATTTGTTGACTGACCAAAATAGGATGCGAAGTGTAAATGACATCATGCCCATGATTGGTGCTCGATTTTATACTCAATTGGATGCTGCTCAAATGAGAAATGATGTCATTGAAGAAGACCTTGCAAAGGTAAAAAGTATAGTTAAAAAGACTGTACGCATTCTTGGATTTGTGTGTATAAGTAGTTATAAAACAGTAATTATTATACAGAATATAGAACCTAATCGTCCAAGATTGCAAATATTTTTGTAAATGCTGAATATTTAGCAATTTTTGACATCCTCTGGGCATTGTTTTCTTTTTCATTCATGTTTTTGTAATAACGTGACAAAAGTCTTTCATGTGAGTTACTCTATCAGTCCCTAAAAATGGGTCATCTGCATAATAGACTTGTGGTGTTTTAAAAGTATAACCAAAAGTTTGGTGGGGATGTTAGAATGTATTGCTTAATGATTGCATCAGTGCAGGATATCAATCTTTGTGAATTTTGGTTTTTATGTTGAATTAGCTGAACATTAACATTCTCTTTTTAAAATGTTTTATAGGAAGTTCAAAATGGAAGACTGTTTAGGCTTCTAGCAAAATTGGGAACAATCAATGAGAGGCCGGAGTAAGGATTTACAGTATTTTGCAATATATTTTCAATCAAGGGCACTGTTTTATGAAACAAGAATGCGTGTACCTTATTTTTACTGCTTTTATTTGAAAAAAAAAAAAAGGAAATTTTTCTCATGTGAAGTGACCTGTTAATCATTACGATGCCTTTTTTTTAAGCCACAGCCTAGGTGTGTTTGACTTTATAAATTTTACACGCATGAACACATACAGGAAATACAGTGTTAATATCTGTATTGTGGTTTGCACATGAGGGAACATTTTACAAATACCTGTTTCCTTTTTAAAAGCTGGATCAAATCAATTTTCCTTGGTCCATTCAGAGACTTCCTAGAAATTTCTAATTATTGCATGCCTCTTATTTTCTATTAAAGTACATTAACATTGGAAAGACATTGCCATTTTACTCTATTTATCTAATTCTATCCTGTTTGTAAATTAAAGTTACTCATCTCAATAAGAGTTGATGTTTGTACTATATAACTGTCAAGTACAGAACAGAATTGCAGTTATTGTGACTAAAGTGTAAGTTATATTTCAGGATTGTCATCTATTTTTTGAAGTTATAGGTATTAGATAGATATCGTTGCTTGTGGGATTTTTTTCCTATCCATGAAATTCAAGTCCGCTGCATTTTTTCAAAGTCTAAAAACTCAATTTTCCCTAAAAATTTTCCTGAATGAAGAAGACATATTATATGTTAAACTACTTTTTGAAAACTCTTAGCTATGTCTTCTGGTATTTATCTCTGTACTTTACAATATATGCCTAAACTGCTTTTTCTTAATTTTTTTAAGTATTGAAATTCAGCTTATGGCTCATCACCTTTCTTCAACACTCAACAACACTCTCTTACATTGTGCCACTTAACCCATAATTTTGAGTTAAATCTGTACTTGGTGTTGACATTGTTATGACTAGGTAAAAAATATTGTTCATAGCTGCACTGCATAGTAAAGCATAATTATATTTCCTTTCTTCTGTGCAGTTTGTTTGTTTTTGTGTTTTCCTGGAGTTGATAATTGTCTTATATAGAAAACTAAGCAAAGGAAAAAGTATTTACAACGAGTTCATTGCAAACACTCTGCCAGAGTTATAAAACACCTTTCAAAAATAGGTAACCTATCGGTTCCTTTTTTCCCCCTCCCCTTTAGAGAAATTCCCCTGAGAGTCCCCACCCTTCTGTTCCCATCTGGGCTGGAGTGCTTCATACCCTGCCCAAATGCATACTTGACCTGGAGCTTCCCTTCACTCTTGTCTTGGGAGTTCTCCTTATCTCTCTCTTTGTGTTGGACACCCTGTTTCTTGCTTTTTTTCCTTGATTTATTCTTTTGATTTAATGGAGCACATTCTCCTGTAGCTTCCTGTGAAAGGTGAGTTTTTTGAGTCCTTGAAAGTCCAAAAATATCTTTGTTCTGTTTTCGTATCTTATTGATAGTATAAAATTCTTAGTTATCTTAAGAAAAATTTTCAAAATTTATTTTTATTAGGTTATATATCACCAGTATTAAAGATTTATGGTGAAAAATACAAAATCTCTCTTCAAAACTGACATCCCTAACCTCACCAATTGCACCCACTAATACTTAGTTCTGATTTTTTTTCTATACCCTTCCTGAGCTACATATACTACTGTATGTTATCCAGCACTACCATTACTCCCACCTTTTTTTTTTTTTTTTTGTCCTTGGTACTTTGGTTTGACCCCAGGCCCTTGCACATGCTAGGCAACACTGTACCACTGAACTATATTTCCAGCCCTTTTTATTTTATTTTATGACAGGGTTTCACTAAATTGCCCATACTGGCCTTAAACTTTGAATCTTCCTGCCTTAACCTCCCATGTAAGTGGGATTACAAGCATGTACCACCATGCCTGGCTTCCTCTTTTTAAATATAAAAATTGCAAACCATACTCAGTATTCTTTATATATTACTTTTTATAAAAATTTATTTTGGAAGTCTTAATGTTTATGTTGAGTATATGTCGAGCACTATTCTAAACACTATACAAATATGACCTGATTTACTTCTCATGATTACTCTGTGACAAGGCTACTGTTGTTATTCTGATTTAACAGAAAATGATGCACAGATGGATTAAGTAACTTGTCCAAGGTCACATAATAATTAAGTAAATGAGCCAGGATTCAGGATTTGAATCTAGACTTTGTGGTTTAGGGCCTGTGCTTTTAGCTACTAAGCTATGCTTCCTCACATTTTATCTCAAATAATGATCATTCCATGGATTACTTTTATTTCTTCAGTTCCCTGTGGATAGACATTTATGTTGTTTTTAGTATTTTGCTAGTGTAAACCGTGCTATAGGGACTAAGTTATGTGGCTTAATTTTGTTTAATTTTGTGTGTGCATAATGGTAGGCACAATAGTAATTGCTAATTAGTGGATATATCACTATAATTTCAGAGCTATTGCAGAAAAAAATTGTATAATTTATGAGAGTGCCTCACCAACAATACCTTTTTCAAAGTTTTGGAGTTTGATCAACCAGATGCATAAGAAAATGATTTCAGTGAAGTTTTAGTTTGAATTTATTCTTAAGGGACTTACTTGAGTATCTTTTTTTTTTTTTTAAATCTGTTTCTTTTCTTTTCTGTCTGTACATATCCTTTCCCATTTTTATTTTTGGCTGGATTGCCTGTCTTCTTAATTGATATAGATAAGAGTTAGAGAGATTTAGTCTTTGTGATTTTTTTCTTTTAATGCTGTCATTTTTCTTTTGACTTTGCTCATTTTCCCCCCTATGCAGATATTTACATATGTAGTCTAATGATCTAACTTCTATGCCTCTGGATTTTGAGCCTTAGATGAAGGAATTACTTCATGCTTTCTTCGAGAATGTTTGTGGCTTGTGGTTTCATTCATTCATATTAATTTTTTGTATATTTAGAAATTATGTAGGGTGTAAGGTATGAATCCAGGCTTTTTTCCCTCCAGACAACTACCTAGTAGATAAAAAGCATTTTTTTAATTGTCTAACTTTTGCCCATAGTATGATACAGCGCACATTCTTTTAATGGTAGGAATTTTAATCTAGTAGCTTCGCTGGATACAGGCATGTAGGTATTTTATGTCTGCCCCTCCCAAGGGCCTGGACTCAACCCCAAGTATCAGCAACTTAGACCCTATCTCAGAATTTCAATTTTAAAAAAAGTAGGGGGGAGGATTGGGGATGTAGCTCAGTGGTAAAGCACCCGTGGGTTCAATCCCTAGTTAAGCCCTCCCACCACCACCACCAAATCTAGTAGTGTTAGTTCTTCTCCATCTCCATTCACTATGTATTTTTTCATTGTTTTCCGAAAACTGTTAATCAGTTCATTTAATGTCTTAGAAAAGAATAAATCTGATGGTATTTATATAGGGAAGATGACTATTATGAGTCATATCAGTAAACTTAAAGTACATTTGTAGTTTTAAATATTAGTTGTCTTGAAAATCATGGTATGTCATTTTATTCATTGATGTCTACTTTTCTATTCTTCAGTAGTGTATGGGTTCATTATGTAGTTCTAGCATATTGAATTTTATTCTTAGGTATTTTATGTCTGCCCCTCCCCTATTCTGTCTTCTTACCACTAGTTGTTCCTATGAATTAATTGAATTCTGTAATTTTGTACACCTGATACCTTGTTTGGATAAATTTTTAATAGATTTTTGAGTTTCCCAGTTTATGATCTTACCATCTACAAATAATGATAGTTACATTTCCTCCTTTATGATTTCTGCACTTTAATTGCTATTTATTGATTTTGTTAACTAAAAGTATTGATAGTTTTGTTCAGAGTATGAAACATTGTTCCATTGTCTTTTAACTGCCAGACAAATTTAAAGCCATTTTCTCTCCAGATCCTTCCCTTTCTTTCAAGCTTTTAGGGCTTTGCCACTTATGTTCAGAAATTCACAGTGATTTTCCTTGATGTGTGTTTTAGATTCAAAATACAAGTGGGTCCTTTTAATCTTGGAAATTAAGTTTTTCTATTCTAGGATCTTTCCTACTTCTTTTTTTATTTAATTCTTTTTAAATATTTATTTTTTAGTTGTAGTTGGACACAACACCTTTACTTATTTATTTTTATGTGGTGCTGAGGAACAAACCCAGGGCCTCACATGTGCTAGGCAAGCACAACCCCAGCCCCTTCACTACTTCTTTAATAACTCTTTTTTTCCCCTTATAGTAATTCCTATTGCTCAGATGTTAGATTTTTGTGGTTTTCTAATATTTCTCCTGTTTTTTGTTTTTTTTTTTAAACTATTATTTCTGGGCATTGTTTCAAGTTTCATTTTTTTCTCTCTAAATTTTAAAATTAAAGTTCAAGTTTGTTCTGATCCTTTTGAATTTTTAAATTTCTGCTGTCATATTTTTAATTTCCCAAAACTTTTCTGTTCTTTAAGTGTTTTATATCATTTTGTCAATGACACTGACAGAATTTTTGGTGGTGGTTGGGTTTGTTTGTTTGTTTGTTTTTTAGGGAGTGGAAATAAGGGCTTGCTTTATTTTATTTTCTCTTCAAAGGATTTTGTACACTTGGCTACCCATTACTATTAAAATGAGGTCCTAAAAAAAGTTAATGGAAAGCTCTATAGGAATTATAGAACATTGAGCTTTTCTTTAGATAAGGATATATACTATTAAGCTTGGTTTTTGTTCGTTTTTAGTGTACTCTCAAATATCTTCTTTCTTGGCTAATTTTGGAATCACGTGGAAAGAATGTCCTAACCGTGGTATACGCCTGCTTTCCATGGTTTGGAAACCAGGCAGCGAGGAGGTGCTTGTTGAATAATGTATTATCCTCCACTCTTCACCTCCTCAGCTACTGTTTTGCTGGCATCCTTGGAGCTGGAGCTTTTCTGCTTCATCCCTTCTACGAAGTAAACATGTAGATTTCTTCAAGGCAGAGCTAGGAGCAGGGCTGAGATGAGTAATCTATTTGCTGTTTATAGAATCTTTCCTTAATTCTGCTGACTTCAACCCATATCTCCACCTGTCGTAGGCCCTATCAGTTCTTTTTTTTTAAAAATATTTATTTTTTAGTTTTAAGTGGACACAATATCTTTATTTCACATTTATGTGGTGCTGCAGATCGAACTCAGTGCCTCAAGCATGCTACACGAGCATTCTACCACTGAGCCACAACCCCAGCCTGGCCCTGTCAGTTCTTGAGCCTTACTCATTGGCATCTTTTTGTGGATTTCCCCCTGACTGCAACCCTAGATTAGAGTTCCTTTTTGTTCAATCAGCTAAGTCGTAACATTTAACCCATCTGATTTGCACTTGCCAAAATTTTATGAACATCTCTTATCTACTTTGTTACTTCTGATCCCTGTGTTTATCATCCTTTTAAAGACATTTTACTGTTGATTTGGTGACACTTTGAAAGGGAGCAAAGATAAATGTATATGCTTAATCTGCATTTTAATTGGAGCTCTCCAGAGTGACTTGATGGTACTGGGGATTAAGTCTCCTGCATGCTTAGCAGAGCATTGTACTACTGAGCTATACCCTCTGCCATGTCCCAGTTTTTAAATGTAAATCAAGGGTGCATACTGTGGTCCTTATCTATTTATTTCTCCTTCTTGCTTCAGGTCACACACATACACACACACACATACACACACACTCTCTCTCTCTTTAGGTTTTTCCTTTTCTCCCTCTTCTCTTTTTGACCTTGTCTTCTTTCTGGCTTCTCCTTGCCCTTATCTTCTTGCCTTCCCTCCCTTTATATTCTGTTTTCACACTTTTTCTTTTCTCCTTAAAAAAAAAAAATGCATTTAGAAACACCTTTCTTAAGTTTTCTCGGTGTTCCATGTTGTCCTTTACAAGTATCCATCTCTCTAAATAAAGGGGGCATTCTTCCTCTGAAAAAGCAGCCACTACTTCCTCTGGAAAACCTTCCTCCCGGAGGAATCCATGTTTCCATTCTATATCCTATCCCTTTCTTATAATAGCATTGTATAAATATGTAGTTTACAATATGTAGTTAACACTTTCTTTGATTATTTGAATAACATCTATTTCCCCGATAGACTGTCAGTTCCTAAGATCATTGAAAAGTAACAGTAGTCATCTGGTTCTCTAGTTCTTTGCAACTTTCCTTTAGGTAAAATGGTAGGAAACCAGACTCTACCTTTGTTTTGTTTTGTTTCTGAACATTTTTCTGTGTTGTGCTCATTAATGAAGTGGAAAACTTAGCTGACCATCTCTGACTTGGGGAGGAAGGAAAAAAGAATATTCTCTTAGAACTTTAGTCTAAAGCTGTCTAAAGTTTTCTTTCTTTGTTCTCCATTTTATCTAATTGTAAGGACTGAAGTAAGAGGTACAATAATTCATAGATGGTTATTGCCCCCCGAGAATTGAAATTTATGTACTTCGGTGTTTAATGGATTTAAAAAACAAACAAACAAACAAAAACACTGCATAAAATCTCTTTTCATTAGGGAAAAAAATTAAACTAGTTTTGAGTCTGAGAAATGAACAGGTGGCCATGTGGCATACAGCATGAGTTACTGAGGTGAAATATTAACTTCCCCCAGGTTTCAGAAGGATCCTACTTGGTCAGAGACTGGAGACCGTTATCTGTTGAAACTCTTTAGGGATCATCTTTTTCATCAGGTGACAGAAGCAGGTGCTCCCTGGATTGACCTCAGTCATATCATTTCTTGTCTTAACAAGGTAATTTGTATCTGGATTTTGAAGATCACAATGCTACCTGTAATTTATAGAGATGCATCTTATACAAATATCAGGAGACTTAAGAAATCAGTATATACTCCTTCTGTACTCTACAAGATATTTTTTCGTGATTTTCTAGTATAGGAAGATTTTCTAACACCTTGTAAGACAAATTCCGGAATTTTTTATTATGGGGTCTTTTGTAGTGGTCAAAAATGACTTGTTTTGACCCTCTTGTACTACATTTTATTTACATGTAATTTTGTGGTACCAAATAAAACAATGAATGGGAAAACAGAAAAATTATTTTTTTAATGTTTTTTAAAAATTGAATCTAGTCATTGTGAATGGTATTGTTATTAGTTCCTGTATTGTCAACTACAGTATTATAATAATAAATGTGCAAAAGTGGTATAAGTGAATTTGGTGATTAGATGAATTAAATAGAGATATATCATAAACTTTTGTGAGATGTGAGCTGTATGTTTTTGAAAGTGCTAGGAGCCGGGCCTCGTGATGCACACCTATAATCCCAGTGACTCAGGAGGGTGAAGCAGAAGGATCGCAAGTGGATCACAAGTTCAAGGCCAGACTCTTCCTCAAAATAAAAAAGGAAAGGGCTGGGGTAGCTCAGTGGTGAATGAAGTGCCCCTGAGTTTAATCCCTAGTATCCCGCCCCCCACACAAAAAAAAGGAGTTTGAAAGTGCTAAGAGAAACAATTTACAGAGGAAAGGAGGAACACTATTTTTTTTTTAAATGGATTATGTGGAAGTGCAGGGTCTAGAACTGATCTTTATAAGTAAATTCTAGTCTTTGTGTAGGTTTATGTGTAAACCCGGGATTGGCAAACTATGGTCTGCAGGCAAATCTATTTCACAGCTGTCTGTTTATATCCCTATAAGCCAAAATAGTTTCATATTTTTAAAAAGTTGGAGGGAAAAAAAAGACAGAGACTAATACGTGTTCCCAAAAACCTAAACATTTACTATATAGCCCTTTACAGAAAATATTTACAGATCCTTGGCCTTTTTAAGTACCAGAGCACATATTTTTGAGCTGTTAATGCACAATGCAGTAATAACCCTTTGGGGAAAATGTTAGGCTTTGCCTTGTTTGGAATTTCTTTAAAACTTTCTAGAGTATTTTCAGCAGCACAAAACTATATATACCATTAAATTAACCCATTATAATTTACATATTTATTTTTCTTTTATTTTTCCTAAAGGCAAAATATATTCTTCAGAGCAATGTGTGGAATATAATTTATCAAAGCACCAGTAATTAGAAATACATAGAACTAATATTAACAGAAAGATGGAACAGGTGGAATAAGCCATGGACAGTTATGATAAAGAAAGACTATGTAATGAATATCAGAAAAATGGAACATTTGAAGAAATTTTATTTTATATCATAAAAATAGCTAGTATTGGGGCTGGGGTTGTGGCTTAGTGTGGAGTGCTTGCCTCGCACATGTGAGGCACTGGGTTCAATCTTCAGCACCACATAAAATAAGTAAACAAATAAAATAAAGGTATTGTGTCCAACTACAACTAAAAAAAAATTTTTTTAAATAGCTGATATTAAATAAATTTATTCCAAATCTGAAGTGTGACAATTTTCTGACTTTGAAGAGTGTAATAAATTAAAAAGGAAGGATGGTCATGTTGATTATTTTAAAATTAAGATTTTACATAAGCTTATTTTGGTGGAAATGACACAAATTAATGAGTGAATTGTTCTGAAAGTTTGAACCTTAAATGGATTTTAAATATATTTTAATGAATCAGTTAATAAAATAATAAAAGAAGAAATGTACATTGAAAACTATTAAGGAAAGTAAAAATCATAACAAAGCAAGTTATTTGATGGACTAAGGATTGGTATTTATGTTTTGTAAAAAATATAAGTTACTGCCAAATCCCAACAGATAAAGTGAGTAGCTAACATTTACATGAGAGGAAATACCAAAAGTAAATGTATAAAAAGTTTAATAACAGGAGTTAATTAAGAATGCCCAGATAGGAAGGTACTTTTGATTTGGAGATAATAGTAAATTGTTATAACTTGTAAATCAATAGTGTGTAATCATATGCTAATGCAAACAAATATTTAAGCAGAAGGGACAAAAGAGAGTATTTGAAAAACAGATTATCTGAGTTAAAAATTGGGTCCATAAAGACTAGTGAAAAAGTATTTATAGATATCTGAAAGGGAATGTAACAAGTTTTAAAAAATATTTCAGTTATCACTGTTGGAAATGTCCTAAATAAAGTATATTCTCTTCCACATGGTATGAACTTCTTATTTTATGTATCTGTCTGTTTCAGCTAGATGCTGGTGTGCCAGAAAAAATAAGCCTGATTTCCAGAGATGAGAAGAGTGTACTTGTGGTGACTTACAGTGACTTAAAGCGCTGCTTTGAAAATACTTTTCAAGAACTGATTGCAGCTGCAAATGGTCAGTTGTAGTATTTGCTAAAAACACACACAGGATATGGCTGAGGAACTTAACCAGTAGCAAATTGCACTACAGCTGAACTGTTTTCATCATCTCCTTTCACATTGGGGAAACAAATAGGAGATGAGTAAAGCTGCTTGCACTTGGGTCAGGTGCACTGTTACTTGAAAGGAAGAATGTTTCACTTATTCAAGAGCTCTGACTGCCATTGGAGGCTCTGTCTGTGAAGAATTCATTTCAGATCAAGGAGCACCATCAGGTGAATGATGCTCCTGCTTTTGTTTTTTCCACTTGTTGTATGCACTAATTTTAATTTTTTAAAGACTTTTTTCTGATCTTTGAACTTTTGCCACATTGTATACTTATTAAGGGAAACTATTTGCAAGGACATTTTTGGGAAACCATATGGGCAGCATTTTTGCCATTGAGGGTTGCAGAATTTGTTCTTTGGGGGATGGGTTACCCTGAATGACATAATGGACCAGGTAAATCATTTCATACAAGTGCAGTATAGTGCATAATTCTTACAAGAATATTTATGCAAACTCTATATGCCACCCACTGTTAGTTCAAATTGAGATTTTTGTTTTGTTTTTAAGAATACACAAAGAGAGATATCAGTGAATTGTTGGATATAAATTCCCCTACTAGTTGATTTAAATCCTTACGAAGAAGGATCAGATAAACAGTAACTGAAGGAGCATGTTTAGCTCTTTGCTCCAAATTCACCCAGAGCCTTTTTTTAAAAAGGCATTTGCCTGCTAGTCAGTTTTACATTTATACAATTTTATAATAGAAAAAAAAATGAAGAAATTGTGTTAAAGGCCTAAAGTTCAGGAGTATATTACTTTAGGTTATTTCCAGTTTGCTTTTTTTTTTTTCCTTCTTCTTGTATAAAGTTCTGTTCTTTGAACCACAGCTTTATAATGGTACTTTACACTGGATACAGACACAGAGACACTGTTCAGAAGATGAACTTAACACAGCAGTGGTCTGGCATCAAGAGCTTTCTGAGATTTTACAGCCTGAATTTGGAGGGATAACGATCTGCTGTGCCTTTGCAGTCACTGCTTAGCCCAAAGTAATAGTACTTTTGATAATAACTCACTCTGCGGAATCTTCCTGAATAAGTCCATCTCAAAAGTTTGGAATTTTCCTCCTCATAATTTTCTTACTTTTTGGACATGCAATTGTCGCCAAACTTGGGTATTCATGGAATTTCTAGTTAATGAAATACCTATACTTTGATACTGAAGACTGCCAAATACATAGGAATTTTCTTTCATAAAAAACAGTAATGAAGACTCTATCTCCTTTCCCAGCACTGAATGTTTTACTAGCACTGGGTGCTCACCATTCAACTATGAAGAAAATGTGGAAACTCAGAAGGTCAGGACAGACTCCCAAGCACTTGCAACTGATGTTACTGTCTTCAATTTTAATAATAGTACACATTTGTATATTTCAGAGAAGTTTTTAATATTTCTCTGTCCACTTTTTATAAGCTTTAAAATGATTTTTCTCTGCCTTGAGATTTGCATCAAGAAAAAGCACCTCTCTTCACCTGAAAGCTTTGAAGACCAGAGACACGCTTTACACATTTTAACAAGTGTTTGAGTCCATGATTGGTAGCATCAGTTGTTGAGTTAACAAGAAAATCAATTATTGCGTTTGATCTGGATGGATTTTAAAAGAACATAATGTTCAATATTCAAAGATAATTAACATTTGCCACCATGATGTTCTTTTTTATGTAAAAGGAACAAGAACTTGGAGACATTAACATGCAAAAGTCTTTTATCATTAGCTCATGTATTTGAGAAAGAGCAGCTGTCTTTTTATATGTTTTTTGACAAATCATATTGTAATTCTTTTGTACAAAAAAGAACTACTTGTATTCTAGAAGAAATATGAAATGCTTAATTTATAAGCGGGCTGGAGATTTTTTCCAATATTGTTTTCTTTGAAAATGAAAGGGGATCATCTATTTTATTTTGGGGGTCTGGTAACTTTTGAAAATTTTAATTTGTGGACCAATGTTTTGTGAAAGCTAAGGAATGGCAGGGGTATAATAGGGCTTGAATCTCTCATTCTGTATAGACCAGCAAACTTCCCTCTGCAAGGCAAGTTCACATCACAAACCCAAGAATGTCTGCATCATAAATGCTAGTTTGCTTCAGCCCCTAACCTCAGGACTTGGTTTGAATATAAAAGGTAGACAGCTGATATGTTTCCATGAGTAAATATTGTCAGCCAGAGAACAGTTGGTGTCAGGTAATGCATATTTTTTTAGCTTTGTTTTATATTTATTTTTCATTTAGTTTTTATTGGGAATGGTTTTCAAAAGAACTCTCAGTTCTGCTTAGGTGCTTTTTAGGGGAGCCCTCTTTTCCATAGTGTAATTCCATTTAAGAGGTTGTCTAAAAGTCTTTAATCCATAGGAAGATTTTAATATATGAGGATAGTCAAATTAAGGATGTAAACTTCTTATACCTTCTTGTTATGTCAGATAAAAGCACAGAAAGGACAACCCTTGAAATCAGGTAACGTTGGTCATTTTAGTTTTTTGTACCTATTTTAAATTCTGTTAGCATATTTACTTCATTGTAAATATTTTTGAGGGTACCCTTGTGTTTTGCTTTTGACCTTGGTTCTGTGATTTGGACGTCAACAACTTCCCCTAAAAAGCACCAGTATGTTAAGTTCTAATGTCATGATCCCAATATGTGTTATTCATCTTTAATCCTGTTTTCAGTCTCTATGTGTACAGCAGTATTTTTAATAAAGAATTACAGAGATAAGTTTGTCCTTTTTTGAGGGATGGGGTACCAGTTCATATAACAAAGTGACAATTGTCTTATGATTGGGTTTTTAAAAGGCTGTACATTACTTAATGTATTTTGGAAGAATTTTTGTCTTTGAAATGGTAACACTAATTAATTTATTTATTTATTAGTTATTTGTTAAATGCCTATCTGTTGTGTCCTTGGATCTGTTCTAGGAACTAAGACTACAATTTGGGGACTTGGTAATTACAAAATGAATAGTTACATCCAAGCATTTTCATACAATACAAGACTCATAGGATGATTGAGAGAGAATTCCTATGTTAAGGAATAGGGAATGATGTATAGCCACTCTGGGGGTGGGGCGACGGGGGAGGGGGGTCGCTAGGGATGGAACCCAGGGCTTCACACATGCTAGGCAAGCGCTTTACCATTGAGCAGCAACCCAGCCCTGTAGCTAGCCAGTCTCTGTTTATTTAATTTGCCATATGTGGGGCCGGGATTGTGGCTCAGCAGTAAAGTACTTGCCTAGCATGTGCAAGGCACTGGGTTTGTTCCTCAGCACCACATAAAAAATAAATAAAATAAAGGCGTGTGTCCCAACAACAGCTTACAAAAAAAATTTTTTTTAAATTTGCCATATGGATGAGAAGCACCCCTTCCCCCAGTTTCTCCAGAAACATTGTCCAGAATAAAAGGATAGGAAATAATGGCAAAATGTTGACATTTGTTGAACCTGGGTATTAAGTGGGGTGTGTGTGTGTGTATGTGTGTGTGCACATGCACACGCATGTTTTTTGTGCATTCGAAGGGAAAAGTTGAAAGAAATACTGTGCCGGATAGAAGGCAATAAGGGGCTTGAGGAATAAGTGAACAGTATTAGAAGAGGGATCATTTCTAGTTTGAGATCTGTGGTTTTCTGGAAATCAGAAAAAGGATGGCATTACAGGAAGCCTTTTTTGTGGAACGATACTGAAAGAATGTCCATGGATTTTGATGAGAATCAAAATGCATATTGTAGGTTCCTGGGAGGAAGGGGGAAATTAGTCTGCCTAGGGTGGAGGGTATGTTTGAAAGGCCTTTTAGCTTTAAATTTCTTCTGGGAAAATGTGAAAAATAACAGTTAAAGCTAGGCCAGTATTACATTTGATATAAATGAAATTCACAACTTGATCATTTTTTGTTTGCTTTAAAGCAGTGGTTCTTCCCACTTTTAGCAGGTACACAGTGAGGAACACGTTTAAAATCTTCTATATAATCTGTAGGGGTAGGAAGAGAAAGAGGAGAACAGAAGACTTTTAAATTATTGTATGTACAATGTATTGACCACAACATGGTTTGGTGGTTAAGAAATCAATAAATTCTGATTAGAGTTCTGTGAACTTCTCAACCCCTCAGTGCCAGTTCAATGAATTGAGTTTTACTCATTCTTTAAGTATTTACTGAATGCCTTTTATATGCCAGACAGTTCTAGGAACAAAGGAAAAAGCTCTGGCCATAACAGGCATAATTTTCTGTTTTGAAAGCTTCCATCTTAGTAGGGAGTAGACAAGTTGGCCCTCGGTTTTAACATCTACAAATTAAGCCAACCTCAAATTTAAAATATTAGAGGAGCTGGGTGCAGTGGCGCACACCTGTAATCCCAGCAGTTCAGGAGGCAAGTTCAAAGCCAGCCTCAGCAAAAGAAAGGCACTAAGCAATTCAGTGAGACCCTGTCTCAAAATAAAATACAAAATAGGGCTGGGGATGTAGCTCTATAACAACTATTTCCATAGCATTTGCATTGTATTGGTTGTCAGAGTCATCTAGAAATGATTTAAAGTATAAGCTTGGTTATGTGTAAATACCCCAGCTTTTTATATGAGCAACTTGAGCATTGTGGATTTGGGGACCAACAGGGAGCTATCTGTACATGAAAGTCATCCTAAAAATGCCACTTAGAGCCTTGATGTTGGCTAAGGTCAATGTTCAAAGGTCAAGGAAGGCATGTAAAATGAGCCAAAGGGACAGAAGTAGCTAGAGAGAGAGGAAGAAAGTAATGTTCTAGAATCAAAGTGAAGGTGTTTTTAGGAAGCTGCTAATGTGTCAAGTATGATTGGGACTGAGAATTGACCATTGGGTTCAGCAACCAGCTCGTGGATAGGCAGAGCAGTTGTCGTTTGAGCGTGCCAGTTACTAAGATTTCTGGCTTTGAGCAGGGTTGACAGTGACTGGGGGAAACAAGAGTTGGAAACAAGTCGTATAACCAACTTGCTTCAGGAATTTTACTGTCAAAATAGAAAATGGGTGGTAGGTGGAGGAGAACTTGGGATCAATTTTTTTTATTTTGTAAGACAAATAACAGGATGATGTATGTCTAGTAGAAAGTGGGGAGTCCATTGGGGGTGAATGGGTGGTGAATTGCTGGAGCAGCATCTAAGTTGATGAGAGGAATGGGTCAAATATACCAGCATCCTTGGGTTGTCCATTTAGAAGAGAAAGCAGAATGAAAAGTATGCATCTGATAATATGTATCATGTTAGATTGCCTCAGAAATAAAATGAGTTTATTCCATAGAATAGTTGCTGGCATGTGTTAAACACCTCAAATGATGGCAATTACTTTCTCTAGATGGGTTCCAGGTCCCAATGTATGGAAAAGTATGTATTCATTAGGTATTTTGGGGTACAAATTAAAATGGAAAATAAAAGATGACGGAGCCTAATTTACAAGGATTAGACTTATACTATTTCAACTCTATGATGTAAAAGCAATACACATTTAATAAAAACCAATACTTGGAAATTTGAATTTGGATCCTTTCTTGGGCAGTAGTAGTGACCACAGCTCCCACTCAGCCCTATGGTCACAAGGAGAAACAGTTAACATTTTATGTGGTGCTGTGCCGCTAAGTTTGGACATTTGGTGGAGTTAGGATAATTTCAGTTTACAATGGGTTTATCTTGACATAAATTGAGCACCTGTACAGGTTTATTTCAAGTATGTAGTTAATATGTTTTAGTCTAAGATTAAACCCTTCCTCTTTTAAAAAATGGGTGCTTCTTCCATGAAAAGTCATGGTAGTAAGGGGCAGGGTTTTTTTAATTTAATAATCTTTTTGAATATAGCATACATATACGTTCATGTATGTAAAAGTTCACAAATAAGTGTACAGTCTGAATTATCACACAGTAAACACATTTATGTACCACAATCCAGACCAAGAAATAGAATACTAGCAGCATCAAGTTGGATTTTGGGGTTAGGTTGTGTTTTGTGTTTTTCCTCAAGAAAGTTGGCCAGCCCTGTATTGGGATCCAGGATATTTTTTCAACATTTCCTAGCTGTAAAACCAAAAAATATGGTAGTGTGTTTAACACTGAGAAGTCCAATAAACCTTATTAAACCATCCTGCTGGAGGGGTGGTGGGGCGGATTTCCAAATATACCGAAAGTTTCCAGAGTCATGAAAAAATTTCTAAACTATGATGTGATGCTGATACCTCAAGTATTCTTCAAATCATTTGCCCAAATGAGTGATGTTTATGTTATGAAAACCAGTATTTTCAAAAGGATTTCAGCTTTTTGAAAGTTTTCAATGCTTGCCCTCTTAACAACAAGTTTACTGAAGTTAGTCATTTATCCCCTTTTCTCACCTCTGTCCCCATGAAAGTAGGCCCAATTTTTCTCCTTATGTTTCTGCAATCCAGCTTCATACCTGTGGTCAGGCAGGTAATAAATGGCACAGCCACTTTCCAAGACAAGAGTGTTGGTCACTTACTCCATGTTTAATAGTTATTACCTGTGTTGTCCTCCTAGGATATCATCCACAAAACCAAATTGAAGACTCCTTGACAGAAGTTCTTTTCTTAGGGAAGTTCTTGTATTTTGTGCTTTTGCTTATCATTTTGTATGGTTTTCTGCACATAAACTCTAACACACATGTGCACACATATTCTCACACACCCTTTAATTATGATAATTGTTTATCAGCTGAAAATTAGTGGTTAGGGAAGACTGCCTCTTTTTAATTGAGGGTACTTTCATCTGCAGCCAGCACTCACTCAGTGTATGCTTTGTCTCATGAATTTATTCATTTTAGTGTTTGGTTTTCTGGGCAATCTGCCTAGTTTGATTTTGTTTTTGTTTTTTAAAATTTATTTATTACAGTTTGCAGTGTTCCAATTGCTTAGAGCAGCTATTGTGTAGTAATAATGGAAAGCTCCATGCCCTCTCTTTAGTAGCATTTGGTTTATCTTTCTTGTGCTGTGCTTAATAACTGGTGTTTAATGAGATCTTTCAGAATACCATTCCTCCCTGCCCCCTTACCCAGAGACATTCATGACCCCTTTTTTTCCACTTACAAGGAAGTTAGAGACAAAATATGTAGATGTTTTTGTAAGTTAATTTTATTTTATGAATAGTATACAAAATACATTCATCATGACTAGAAATGTAGGACCAATATCTTTTATCTGTAGCATATATTCTTGATTTGTATAAAAGTAACTTTAAAATTCCAGTTTATTTAAATAGTTAAGCATGATACAAAAACACATACACATAAAGTTACTACCACTGCCAGTCAAAGATGCACTCCTCCTTTAATCAATATAAGTGGAGCTGGCATGTATCTGTTTCATGTTTGACATTCTTATGGGCTGTAAAATAAGATTAAAAAAAAAAAACTAAGCAACATCTTTTAGCATTTGGACAAAATTGTCCCCTGGCTAAAACTAATGTCTGAGCATCATTTCTTGGGCTAACTAGATACAGATCTGCACAAGGTACATTCATCCATCCATCCATACTGTTATACATAGATTATCTCACAAGCCCTGGAAGGAAGTACTTGTTTTTTGTTAGTGCTAACCATTTTTGTCATAAATGGCAAATGTTTCTAATATTACTGTCAATTAGTGTTTTAACTTTCAGTGCTGTTTTAATGAACAAATGCTTTGCAATTAGATATACCCATTATTACAAGCTTCCATTTATCTTTCTACATGAAGACTAGATGGAACCATTTTTAGGATGCACTCATGTAGGCTATAAGCCCCAGTCCTTATAGAAGCTGAGTAACAGAATCCTAATAGATTTTTTTCTTTTTTTTGGAAAAAGGGTATATACTAAATCTCTTTTTTATTCAGAATTAGATTATTAAAATCAAGATATCACATGAATAGCTAAGGTTTTCTTTTTATCATCAATTGCTGAATCCATATGTGATCTGAAAGAGAATTGATTGGAGTGTTCTGTTTAACATCCATCTAATTACCAGATTTATATTATTGCCAGCTTTCACTGGAGTGTTTGTGTATGGATAGAGGAAGAACAAAGATTTCTCCCCTCTTCTGGCCCTACCTGATTTTGTTTGAATTTAGTTCCTGGTAGAGAGACCTGCTTCATTCCTCTGTCCTGGCTGGGAAGTCCTCAAGAGCTTCCATGGGGCACCCACTGTCTCACTGGGGAATGTGCTGACTCTCCTATTTCTTCATACAAAGAACTTAAACAAGAAATGTGGCAAATAGGGAAATAAGTATACATTCTTCTAATACTTACTTAGAGAGTCCAGGTCTTAGATTTAAGTTACATGCATAAAAGGAAGCATGCTCTGCTCTCCCAGAAGTGATTCACTGTTGCTTGTTCAGCTCTTGACTGGTTCAGCAGCTGCATACAACCCAAGTACACAGACTATAACTTGCATAGACAACATCCAACAGAGCCATGTTAGAGACCCAGGGTGCACTTATCTCTAGATCCTGGAGAAGGAGGCACCCTTTCTTACCCTGTCTCCCTATTTCTACCCTGTCTCCCTATTTCCACCATCCTCAGACCCAAGGCAAGGTCCAAAGCAGATGAAATAGGCTTTTCTGTATTTGATGGCTCATTAATTAATATCCTGAGTCCCAACTGTAGAAACATCTTACATAAATTACATATCACCTTTTTTTCTCAAGGAGCATAAAGTGCTTAATAAACATTGGTTAATGCTCTTCCACATCTTTCCAGATTAGCATGAGACTGTGGAATCTCTACTAAATAAAAGGAATCACAATTAACTTCCTCTGCTTCAGGTCCCAACTCTGGGTGACTTGGTTTGACTGGTAGAAAGATAGAGTTTCCACTCTGCCTTATTGGATTTTATTCCATCAGTTCCAGTTTTGGTACAGAGAAAACCCTCTGTAAGACTACATTCTCATTCTCCTCAGCTTCCTTTTATAATAACTGTACACAACAGGATGATACAAAAAGTTAAGTGTCTTGTCTATACATTAATATTCAAAATACAATCTGACATCATTTTTTCGTGCAGCTTTGAGCCCAATAGTAGACATTTCTAACAGACCAACAGACCACTTAGCTTCCCATGAGCAACATGCCAAGTGCCAGGCCGTCATGCTCTGGAGCCAAACTAGCTCTGGAAAGTTCTCAGTGTATTTCACTAGAGAGGCTGATAGTATGAGCTGACAGTTGAGTGCCACCCTTAATGGGATAAATCAAAACATCCCACTCATAGGAATGGCTATAGAACCAGTCCTATAGGTAAAGTCTTTAAGATTTGCTTTAATCAAACAAATTGTCCTTTTCTTGTCTCCCAGAATCCAGGAAATGTCCCTTCCTCTCTGTCCTGTGTGCTCCTGGCTAGTGTCTTGAAAGTCCACTGGTCAGGGCTGGGAAGCCACGGAAGCGGCATTGCAGACGCCCTCTCCTACTCCCTCCCGATATGATGCATCTCAAAATCTGTCTTATGCCTAGTCTTGTTTTCTCTCTCATCTCCCCTCTTTTCCCCATTCTTCCTCTCTTTCTTACATGTCTTAGGCCTGCTAGAGGTCTTCTGAGACACTGCTTAGGTCAGCGCATGATCCCTCCAGCTAAAGGGCTGACCTAGTAGAGTCCAGTGATCTCCTGGAGTCCTCTTGTTTTGTGTGCCCTAAGGCTTCAGGGACTGGAGCAGGTAAGTCATTGGGCTTAGAAAGGGTTTCTCTAAGAGGAGTAACATGAGGATTGAGTAGTAGTGTTCTTGTCACTATTCTCTATCTGGGGTTACATTCTTGTTAGTAAAAAAAAAAAAAAAAAGTACTATTAAAAGTCACAAAAAGCAGCTGGCTCCTGTGTAAAGGTAAAGGTGTAAACTCATATATGCATAATACTGGCAAAAGCTTGTTTTCTGAGAATGCAGGTATACTTGTGCTTCTAGAAAGAAGGTTGTGTCATGCATTAAGCAGGCGGGGTGGAGTATAACACCACGGAGTTGTAGTCTGGGGGTGGAGAGCAGCACAAATCCTCCTTTCCCAGCTCTGAGTTGTCATGCGCAGATCTGATATGTCCACAGCTGGACAGGAAGAAGCCAGGCTTGGTGACATCGGAAAGCCCTGACTCCTTACTTTTACTGGTTACTCTCAAGCTAAAAAGAGAAAAGGAAAACAAATGTACAGAACAGGTTTCTCAAAATAAGGCACTAGAAGCCACTCTCTTAGTGGGACATTTGTCCACATCTGTCCTAGAAATAATTAGGGAGGCCATCTAAGTCTCATCAGATTTTCTTTGTTCTAAAACTGCACACTGGCTCCCTCATGCCAGCTTGGTGTCCCTGGGCAGAAGGAGAAATGCCAGTGGCTAAGGGTGTAATATATGATTAGTTAGTGTAAATCCATAATTCCAGGTAGAAAATAACTCCAAGACTTGGGTATTCTGAAGTCAAATAGCTTATATAATCAATGGGAAAAAAAATGTCTTTACCCTGACTTGCAAATAGCCACGTCAAATCCAGGGAAACTGAATATCAGTTCATATGGCAAAAAATATGATTAAGCTCAGGTCTGTAGAGTGACACTTATCCAAGTGAGGCCCAAATACAGTCACATGGAGGCAGAGGGAGATCATGACCACGCAGAGAGGAGAAGTCCATGTGAAGATGGAGCTGAGAGGTTCAGCCACAAGCCAAGGAATGCCCCAAACCACCAGAAGCTGGAAGAGGCAAGGAATGGATTCTCCTCCACAGCCTGTGGAGGGAATTTGGCTGCCGATACCTTCGTACTTGTGGCCTCCAAAACTAAGAAAAAGTAAATTCCTTTATTTTTAAGCAACCACATTTGTGGTAATTTTTAAAATCATTTTAAGAAACAAAGAGTGTTACACACAAAAGTGGTACATCTATCACATCTGTCTTTCTATCATGCTTGTGTTCTAGAGGGAAAGCTTTTTAAATCACGAGGCTGTGTTTTACTAGCAAGGCTCCAGGGTCATTCTGTAGGTTACATCCAGCCTAAGATGGATACAGGAGGAAGAGAAGCTTCTCCTATCTTCATATTTTAATTTTTTGTTGTCGTTTAACAGGAGCAGGACCAAGAAGAGAACCTTGTGAATGGCTGGTCTGGAGGAACACATCTGTGTTCTCAGAGAACAGGACACAAATTATGGTTTTGTTTTCTTCAACAAAAGTCAAGAAAAAAGTAGCCACCCACTTACTGATGTGTTCCAAAATAAGAAGAAGAAAAAAAGAACAGTATTTTACTTTCTCCTTATATCCATCCTTTCCTCATTGTGTCCTCTAATCTGCTGTCTCAGCTCTGGCACTTTTGTTGTGCTTACCTTAAAAGGAACAAGTATGCAGACATTTGTATGGAAATGTCCTTGTCTTTCCAACTGACTTGGTGAATTAAGCTAAGTATCCTATAGGGGGATTTGTTGTCATCTTTACTTGGATTTAGATAACAGTTCAACAAACTATAGCCCACGGGCAGGCCATCTGTTTTGTTTTGTTTCCTTATAAACCAGAGCTTGATTATATATAATTTACATACTGCACAATTTACCTATGTAATGTGTGCAAATCAATGGTTTTCAGTCTTGTAGTTTGGATTTTTAATGGCCGCCAAAGGTCCATGTGCTAAATGGCTGGTCCCCAGGGTAGTGCTACTGGGAGATGGTGAGACCTTCAGGAGGTAGGGCTTAGTGGGAGGTCCTTAAGTCACAGAGGACATGACCTCAAAAGGGACTGTGAAACTCTGGCCCCTTCTCTTTCTCTCTTTGTTCTTGGCCATGAGGCAAGCAGTTTGCACCACCACAAGCTTCCAGCCATCACATCTGACACTCCCATCTGAGGCCCAAAGCAATGGGTCTGCCTGATCTTAGGCTGGAATATGCAAAACCAGGAGCCAAAATAATCCTTTTCTAAGTTAGTTATCTCAGTCAGGTATTTTGTAATAGTAATGTGAAGCTAACAAGTATATACACAAATTGTGCAACCACCAGCACAATTTTGGAACATTTGGACACTCTCCAAAACCCAGATCCATTAGTAGTCTCTCCTCTCCTTCCATACCACCAGGCTTGGCAACCACTGGTCTACTTTTTGTCTCTAGATTTGCCTACTCTGGGCATTCATGTAAAAGGAACTATATAAGACATATATTTTATGAATAGGTTCTTCTATTTAGCATAATATTTTCAAGGTTCATCCATTATGGTTTTGTTTTCTTCAACAAAACATACTATAGTATGTATTAGTACCTTATACTTTTTATTGACAAGTACTATTCTATTGTATAGATATACCTCATTTTATTTATCCATAAATTGATGGGTATTTGGGTTGTTTCTACTTTTAGCTTCTGAGCAACTACTAACCTGTAAGAACATTATCCCAGTAATGTATAAGTGTTCTAATTTCTTCACATGCTTTGCAACAGACTTTTTGATTGCAGCTATCTTCAAAGGTGTCAAGTGATATCTCATGGTGGTTTTTATTTGCATTTCCTTGATAATTAATGATGTTGAGCATCTTCTCCTGTATTCACAGTCATGTCTACTTGTTTATGTATTGCCTGTGGCTGCAGAACTGACCAGCTCACTATCTGGCCTTTGAGAAAAAGTCTGCTTGATCCCTGACTTAAGAGGAGTGGGTTCTGCCTTTAGGTGAAAGGGGCAGGCATTTGGGCCAGGAAAGGAGAGAATGTCTGCTTGGACAATCAGAGGTAGAGACTAGCATAGAGTTGCTGAAAAGACACCTATGACCAGTCGAGTAGAAAGCACAATCCCAAGCAATTCTGGCAGTAATGGCCACAGTATGGAAGGGGAAACTGACTAAACAAGCCAGGGATCTGTGGAGAAATCTCAAGTGAGAAAACAGTAACAGGATCAACAAGAAGTAGAAAGTCCTTATTTGGAAGGGCTGAGTTCTCAGAGTGGCATGTCTTAGGCCTGGCAGTAGTGGGACCTCTCTGGTACAAATCCTGCTATTCCCGGGAACAATGGGGGGTCATTGTTTCCTACTCCCATAAGCATGTTTCCACCTATACCTTTCACAGCTGGGCTCAGGAACCTTCCCTCTAAGGCTCTGTGTTTCATGTGTTTCGCAGGAATTTTGTGAACATTTTCCCCTCTTAAACACTAGCTTTCCTTCCTAGAGTCTGGTATGCATTTACTCAATTTTATGGCCCCCTTTCTTGCCCTTTGGGGAAAAACAGCTTTCTGTTCAGGAAGGCAAGTAGTCTAGTCCTCAAATATCCCTCATTAAACCATCTTCCCTTGTATCTTCCTTTACCCTCCCCACATCAGTTGATGACAAAAAAGGTGCTCGGCTTCCTTACTCAATCTTTAGTGAGGCCTTGGGTTTGCTGTCAGTCCAGGTGAAGCGTTTCAGCAAAGGGGAGGTCAGCAGAGTGCTACTGTCCAACTGATAGTCCTATTGGGGAACAAATGAAGAAGGTTAAACACTTGCCTGGCCCAGAGCGGTCCAAACTAAGTCTGGGGGATGATACTGGGATGTACCTCTGAGGTTCCTCCAGGTGCTGCTCTTGGTCTCCACAGTCCCTGCCTATTGACACAGATCTACATATCAGCAACTACAAACTCCAATCATTTACAAGTAATGTCTATTCACAGTGGCTTTGAAGCCCTTCCTCCTGAAGGTAAAGTAAATAGACTTATTAAACAAAAGGAAAACTGCAGGTAACAGGTTAGCACTTGCCACAGGAAACTTTTATGTGAATTACATACATATATATAAACTAATTTTGGCAGATGATGGTTGGCTATGCGTATGCTTTCATTTGGTGGTTACAATATGTAAAAAGTCTGGGAAATTATAAAGATATAGTTTGATTTCTTGAAGATTCTACAAAATTTTCAGACTCTCCTTGTTCATAGTTCCCAGTGATTAGATTTCATGGAGTTGTCTTTAGCATTGAGTTTTATGTAGACTCTCCATGACTATTAATACGGCATATTCTAGAAAACAGACTTCGTATCATGTTCCTGACTCCCCTAAGGCTCTTACTGAGTTGTGTTCACATCTTTATCAGTAAACACCTAAGCAAACAAGCAAACTGTCACAGTATAGCTATCACTGCTATATTAGGGTTAGTGTTAAAGTTGAGAAATCTTCCATGTTTTGCTCCGTATTGTTTTTCTGGACTTGCACCCTATGTACCAAGCAACAAAACAAAATTTCCATCTACGTTACCTTTGTGTTTTGCTAGTTAAAATTTAAATGTTTATATTTTTAAATCATCTTATCCCTCTGTCTGGTGTGTTCAACATGTTTTTTTTTGTGTGTGTGTGAGTGTGTGTGAGGGGTGGTACTAGAGATTGAACTCAGGGGCACTCGACCACTGAGTCACATCCCTAGCCATATTTTGTATTTTATTTAGAGATGTGGTCTCACTGAGTTGTTTAGTGCCTCGCTTTTTCTGAGGCTGGCTTTGAACTGGTGATCCTTCTGCCTCAGCCTCCCGAGCTGCTGGGATTACAGGCGTGTACCACTACATCCAGCAGGTTTTTGTGTTTTTTAAAGTGACTGTGCTCGTCTCATAGCCACGTTGACTATGTAATGATATTTGAAAAACTTTCAAGTGTTGTTCTTCCAGGTCTTTGTGGAATACAATTATCATCAGCATTTCTCTAACTTTAATGTGCACAGGAATCTCCTGGGATCTGTGACAAGGTGGTATCTAACTCAGTGGGTGTGGATGGATCCTGAGAGCCATTTCTGGCCTGCTTCTAGACTCTGGCACTGAGCTTGTTTGGAGATCACATTCAGAGTACTAGGATCTGCCCTGAGAGAAGTGCCATCCTGCCCAACCTTCCTCTCCTCTCCTTGTTCTCTCAACCTCACATCTAGGGCTTTGGAAAGAAGAGCTGGGAGAGGCTCTTGTTTGCAAGGCTGTCTTGGTTTTCTTCTCCCAGTGTGTCTGAGTAGGAACATGGCTGTTCAGCCTGCAGAACCTGGGGGGAAAGGGACCAAAAGCCTAGGTGGACTTCTGGACTCAAAGCTGCTGCATCACAAGTTCTAGTCACTGACAACTAGAAGTTCCTCCACTACTTTCAAGGAAAGAATATATCATTAAGAGCCAAGATTCTGGGGCTGGGGCTGGGGTAGAGCGCTCAGTGGTAGAGCGCTTACCTAGCATGTGCGGGGCCCTGGGTTTGATCCTCAGCACCACATAAAGGTGGGTAAATAAAATAAAGGCATTGTGTCCAACTACACCTAAAAAATAAATATTTTTTTTTTTAAAGGAGCCAAGATTCTTAGAAACACATGAAATTTTTAAGGGACTAAATTTCTACAAAAAAGGACTTAGGCCCTGGAGTGAATTATGGCTCATCTTCAAACCATGTAATTCACTTTCAAATTAGTTTTGCATAGCTAAGGCTGGTTGTCAGTCTCCCAAACACTGTCATGTTTTTTGTTTGTTTGTTTTGTTTTTTGTACTGAGAATGGAATCCAGTACACTCCCTGTACTTTTTCTAAAATTTTACTTTAAGATAGGGTCTCATTAATTTGCTGAGGCTGGCCTCGAACTTCCTTTCCTCCTGCCTCAGCCTCCAGAGTCACTGGGATTATAGGCATGCACCACCATGCCCAGCTGATACTGTCATTTTAATCACTGCTGATTGCTGACCTTCACCAAGAGCTACTAGATTCCTAGAGTTGGTGTTTGGGTGGAGCCAGGAAAGGGTTCTGTTAGGATGCACTGAGTAGCTAAACTTCATGACTTACATCAAACATGGAGGTGGTATTTGGTGAAAGTTCTTCAAAGGTTTTGATTCTTTCCAGACTCAAGAATTTGAAAGCATTTACATATCTAATGAAAAAACAAAAAGAATAATTAAAACAGGAAAATGCACTTACCTTTGATTAGTTAGGAGTTTAGGGGCACTGTATTGTGGCTAAGTTAAACCAAAATTCCATTTTCTATAATGGTGATTGAACCCAGGGGTGCTCTACCACTGAGCTACAAATCCAATCCTTTTTATTTTTTATTGTAAGAGGGGCTTATTCAGATGCCCAGACTGGCCTCAAACTTGTGATCCTCCTGCCTCAGCCTCCTAAGTTGCTGGGATTATAGGCATGTGCCACCACTCCCAGCACAATTGCCTAACTTACAGCTCAAGTTTTCTGCTGTGCCCACTGGGAATCTTCACAGCAATAACACTTCCTACCATAGGTGTCAATTCACATGTCATGGTTTTCAGCAAAACTCCAAAAGGACCCACTGGGTTCCTTTGTGGAGTCAGAAAACATTAGACCTAGAAGAGACCTAAAACATCATTTGGCCCAAACACTTTATGAGAGTAATGATGCCCAGGGAAGAGATGTAACTTTATCACGTATAGATCCTACTTCCTACAAAATGTGGGGTGACAAATAAAATGACATTTCAAGGTTACAAAGCTGATTTAGTCACATAATTGAGTATTAGGGCCAGTCTTGTATATTCTGTACTGTGAATACTTAATGGAAGAAATGAATAGGATTTGCATAATTTCTTGATTGCTACCTACTGTTTTTTGTTGACAACGTATTAGGGAAGACCATCAGGGATATCCATTAGACAGTTACTCATAGGTAAGTTCACCTATTGATTGAATTTCTCAGGCTGATAATCTATCACCATTAACATCCTAGGCCAGCTCCTTTTGAGGCATAAGGCTAAGCAACAAACATGAAGGGTCCAAATTACTTTGACACTGTATTCCCACCCTCATCTCTAACCCAATCAGGCTTTGCTAAGGTATTTACTCCAAGCTAGTTTTCTCTTCTTTAAAAACTGGATGACTCATTTGCTTTGGTCTCTTGGTGTTGCTGACCTGAAATCCATCATGGGGCTAGGCTGCCCACTGGATTTCTTCAAAGCCTGTCACAGATAGCTATCAATGTTTTCTGATTGTTGCAATTCTTCACCATTCCTTCCATGGTGGCAGAACTGAGGTCAAAATCTGAGGACTGTGTCTACTGCTGATAAAGTAGACAGAATGCCCACAAGACCTTCTAGTGGTCCCAAAAGAGGTCTTGATTGCATAGGGTACAGGAAGGGTCAGAACTCCTGGGTTAGATCCTCTTTTCTTCCATTTTTTTAGCCACAAATTTTGACAAGTTCTCCTCTTTGGAGCCTTAATGTCCTCATTTGTGTAACAAGCTATATGTACTTCACAGGATTGTTTTGAATATAATATATCCAAAGAGCCCGCACAGTGCAAGATGGCAGCACATGTCTGTGTAACTATAATATGAGGACTGAATATGTTTAATACATATGTAATTATGAGCACTAACGAGCAAATCCCTGGCCAGCAGAGGCCCTCAATAAATATTTGTTCTTTGTCCCTCCCTTCTTTAATCTCCTCTGTGGAGTAATTACTAGCTTGGAGTAATGCAAGATATGTTAATTTGTTAAATAAGAAAAAAAAAGGCCAGTTTTATTTGTTTAGTTTCATCTCAGTTTTAATTTTAAAAGTTAATGTAATGGGCGAAAAACAAAGGGGATGGTTCTAGAGTAAGATTAAAGAAACCTAAGAAAATGTTATGTGTTATTCTGGATTCTTTTAAAAAAAAAATCTATAAAAGACATTTGAAGAAAATTATGGAAATTTGAACATTATATGATATTAAGTAATTTCTTTGGTATGATAGTTTTGGTGTGGTTATACAGGAGAATGTCCTTAGGAGATATATACAAAGGATTTAGGGGTAAAGTATTATAATGTGATAAGCCCACTTTAAAATGGTTCAGAACAAAGAAAAACACATAGCCCACCCCTGCCCACATTTGAACTATATATACAAAATATGGCAAATTGTTAACAATGGTTGAATTTAAGAGGTGTACATATGGGTGATAATTACTTAATTCTTTTCTCTTTTTGTTTGTTTCTTTTATCTTTTTTTTTTTTTTTTTTTTTTTTTTT
>NW_025999932.1:23832945-23849408 GCF_001458135.2 Marmota marmota marmota
TTTTTTTTTTTTTTTTTTTTTTTTTTTTTTTTTTTTTTTTTTTTTTGGTACTAGAGATTTAACCCAGGGGCACTTTACCACTGAGCTATATCCCGGCCCTTTTTGTTTTTTTATGAACTTGCAATCCTCCTGTCTAGCCTCTCAAGCTGCTGGTATTATAGGCGTGCACAATGGCATCTGGCTTTTTTTTTTTTCTAATGCTTGAAATTTCTGTAATAGAAAGTTTGGGGGAAAAAAAATCTTACCTGACATCATCAGAGCTTCCTGAATTAAACTTCGGGGTTGAAATACTGTCCTTGAAAAAATCCTCAGAGAAGGTAGGAGTTGAGTAGGTAAAGCCACTGTTTCCTGTCAGTATGGCATTGAGTGGGATATAGTCTTTACCATCCTAAAATAGTAATGACAGAACTCTAATTGCACAGATTTCTATTTCAACCAATATCTGTAAAACATTATGTCAGATTCAGCTATGTCATTTGCCCACTCTTGCTTGTGTTCTGAGAGGGTAATTCTGTGTGCAGACATACTTTTAATGGCTGATCTCATCTTTTCTATTAAGAGCTCTTAGAGCAACCAACAAACACACCCCCTTGACCACATTCAAAGGCATTTGGCCTATGAGAGTCTAGATAAATTTAGTTTTACCTGTTGTACATTGGCTTGAAGCAAATCACCCAGTTTTTCCACAAGTTCTGCAAATCGTGGCCTTTCTTTTGGGTCTTTGTGCCAGCAGTCCAACATGATCTGGTAGCTGTTGGGTGAAAGCACAGAGGAAGAGCTGAAGAGCAGGATATATTTATATAGACTGCCTGCCATGTTGCAAAATGAGGGCTGTTCTTCTTATAGATAGATAGATAGATAGATAGATAGATAGATAGATAGATAGATCATGCTTTTTATAGTAGTGATATTGCTTCATTATTATGATTGGGTCTGTAGCACCAACACATAAGAGGCAGCATGGGCCATATCTTGCTAGCAGTGGGAGCACAAGTCCACCAAGGCCCACTAACAAACCAATCCTCCAGAACTCTTGTGACCCAAGTTCTTTGGAGTGCTTGTGGCTTCTGCAGAATGGAAGGATTGAGTCCTATGGATCAAGCAGAGCTTCTTGGAAAGGAAACACCGCTGTTCTTTGCAGTTGGATATGAAGTGGAATGTTCTTACACTCACTCTCAAAATCAGGACAGTGTCCTGAAAGTTAAAAACAGCTGCAAACACCATGGATGAATAGTTGGCAGTTCCTATTTCATTTTTGGATAGTAACAGAAGTCAGTTTAAGCCAACATCTCAATAAATATACTTTCAAGTCTTCACAGTTCTCTGATTTTAGGCTCTGTATCAGATACAGGAGGGGGTGCTGGGTACATGACCCAGGTTGCTTCCAAAAGGTAAGGTCCCCAAAAGTGTGGACTTCAGTTGTTCCTTGTACTGTGTGCAAGGTTCCCGTGTATGGCTTTGTTTGCCCAGCATTTCAAAGCTCCTATTACAAACTGGCCTCTCAACACTAAGGTAAAAAAGTACAAGCCAGGCTTCTGGATTTGAAACATCTGTGTTAATATCTCAGAGGCCAAATCTTATTCTGTGAATCCAATTTCAACAGGTTTTTTTCTGTGATTCTTCTCCTCCATCACTTTAGATGTAAAGATATTGGCTTATTTCTTGGTCATGTCTGCTTGGAGTAGAGGTCTCTATCTACTCCTCTCTATGAAAAACATATGCCAGAGGTCCACACGCACACTGGATTAAGGATTTATTCTCTTTGGGCTCTCTCTGTTCTGTATGCAATGCTTATTTAAGTTATCTCTTTTTTTCAGAAGATCCTCTGGACCAGAGAGGACTCTGACTAAGGCAGATCACAATCTAAATGGGTTGGGACTTTGGAACTGGTCAGAACTAGTCTGTAAGAACTATGAGGCCTGGAACCTCATCTCCATAACCCTCACTTAGTGCAGGATCTGGCCTGTAAACACTTCATAAATATCTCATGAAGGAAGTTAGACTGGTTTCTGGGAAGAGACAGCTCTGCTCCTTCCATGAATTCTTTGGCCACATTGCAGACATTATCATAGGGCTGGGAATTGGGTGTTGTTAAGGGAAAAGTCTGAGAAACTCCAATAGTCATCCTACCCCTGTTCCTCGTCAGATGTGTGCCTTTAGTAGCTCTCTTTCGTATATCCCTGTTTTGTTTCAAAGTATATGAGGTAATCAATGAAGATAGTAAGAATACAGAAAGGTTTAAAGAAGAGAAGAATATGAGGAGGAAAGTAAAATAAAAACAAGAAAAAAAGGTAAAACTATGGGAAAAGTTCATATGCAAAAGTTACATCAGGATTCTGAACACTTTGAAGAAAACCAAGAAATAATCAATTTTATGATGCATATTAGCTAGGAGTTAAAAACAAATTGGGTACTCATAAGAAGTGTGGCTGTTCCTAGCACTGAAATCTGAAAGGGGGTCCTCTTAAACTTCCTTTAACATTATTACCAATTAGGCAGTAAGGACTTCACTGGATTGCTGTGTATAATATATCTCCATGTTGGCCAAAGTCTTAACAACAAGAAAAACCAATCACTAACAATACTTCTGAGAGGCAAACAATGTGTTCCAGGTGTATGTATCCCAAGGGTCTGGTGTTTGTCCCAGTATTCTGGTTTAACCAAGAAAACAATTCTAGGTACCTCAGGGTCTGGGCACCAGTCTTTGGAAGAAAGCTTTCCGATGAAATTTTGGGCTCTATTTTCTGATAAGTATCTAACGAGACTGATATCCCGAGTCTTTAATTAAGGGTCAGGAGCTCATAAAGATCATAGGAGAATCTTCCATTCAGATATTTGGTCTTAATGAGTCCTGTCCTTAATCCTCATCCAAGACTTCTCAGAAGGGGATTCTAGGTCCCTTCTGCCCCTGTACTTCACCTACTGTACCTACTTCCCCTGACTCCAGGGGCTGTGGTGGAGGTCAGCTGGTTCCAGGAGCTGTGGGAGCCTTTTGGAGTGCATGATGATTGGCCCATGTGGGGCTCTGCTGCAATTTATAGAAACTGAAGACATGGGAAATGAGGAAGCGACCACTAACTCTCTAACTCTGGGTTACTTTCCTTCCTTTCTGAGAGACACAGGACAGGTAGCCACAAGCACTGAAGGTCCCAAGTATCCCTGACCCATAGTACTGCTGATGAAGGGCTCAAGATACTTTCTCCTGAGTGCTTTAAATCCTGGCACTCAATTCAGAGTTCCTGGGCCCACCTGCTAGAAGGTGCTTGCTAGAAAGGGCAGAAATAGCACAAGGCACCAGTGTATATAACTCTACATGGACCTCATTTTAAGTAAGTTTACACATTTTACTAATTAATTTTAGGTACAAAAATATATACTACAGAGACAGGGGGGCACTAGATAAAAATTTGAGGTGCCTCCCCTCAGGGTACACTGGCTGTGGCAGGGATGGCCTGCTTCTGCCTTACTTAACTCAAGCCTAATCATCCAAGGCTCTTTTACTTTTAACAATAGGCAGATTCTAGGAGGTGGTTGGAAGAATACTAAATACATACCTAGTTAATCCATAAAGATAGCAAAAGCAAGGAAGGCTTGAACCAGCAAGCATGTGGGGCCCGAGCCCAGGGAGCAGGGGGCTTATTTCATTCAGCAGAGCCCCAGCTCGTCTCCAGCAGGACTGCCCTTGCTTCTTTACTGAAATAAGCAATAGGGACCACCTATGACCACTGGCTGTTTTCTAGTTTCATCTGTGGTTTCTCGTTTCTAGATTCCACTCCTCCAATCTACGATTCAATACAAATCATCTCAGAAAACACCAAAGGAAAAGAAAAAAGAAAACATACATCAGTGTGTCCCTTATTGAAAGGCATCTGACTAAACAGGCTCTGGGCGAGGAACCAACGATTCCACTCAGTTATACAATTTTCACCACTAAGTAAACAGGTTTAATGAAGTAAAGAAACACCAGTTGCACCTAAGTTGGGGTGAGGGACTGTGGGAAGAGTTTCCCTTCCAAGCTATCACCCAAGTTCCCAAGTGCACACCGTTGTAGGCCAAGTTCAGGTCATGAAATCACAGTTCTGAGAAGCTGCACTTTATTCTCACCCCTTCCTACTTCTGGAACAAACAAGATTACCCCATCAGCTTTCACTTGCTTGAGAAAATGGCTGAAGACCTGAATCCTGGCCTTCTGAGGAAACATTTCACCAAGTCATATCTTTTTCTTAATATATTTTTTTAGTTGTTGATAGACCTTTATTTTATTTATTTATATGCAGTGCTGAGAATTGAACCTAGTGCCTCACACATGCTGGGCAAGTGCACTACTGCGGAGCCACAGCCTCAGCCCCTTCACCAAGTCACATCTTACTTTTTAAAATTTGTAAAATAAACTAGCAATAGGGACCACCTATAACCACTGGCTGTTTTCTAGTTTCATTTGTGGTTTCTCATTTCTAGATTCCACTCCTTTGACCTTCTTCCCAGAATTGAGAAACCACATCCCTGTCTATAAGTTGCTTAGGGCTCAGGGGCTACATGGAGGAAATTTATATAAAGATTTGAAGCCTTGATAAAGTCTAGGGGAATCTTTAGTCCACAGTGGAGGTTACTTTGTACCTCTAGAGTTATTCTGGACCAGAACCTGGCTGAGAACTGGAGACAGATCCTACTGGTATGTAGGATGATGTTGTGGACTCTAAACTTAGACTGAGTTTGCTCAACTGATTAGCAATGTTTTGTGCCTTGGCTTTCTCATCTGTAATATGGAGTTAATAGAATCACATACTTTACTGAGTTGTCATGAGCATGAAGCAAATTAATATACATTAAAAATGCTTAAAACAGTGTCTGGCACTTATAAGCACTAAATAAACATTTAGTTAATATTGTGTAAAAATAACTGCAATTATTATTATTGTTAGTAATTGAGAATTTATGATTTTCAGATTATATAAAAGTGAAGGACATATTTAATGCATAGCACGCATGGGTTTATCAGAGTACCATTTCTGCTGGGGAATGTGCGATGTATTACTAATTTAACAACACCTGTGGTCAAGGAAATCTGTATGGGGGCTGGTTTCTAAATCTGTGTCCTCTGCTACACTTACATGACAGAGGGCATACTTCTCAGTCTTAGTTTTGATACTTGTCAAATTCAGATTATAATATCTGTCCTACTTGATCCTGAAGGTTGTGGGAAATTCACATTAGACTACATGGGGAAAACATTTAGGAAAGCATAAAGTGCAAAATGATCTCATGTTAAACCACTGAGTTAAAGGACTCAAGAAAGTGAAAATTCATAAGGCCTATTTCACTCTGCAGCCCCAGAAAGAGATCTTGCCTCAAACTTCCTGTGCTTTGCTGAAGAGGCCACGATGCAAGACTGATGAAAACAATCTCCTGCCTCTTCCCTGATTGCAGGTTGCTCCCCTGTCCTGCCTTCACGCCTGAGTCCTCTGTCTCCCTCATCCAGCTCCCTGTCCAGGATCTGACCTAGCCTTATCCCAAGATGATGAAGGAAAGAGCCAGCAACCTTGCCCTTTGGCCAAGCCCACGCTTCCTTCACTACCCGACTCCTCCCCAAAGGCCATCCCAGGGCTCTGACAGGACCCCATTGTGTGAGTGGGGGGGTGGGGTGCCTGCCTGCTCAGGAAAGGCGGTGCCGCCTCAGAGAGGCCCAAGTCCTTGTCAGCAGCTCCACAAAACTGCAAGTGTCATCACATTCCTGATCAGGCCTCAAACTGCAAAACATGCACATAGTCTCAGGAAAAGAGTGCAAGAGAGGCGAGCAAGTACAACCCAACAATGGGAAAGCCTTCACACAGAGCCTGTCACCTTCCTAGAGTCACCAGAAGGACGGTACAGCAGGAAGGCACTTCAAGAAGCTGTCTGCTTCAGTGTCCAGACAGCAGCAGAGCCTATTTCTAAAGGATTTTAAAGAAGGTACATTGCCCAGGTCACCTTCTGTGGAGTATAATCATAGCTTTGGTCAGAGAATTCTTCTTTCCCCCTCCTACACTACTTGTCCGACAGTCCAAAGCATGCCTCTCGTGAGTCTGTAGCACCGTTGGACTTATGGTCAAGGGTACTTCTGGCCCTTGACCATGTGGTGATTTAGCTCATTAGGCTCCCACTTAGTGCGGTCAAGGTCTTGCATTCTCTTATTGGGTGGTCTATTTGGTTTTGCCTGGATTTATACCTAAAAACTAAATTTCTAACTTCAGTTCCCAGCTAGAGCCTTGAAAAGTCATGCCAGTGGTCAGGAGGAAATAGTGGGATGAATCAAGGACAATGTATCCCACTTTAGGAAAACACTCCCAGCACAGAAGGGCCCAATAGAGGCTGAGGACAGGGAACCCTGAAGAAAAGGATAACTGTTTGCATCTTTCAAGATGGGGATTCTAACACATCAACTCCCTTCAGAGGTGCCGTGGTGAGGAATGAAGGAAGCTGGCTCACATTTCAGGAGTTGCGTACTCAGGGGCCCTCATCCTCATGCCTTCTTTCAGGCGACTGCAGAAGTCCTCATCCATTTGTACTCCTGGGTATGGAGACCCACCTGCAGGAGACAGAGTGGGGACACACAGGCACATTATAGTTTCAGGGCACAAAATACCATAAGGGGACAATTCAGTGTTTCTTTCCTCCCTTTAAAGTAATATTTAGTAGTAAGACATTGTAATTGTACATAACGATTGAATAATAAAACATGGTGATTGAAGTGGATGTCAACATAGGGTAGGACACAGAGGAGGTTAGCAACACGGACACATACTTCACTGTTTGGTCTCATGGTATTTAGTGTATTATGTCATTCCTATGGCTGCTCCTATTTCTTTGGTCAGGGGAAGGAATAATATGAAGAGTCCCTGTTCTGTCCCCACAAGAAATCCCATCACTAGAGTCTCATTCCTCAGGTTAGTGACCTTTAGAAAGCCAATGGACTAGGCTATTTAATGGATTGGGCCTACCTCAGTAACAGTGATTTTAAGTCTTACAGTACTGGGGACTAACGCTTATGACAGGCCTAAAGGGGGAGTGTCTTGAACTCCAGAACAAGGTTCAGTGGTATAGGTTGGGGGCTGCTCATGGTCAGGAGTCTGCAAAGATGAAGGTTCCAGAGGCACCTAGACTTTGCCCCTTGCCAGTGTGACTAAGATTCTCCTATAAGCAATCCTTTTAAGGGGATCCCTGACTGAGTGTACAAGTGGGTAAGGCCTCCCAGTCGGTTCTGTTCCAGCCCACAAATCTAGTCTATCTCAGAATGTGTTTGCACTTTCTTGTGATTACTGCTGGTAGGAAGCAGCTGGGAGACATGCAGTGCTGGCACTGTGTCACTGCAAAGGCCTAGTGGCTTTCAAAGACTGGAAGCTACAGGTGCCTGTCATCGAAAGCAGGGGAATGATTTTTACACATTACAGGAAACCAGGGATGTTACTGGATGACTTTTATTTGCTAGGAAAGGCAAATTTTTGGCAAAGTCCATAAGACTCTTGGCTAGAATTCGTGTTTGGGAGGCCTCACATCATTACTATGTATTTTGGAGCAGATGTGGGTTCCATGCACACTTTTGAATAAGAGAACTCCAGCAAGGTTTCTAGAAACCCTCAGTGGGTGAATTGCAGGCAGAATCTATATAACCAGTGTTCTTTATAGTTTACTTGCATAAAGTAGGGCTGTGTCATGTGCTAATATCAGAGGCACTGAAAAGACAGCTCCTTTTTCTTTCTGTCTGCTTCCTTGGACCCTGTCCTTTCGTCCCCAATTCAAAACCTTTTTTTTTTTTTTTTTTTTTAANTTAATTACACTTATATCCTCTCTCTTCTCTTTTTTTTTTTTTTTTAAATAGATAATATTAAGTGATTAGAGAAGCATCTCTGGGAGTCAGCTAAGATGTCTCGGAGAAGATTTGATTGTAGAAGTATTTCAGGCTTGTTAACTACAACTCCTCAAACTCCAATGAAAATGGAAAACTTTAATAATTTCTATACACTTACATCTAAAGAGCTTGGAAGGTAAGAATAATATGATGTATATGCTGTTTAAAGTCAAATTTTGGATTTCTGTTTCTGTAGTTCTGTGAAGTCATCATCTCTATTGCTGTTATACAGGGTCTCAACTGACTGGAAAATCAAATCTGTAGATGGTTTAGTGACCTTCTATCAAGCATCACACCTAACTTCAGAGTTCCTATGGGAGTTTTCCCTTTCTTATCTAAGGTCATGAATAGAAAGAGGCTGCAGCATAGCACAGTGGATTGCTGAGTCCAGATCTGGGCTCTGTCATTTCCTAGCTGTGTGAGCTCAATTAAATTACTGGACCTCTTGGTGCCATAGTTTCCTCATCTGAAGAAGGGAGAAAGATACTTGTGTCTATTTTATATTGTTTTTGTAAGGGTTAAATAACTTAATATTTGTAAAGTGCCTTATATAGGGTGGTATAAGTTTTTATTTAATAATTTTTAAAAATTCCTAGGATATTTTAGTTTGTACTTGCCTAAAAAAGAAATAGGGAGATTCTCCTCCATCACTTTTTTTCCTAATTAAATAAAAATAGTTAACATATACCTGAAATATAGTTCTGTATCACAAAGAATGAGTCTTCTATAAGTAAGAGCCTGTATAAATTTTGCCTTGGTTTAACCAAGGTGTAAGTTTCTAAACGCCAAGGAGTGACTTGATATTATGAGATCATTTAGTACTACTCTTTTAATATACATGAAATTATAAAAGCTATGCCAAGTTATCTATTAAGTATCTTCTGAGCTTTAAATTAAAGGTAATTAATGAAGGGTTGCAAAATGGTGATTAATTTATATGTTCAGTGTGATTTAGTTATGGAGGTAAATGTTTTGGTTTTATTAAAATAGCCTGGTTAGTCAATGTTTGTATAGATAGATGTATACTAAAATAGTAGGATTAAATTTTTTCTTTGAAAATCTCAATGTGAAAACAAAAAGTGAATGATTAGAGGTAATTCTTTCCATAGTAGTCTTTTTGTAAATTTTTTTTAGTTATAACTGGACACAATACCTTTATTGTATTTATTTTTATATGGTGTTGAGGATCAAATCCAGTGCCTCACACATGCCAAGTGAGCACTCTACCACTGAGCAACAACCCCAGCCGCCATAGTAGTCTTTTAAGATGGAGACAAATCCTTGCTTTTTAACTTTTATAGATATTGAATGAAACCTTTTTCAAAATGAAGATGATGAGAATATATTTTTCAAAATAAAGAGAAGATCTACCTTATTAAAGAAAAGAACTCAGTGCAAAAGCACAGTTTATAATTGTATCATACTAATTAATTTTGTATACAAACTATTTGCATTTTTTTCTTTTTTTTTTTTTTTTTTTTTTTTAACTGGGGATTGAATCCAGGGGTGCTTAAGCTCTTAGCTACATTCCCAGTCTGTTTTATTTTTAATCTTGAAATAGGGTCTTGCAAAGTTGCTAAGGCCATCCTCCTGTCTCAGCCTTCTGAGTTGCTGGGATTATGGGCATGTACCACTTCGCCAGGTCTCAAATCCCATCTTCACCCCCTTTAGAAACTCCTGTCCCCTTCTGGGATGTGGCACTGTCTATTACTTGTCTTTTGTACTACCTTGGCTGAATCTCTCTGGCTCTTATAAACCAGCACCCAGACCCGGGAGTGCTGGGTGGATGTGGAATAGGAGGCAGCATCACCACTGGCCCCAAGCTGCAGGCAATCCCTGCTGCAGCTGCAACTAGGTTTGCAGCCCCCATGGCATGCAGTGGACCCACTGATGCCTCCTTTATCTAAAGACACCTTCCCCACGTTTCAGCTGTGCTTATCAGGTTTTTTCCTGAGAAGAAATTCTGAGGGAGCAGGTGTTATGGGGAGGAAAAGGGTAAGGGCATTAGACATGGGGGTGTCTGAGGCAATGGAAAAGGGGGCAAAGGGCAGAGAAAGATAGACCTGATTCCAGATTTTCTACTGTCTGACCTTGTTCATGTTTGTAAAGCCATTTTTACACACACACACACACACACACATCATGACTGTACTGAGAGGCGACCAGGATCCATGCCCCTTCTACAGTTTGCAATTTGAGTGCTGATCTCAAGGTTGTGTCTAGACAAAGGATGCTTGACAGAAGATGAATACATTTATTTCTAGGCTGTTTGATCTCTTCCCTCCTCCAAATTTACCCAGGGAGAAGATTTCCCACAGCAACACTCCATAAGACCACACGTCACTCTTGGTGCTGTAGATTTTGTCAAAGATGGATTCGGGAGCCATCCATTTCAGAGGAAGTCGAGTCTGGAAGAAGGCAAGGCAGGCTTGAGAAGAAGGGCATGAAAACAAAGCATCCAACTCAGGTGCCTATGGATCACATTAATGCTTGGCCCAGACATCATTTCTTAGAGCAGCCATGCTTTCCAAACAGAGAAAACTCACAGGGTGTGCAGTGTTATGCTAGAAGACTGCACTGCATACTACTCCGAACCCTCCAAAGGCGATGAATGTTTACTAAGCCCCTCAGATCTAACTCCATGGTTCTGAAAGAAATCCTCCCCGCCCCCCTCTGCTTGGAGGGGGAGAAGCGGGGAGGAGGCTGCATTCCACAGGGACACTGAAGGCTTGGGAAAGAGTGATCTGAATTAGAGGACATCCTGAAAATTTGTGATGATTTTCTGGAATTTTTCCTAAGAAGGAAAAGTCTAAAATGCATTCCTATGCAAAAAGACAGGATTTTTAAAGTCATAGTATGGGGTCTGGGGACTCAACTCAGTGGTAGAGGACATGCTCAGCATGTATGAGGTCCTGGGTTCAATTCTTAGCTCCCTCACTCCCCCCAAATAAGTCATTCAATACAGAGAACAGGCAAAGGTATTTGAAGAAGAAAGGTACTTTAATATTCAAGTATTTAGTACTTAGAAAACTATATGGCTGGTTTTCAGGCCTGCAGACAAATTTTCCTTCTCTTCCAGATAGCAAGAATCCCAGTGAGTTAGCCCGGGAGTTGGATGGATGGGGACTGGCAAAAGTATGGGATAATGGAAAGACAAAGAAAAAAGGAAGGGGGAGGAGCAAGGAGGGGTTGAAAGAGACACAGAAGGAACAGAAAAGAGGGACAGACTATAACACAGGTAGATATCATCTGTGAAGACCCGGTTTCCAAGGAAAGTTTTGCTTTTTTCCCCTCCTTTAAAAAGTGACAACAGAGTAGTAGTTGTCAAAGTATGGTCCTGGACAGCTAAGTCAGCACAGCCTAGAAACTTGTTACAAATGCCAATTCTCAGGCCCTACCCAAAATTTACTAAATCAGGGAGGCTGTGGGTGGGGCCAGCAAAATGGTTGAGCAAGACTTCTAGGTGATCTGTAGCTGTAGAATAGTCTTCAGAGCTCAGACATAAGCTGAAGGCCTCATGGTAGAGGTCACAGAAGAGAGGTCACCCACAGAGGACACAGGAGGTCACCTACTAAGTGACAAATAACATTATGTTCAAAAACAAATGGAGAAGGGGGCCAGTGTACGCCAGCAGGGAGATGCTAGGCATGGAAGGCATACAGGGGAGGTAATCAATTTCCTCCCAGCGAGATAAACCCCACCCTCTCCGGAGGTACACACACCTGTTGAATCAATCATCTGGGTTTATTTGAGGGAAAGAGTCCAGGCTGTTCTTTTCAATGGTACAAGGAACTCCCATAGGAGCCCAAGGCAAGGAATGATATGGCCTTACCAGGGCCCAACTAAACACTTCTCTGGTTAGGAAGCCTCAGGCAGTGCTTCAGAAAGGACCGGTACCAAGCCAGGGATTAGGGACAATAGAACCAGGAGACAGTGGCTATTCAGAGTCCCATACAAGCGCTCTATGGCTCTTCTGGACTGCTCATCTTCACAGTAAGCACAGGACAGTTTTCAGAGACTACTGGTGAGGAAGTATAAATATTTACCAAGGGCCTTGGTCTGTGGTTTTAAAATGACAGGGTATAAATGAGACAAATAAACATCAAGCTGACTTACATCTCCTTTTCTCACATAATCGGGATTCTTATAAATATCCCGGGCAAGGCCAAAATCACAAATCTTCACCACGTTGTTCTCAGATAAAAGAATGTTTCGCGCAGCCAGGTCTCGATGAATGCACTATAATAAAACGAATGCATAATCAATGCATTTCCTGAGTCTAACTAACTAATTTCCTGTGCTTCCTCAGTGTCATTATTCTTAATTTGAAGATCCATTTCACATGCTGTGAAGGAAGCCACTCTCAGCGCACATGGAGTGACCATAAACATGAAGCATTTCTTTACAAATATAAGTCCTTTGAGACCTGAAAGTCAAGAAATGCTCTGACTCTGGTGGGCTACTGTCTGCAAACAGCATCCTGGTGAACCAAGGTGGCAATCTGAGCTTCGTCACCAAGCAAAACATCCCCATAACCTTTTATTCTGGCTGGTGGGGGTCAGATTTTATCCAGCTGTGGATTTGTGGGAGGACCCTTTGTACATGGAATGATAGATGCTCTCCAGGGAAGTCCTGTACTCTGGGATTCTGACCAATTTTTGAAAACATGACAGAGGGTACTGTGGAGAATGGTTGCTGTATTTGTCCAATCTGAATCTCTTGGTATTAAATTCTACTCTTTGGCACCCCAGGTTTATCATTCTCAAAACTCCTCATAACAGGACAAATTCAGGCACCTGGGTTGAGTTTGTTCTACACTAAAGGACATAGGTATAAGCAAATACTAGGAAAATGGGATTTATAGCAGAGACATGTATCCATGCCTGGCAAAGAAGAAAAGATTTTGGAAGTTTTCACCATAAAGACAAGATAACTGAGGAGATGAATATATTTAACTTGATTGAAACATTATGTAATGTAAACATGTATCAAAACATCATATGGTAATACATACAAGTTTTAGGTTTTAATGTATCAGTTAAAAATAAATTTAAGCAATTATTTTGTAAAACAAAAAATTTAAAAATAAAACTTCACTTTATTCCTGCTTTTTTTTTTTCTTTTTTTTAAGAAGAAGAAAAATAGTAAGGAGATAAGCTGACCTTCCTGGAAGACAAAAACTCCATGCCTCTGGCCACTTGAAAACTGTAAGAAATCAGATCCTCCATAGTGATGGGCTGCTTGTAGAAATCATCAGAATCTGCAAAGCATTAGAACTGTAATTGTTTGTAATGGCTCTTATTATTCCACTAAATCCCAGTTTATTAGAACAACATTAGCAAAACATAAAACAAACTAACAAGTGGATCAGAGTTCATTTGAATTTCAACATGAACATCAGAGATTTTTCCAGGCCTCCAGCCCATGGATCCAAGCATGGGGGAGGGGTATGACCCGGCCAAACGCCTGAGGGGAGACAATCACACAGTTCTCTGTCAAAATTAGTAACTCTGTAAATAATCTTAATTCAAATCTTATCTCCTCAGGACATTACCCTTCAAGTCTCCCACGGATGTTTATTAGGGTGATAAATAAGAAAAAAATGTCAGAGATGCACAGTATGTTGTAAAAATATCTCAGACTGTAGGACAGGAAGGAATGAATACCTACCCTCCTCTTCCTCAACATCACTCAGACTTTTATCTTCCTGAAATCCAGAGCTCGCAAAGCTCTCACTGCTGGTGACACTATCTAGTCTGGGTTTCTTGTCCTGCTCCATGCCTGGTTCCATTTTTTCTTTCTTAGGCTCCACGTGCAACGCTGCATCCTTAGAACAGATGAAGAAGAACACCAGTGAAAGGAGCCCCAGCACAGCAATGGGGACACTAGTCCTTCTAGCAGGCAATCACCTGAGTTGGAAAATGTCATTCCACAAGATAGATACTGAATTAGCAGTGATGGATTGATGGTGGCAGGTGCCTTGGCTACTGCTGGAGTTGTGGGATCTGCTCACCCTTGTCTGAGCTTCTAGATAGCATCTTAGGCCAGATAAAAGAAGATTAATAGGAGGGGGGCACGGTGGTGTATGCCTGTGATCCCAGCAGCTCAGGAGGCTGAGCAAAGCCAGCCTCAGCAAAAGTAAGGTGCTAACAACTCAGTGAGATCCTGTCTTATTTAGATACAAAATAGGGCTGGGGATGTGGCTCAGTGGTCAAGTGCCCCTGAGTTCAATCCCCAGTACCCACCCAACCCCCAAAAAAGACAATTAATAGCAGCTGGTATGCACTGAATGCTTATTGTATTAGCCAGTATACCTTTTTTTTTAATATTTATTTTTTAGTTATAGTTGGACACAATACCTTTATTTTATTTATTTATTTTTATGTGGTGCTGAGGATTGAACCCAGGGCCTTGCATGTGCTAGGCGAGTGTTCTACTGCTAAGCCACAACCCCAGCCCACGGGTATATGTTTTCTTATTTAATATTCCAAATAACTTTATGAAGTAGTTTTTACTAAAGTGGAGAAACAGGTTCAGAGAAGTTTAGTAATCAAAGGCACATACAATAGGCAAATGGCAACATCTGAACCCAGGTTTGGCCTGCTCCTGAGTCTGTGCCCTTAGCAACTTTTCTATATAGCACATGCCATCTTGTGAAAGAGATGAAACTTTGATACTTCTATCATCATTCAGATGATATGAAAAGGATCTTCAATGTACTGGAGGCTTCACTTTGTAATCCCCGAGAGAAGTTATAAAGAGAAGGCTGTAGTTTCCAATTTCTCTGATTCCCTTGGGAAAAGAAAGAACATGAACCTTAATTTTGTTTTCCATTTAAAACAAAGATAAAGGTCTATCCTAAAATGAGTTAGACATGGCCCTTCATCCTGGATGGGGCATCCAAGTCCTGGTTTGGATGCTAGCTTTTCCATTAATCATGTGATCTTGGGAAAGTCAGCTTACTTTTCTAGGTTTCATCTTCCTCATTTGAAAAATTCTATCACCCTACTATGGCTCAGGAAAGGAGATGTAGGTCCTGAGTGTTCATGTGGAACAAGACATTCATCTAGAAACTCTGACACTAGAAACTTGCAGGTCCAGTGGCTTTAGGACTACATCATGTACATAGCCTGGTTTATGCTAGATGGAAATACTGAAATAGGGGTTGGGAGGGACTGAAGTTCACTGGTGTTCCTCGATCCACCTGCACACAAGTAATGCTAGGATTAGCCACACTCCCTTGGTTTTTCTAGAAATGTCACAAAAAAGGAGTGATCCTTCCACCAGAGGGCACAATGGGAGCAAGCAGAGGACAGAGAGAGAGGGAGGTTTGGGTGGGACAGCTCTAACAAACCTTGTTAAGTGTAAAGGGTACCAAGGTTCCTGGCCCCTGAACAGGAGCCCTTCCTGTGTTGCAGGAGGGAGGCAGACCTTAGAAAGAATATCTACCTACCCACCACCACTGGACCCCTCCACCCTGCAAGGGGGTTTTCCTGGCTTAGCTCTTTCTGAATCCAGTCCAAGATTTCAGGACTGAAGGGAATTTGCTCTGCTTTGAGCCCAGGGCACCACATTTTCCTGAAGGCAGATAAAAATATAATTATTTGTTTTTGTGTCTTCATGAGGCAGTGAGATCTGGCTCTGCTCAGCTAGGAACTGGAATTGTGTTTTCCACAGACCCTTCCCACAACAGAAGGCAGCAGGAAACTTGTTGGCAATTTTGTGGTAGAAAAATACTACCAGAGATCACTCAGGAATCAGCTTCTATGTAAACTCTCTGGGCAGCCTTCTTTATCACAACCACCAGAAGTCACTTCCTAGGACATGCCACCAAGCTCACTGCTCCCTTCCTGACCCCCAATCTATGGTATATTCACCATTGTCTATCAGTAACCATCTCTGTTAAAGAAAGGTTAATTTACTTAACTTTTGAACTCTGGCAGAATAGCAAATTTATCCCAAATAATATTTAAGGATCTTAGTGAATTTAGAAAATAATATATTCTATTTTCAATTTAGTCATTGGTTTTGTTTTTTCTTCACTTTCTCTTTATATTCCTTTAGCTTCTAAATGTGAAAGATAGCAGTGGGTTTTCCACAAAAACACAGCTCCACCAAGTTGCACAGGGACGCAAATCATTAAATATAGCCAGAGAAGGAAGCAAACTCTTCAAAACAAAGGACGCACGAACCCAAACGTTCCATCCTGCCCAGGTCCCTGGGGTGTTCTGCTGCCTTAGCTCTTCCTGAACCCAGTCCAGGGCTTTCAGGACTGAAAGGAATTTGCACTGTTCTCAGTACAGGGCACCACTGTCCACATTTTCTTTTTTCCACCTTATCCAGTGTGGTGCACAGGAAAAACCCTAGAATGGGAATCAAGAGAGCTCAGTCTTTCTCTCCCTGACTTCATTTTGTGGTAGTTATGTGTCATGTGAGTTCTTTGAGTACCTCTATATTTGTGAACTAGGGGCTGGGGTTATGTCTCAGCGGTAGAGTGCTCGCCTCGCATGTGCAAAGCCCTGGGTTTGATCTTCAGCACCACATAAAAATAAATAAATAAATAAATAAATAAATAAAT
>NW_025999932.1:23849432-23872481 GCF_001458135.2 Marmota marmota marmota
TATATATATATATATATATATATATATATATATATATATATATATATATATATATAAAAGAGAGAGTGTGAACTAGCTGATCACAAGGATCCCTTTCAGCTTCAAGATTCCAATTAGAGTCTGGCTTAAAACCAAGGAAAATATATTTTTGCATACATATTGCCAGTTTGGTAGAACACCTGTGTCTTTGTTTTGATCAAAGCTTGGGGGATGAGTATATGGGTCAGCTGTCCAGTGATTGGTTGGTTAGTTTTTTTTTTTTGTTTTGTTTTTTCTTTGAGACAGGGTTTCACTATGTTTCCCAGGTTTGTATTCATCTAAGATTAAGTGCTTCTCCTACTTCAGATCCCAAGCAGCTGGGACTCTAGGGATACACCACTGCTCCTGGCTGTGTCCAGTGATTCTTATATGTGTGTGAAGACTTGCACATATGACAGAAAAGGGCATCATCCTTAGATGTCTGATATTTTATCCACATATAGATCGGTGGCATTAAGTTGGACACAACCAATCTTTCTCTGCACCCCACCCCCGAAGTATTGGGGATTTAACTCAGAGCCTCACAAATACTAGATAAACATACCACCTCTGAGCCACACCCCTAGTGCTCAATCTTTCAATCCTTGGGGCAATGATGACTATTAAAATTTATTTGAGTTCTTAACAGAGAGATTTTCATTCTCCCAACGATCCCATCAGTTGGGTTCAACTGTTAGTTCCTTAGTTAAATTGAGTAATCTGCTCAAGTTTCCAGATTTCGTGAGAGGAAGGCACAGAATTTAAATCCAGAAAGTCTGATTCTGGTGTCCAAGTGCTTAACTTCAACACTACAAGTTTTTATCATTATTGTTGATGATTACTAGTAAATAATTTTGAATTATTGTCCCCTGGCTTATCTAGTCTAAAGAAGGACACAGCACTAGTGCCATTTAACACACTGCAAAGTTTTAGTAAGTTGTTTTTTTTTCAGTCAGTAATTTCTTAATCTTGCTTGCTCTCAGAACTCAGGTTTTTTTTTTTTTTTTTTTTTTTTAGTGCTAAGGATTAAATGTAGGACCTGCATATTCTATGCAAGTGTTCTATCACTGGGACACATCCCCAGCCTTTTTACTTTTTATTTTGAGGCAGGGTTTCACTGAGTTGCCCAGGCTGGCCTGGAACTTGTGATACTCTTGCCTCAGCCTCCAGAGTTGCTGAAATTACAGGTGCATGTCACTGGGCCTATGTATTTATTTCATGGATAGGTCTGATTCAGAGTCAGTTAGGGATGCCATGAGTGGTAACAGTGTCAGAGGTAGGAGAAAGAGCTGTAGAAAGTAAACAGAATGATTTCAATCTCTGGTCCCATTACTGGTGACTAGACAAGTCTCTTAGGTGATTGTATTTTAATTTCTAATAAATGAAGGCAACTATATTTGATCATTTTCAAAAAAAAAAAAACCTAGGTAATTTGTGCATGTGTGTGTTTGTATGTAAGTGTGTTTCGTGTGTGTGTTTTAGAGAAAATTATCGAGATATTCAATAGGAATTTAGGTAGATGGCTAGTACATGTAACTTCCAATTATTGCTGCATACACTGGTATTAAATGATAGTCTGCACTCTCTATAAGAGAGTATAACAGATTAGCATGAAAGGAATATGTAGAAAAAGAAGAGCAGAAATTGAGTTTTAATTAATTTCATTAATGAAACAAACTAGATTTCTCCTGCTTTATGCTGCCACAGCCTAAATGGTAACCCATTGCTTTCCTTAAAAAGAATTCCACTTTTAAAATCCTTACCTTGTTGAGAAAGAATAAGTCACGTTTGCTCTTGAGGTAGTTGGATAAATTTCCATATTTGCAGTATTCAACAATAACCATCAGAGGCCCTGCAGCCAAAATAGCACATGCTCAGTCACACCAAGTCAATCAGCCATTAGTCAGCCTTCAGTTGGACTGAGAAACCACAAACCAACCTGTCTTTTATTAGTGGATCTAGGAATGCAACTTAGGGATGAGAGGCTGTGAATGAGCACTGTGACTTCTGCAATTTAACCTGAGAAGGTTTTCAAAAATACAATAAAAAATGAGGGTAGGTGTGAGGAGGAGCAGGAAGGGAAAGCAGAAGAAAGAAAGGAACAAAGAAGAGAGGCAAATGCCAGGCACCCTCTACCCATTAGCCAGACCCTGGCAAGAGGGGCTCTGGTTACTGTCACACCAGCCCCAGAACCATTCAGCAGTTTCTTTTTCCTTCCCAGGGCAGAAAATAGGCTACCTGTTCTGTCTGTTCCCAGTATTGGTGTCTGGGTGTGTCTACACTGAGTTTGCCTAGGGACTTGTGAGGCAGTAAAGCAGAGGATGATAAGTACCAGATAGTTAATATTTTAGACTTTGCAGGCCAAAGTACCAGATAGTTAATATTTTAGACTTCGCAGGCCAACCAACTCCTCAATTGTACCCTTGTAACCTGGAATCAGCTTTTGTTAATACACTCAAGGAGTACGACTTTTCTCCAATAAAACTTTATGAACATATAAGTTTGAATTTCATATATTTCCACGTCACAGAATACCATCCTTTTCAACCTTTTTTTTTTTGCCCCAACTACTTAAAAAACTCAAAACATTCTGTCTGTCTGGCCATAGCTTGTCCACTGGCCTAATGAAGCAAGCTGTTGGGAAGGGAGCCAGCTGCCCCGTGAGTCCCACGTGGTGGCTTGAAGGCCCGCTCTTGCCTGCTCCAGGCTCCCCGCAGCACAAAGATTACTTCCGGGTCTAACCGGAAGTGACCGAGAGCTGCTTCAGCGGGCTGGCTGCGTGCTGGTAGCCAGCAGGCCCCGCGGAGGCCCAGACGCTCTACCACTTCAAGGCGTCCGAGGACATAGCTCATACGGGTAGAGTAGTTTTCTGTTACTATCAGGACTTTTCTGGTTTTAAAATGTCTGTTAGGAATCCTTACAACACCTCCTCTTCCCTCAGGGTACCAGAGCGGAAGTCCCTGTAGAGCTGTGCATCTCCCCACCCAGAAAAAAGACTCGGCAAATCTCGTCTCAGGGGTCCAGCAATTCTCTTGCCCCGGTAGGTGCTTGCATTACTGACGGCTAACTGCCCAGGGCTCAGAAGCCTTCGAGGAGGTGAGTGGTCTCCTTAGCCCTGATGCATTTTATAGGTGCAAAGCCAAGGCAACTACAATGAGGTTGCCGCAGCAGGAACTGGAGAAAAGCTTATCAAGGATAATGAAGAAGCAGGTGGGACTAGGACTGTATTTCTGGCCTCTCCATCCCTCAACTCCTCTTTCTACCCATTACCACTCCTAACAGACCGTCTTCCCCAATGCACCTTCCCCCCAGTTCCTGCACTGGGAACATGGAGAACATTTGTATGCACAGTTTTGTTTTTTTGGTTTTTTTTTTTTGCACCTTTCTTTCTGGCAGTGAGTCCACATCTACACCCAACCATTGACCTTGCCATCGAGGAGGAAAGAAAGATCTCCAGGAACTTTCTGGAGCCCTCAGTCAAAAGGCACAACCCTATTCCTGTCCCTTGGTTCAGGATATAAAGTTTATCTGCATGGTGGGTCTGAAGGGAAGGGCCCTTTTGTTTGTCTCCCACATTATTTCCTCCTGGTATCCCACCAGTAGTGATTCATTCTTTTACACCTTTACCTTAGTCATCCTGAAATAAAAATGCCTTCCACTTGACCTAGACCCTCTTGAAGGAGATCTAAAAGGAGGTCCTCTTCCAAATTTTGGATTAACTGTACTGGGAAAGCATTTCTAGCATGGGAGTACCCTTCCATAAATGGATAGACTATTTTTTCTGGATCTATTGAGAAGCCATTTTCCTGGAGGTGAGGGAGAAGCTGTGTGTGAGAGTTCTTGTGTATGGGAAATGATGGATCAGCACCCACCCCACTTCTCCTTTACCTCCTTGCTTGGTGCAGGCTCCCAGCAGGTTAACCACGTTCAGATGGTGGCCAATGTGGGTCAAGATCTTGAGCTCAGTCATCAGAGCTTTGTATTCACTGGCTGTGGCCCCCTCTGTGTGAGAAGCAAGGAAGAGTCAGGGCAAGAAGACAATGGGGCTCCTTCCGCTGGTGGCATTCCTGCCTTCTGTGTTTGTTAAGGGTGGGCCAGTCACTTCATTAACTTCCCTACTACATTCTGCAGAAAGGCTAAGTCTCCGAACTGTTTTTATTACTCCCACCCTCCTGAGCCAACATCCTTTTGATTACAGTGAGGCCTAGTGCTGTGGTGGGGTTAGTCACTGGACATTTCCTCTTGGTGGACCTAGTGTGTTTAGCAGTGTGCTGACACAAAAGCTGGGTACTTCATGAAAGTACCTTCCAAAGGCATCTCTTCTAGCAGAAACAGGTGCAGTGAGAACCCTCTAGGCAGGGGATGTATCCACACCTCCCCTTTTTGTCTCACTGTGTCCTCAGGGGAGTCACAGAGGAGCACCAGGGGCCTGACAAGGGCAGGATGGCTGCTTCTGCAAACATCTTTGCAGTGTGTTATTTTCTTCCTATATTCTTTCATACTTGGAGTTCACAGAGTTATCTTAGGTTGTGGGGATACATAGCATTAGACTAAGTTCATTCTCACTCAGAGATAAGCAACATCAGTCCGAGAATTAGCAGTCTAAAGCCTAAATTTCGTTTCTTCTGTTTATTCTCATTGGTTAATTTCTATGGCATTCAATATTCTAAAATTATTTTTCAGAATATTAAAGTATTGTGGCAATGAAATAGTCCAATAATATGAATCGGAGTAAAAAGATATGAGGAAGCTCGATGGTAGAGCATGGGGCCTTGGGTTTGATCCCCAGCACCAAAACAAAACAAACCCCAGCAACAACAACAAAACCCCCAAAGAAAAAACAGAACAAAAATATAAGGAGTAAAAGGATCTAAAGTAAAAAGTACAAGTCACTCCAGCCTACTTACCTTCCTAAAAGTAGCTACTGCTGATAATTTGAGTTCAGATCTTTTCCTATGTGCTTATATATACCCCAATGAAATCTCATTTTTTTGAGGGTTTACATAAATTGGATCATATATATTTAATTTTTTTCCTCCTCTTTTTAATATATCAGAGATTATTTCTATTCTGTGTTTGTCAAGGCTGGGCCAGTCGCTTTTTAAAAAAAAAATATTCCTTTTAATCAGTTAACAATGTTCCTGCATTTAAACTGTCTATGTGTTTTTGGTGTTACAAATATTGCTGTAATTGAAAGCCTGTGTGTCATCCATCTACAGGTTCTTGCTTTTACAAATAATGCTATAATAGAAACTCTATATCCATGTGTAAGTATTTCTGTCACAGTGCTGAAGGTGGTGTGTATACTGAGCATTATGGAAGATACTGATGTGGTATTTCATAAGCACAAATCATTTTTTAATAATAACTAGATAAACTCCAGAAGCCTCCCACTGGGGTAGGGGTTGGTTCACAGTAGATGCTCAACAAATATTTTTGGATAAATACACAACATGATTTCTCATTTCAGACATGGATGTAAGGTCCTAATACGTTAAGGTTTTATTCAGGGACACTTGGAAAGAGCTTTTTACTAATGGCCTTTGTTTGGCATTCTGCTTTTTCTATTTTTCCCCCAAACAGATGGCCAACCAATTAGGCAAGAAAGCTAATGAAAAAAAATTTTTAGGAATTTTATAGGGTGGGTGATTTGGAAATGTTTTTCAATCAAAAAAAAGTAGGAGGGAAGATATATTAAAGATTACATACATGATTTCTTTTTTTAGTTGTTGATGGATCTTTATTTTATTTATTTTATATGCAGTGTTGAGAATTGAACTCAGTGTCTCACATATGCTAGGCAAGTGCTCTACCACTGAGCCACAACCCCAGCCCCATACATATATGATTTCTGTATGACATAGAATAGATTCTCTGAGTCTTTAAAAGAGATCTCAAGTCAGAATCTTTTCCCTTCCAACTCATCAATCCTGAGAATTCACATTTCTGATATATTTCTCAGAAATGCTGACATAGCTATCCAGGACCATACTGTGAGAACCACTGCTCAGATGGTTCCATTTCTAGGCAGGGCCACAGGTGTGATCTTGGATGTGTGATAGAATAGTGTGGACATTAGACATGCCTCCTAGATGTGATATGAGAAAGTAAGCAGGGAAATGGAACAGGGATCATTTGAAGGATTTGGGAGCAATGGGCCAATTTCCAGGAGGCTAGGTCTCTGTTCTCTGCTCTTGTGGCACTGTGTTGTGAGGGAAAGAGCAATTCAGTCAATGCTGGTGCAGACCTTATTGTTTCTGCCCTAAGGGCTATGCTGCCTTGCAGAGGCTGTCCAATCTTTCTGGACCATGTTGCCTCATCTACCAACTTGGAATAATAATATCTACCTCAGAAGATTGGTGAGAGAAAATAAGAAAAATAGAAATTTTGTGTGATTCAACCTAACAGAGTGTTTAGTCTATTACTTCTCACATAGACACATTGATGCTACTTCTCCTCAGCAGCCGGGGTTGGGGGAGCATGCTGGCATTGATATTCTCACAGAAATGCCTGTAATCATCTGGGTAGTCCACCCCGAACAAAAGTCCTGATTGTGGATACGAAACTCCAAATTAGAGCTGTCGGGTTCTTTGTAGCAATTTTTTGAGGAGCACACATAATAGTACAATGTGATAATTTGATATATGTTTACAATGTGTAGTAATCAAATCAGGGTAAATAGCATTCTATCTCCCTAAACATTTATGATTTCTTTTGTGTTGGGGACCTCTGAACTCCTCTCTTCTATTTCCTTTTTTAAAAAATATATTTAGTTGTACATGTACACAAAAGCTTTATTTTATTCATTTATTTTATGTGGTGCTGAGGTTTGAACCCAGGGCCTCACATGTGCAAGGCAAGCTTTCTACCACTGAGCCACAACCCAGCCCATCTCTTTTATTTCTTTATAAAATATATAATAAGTTGTTGTGAACTGTAATTGCCTTTCTGTGCTGTAGAATACTGGAACTTACTATTTCTGTCAGTTTTGGTACCTATTGTCCAAACTTGGTCTCTCCTTGTTTCATAGAGTTTCATCAATTTTCCTCTGATGAGGACAGCCTTCTGAGGTGGCTTCTGAAGTAATGGTGGCAGTGGTGGATTAGGAGTAAGACCTTGGAAGTCTCCCTAAGCACTGAACCTTCTCTCCTCAAGCTCATGCTAAGTACCTACTTAGTCCCACTGCTTCCGGTGCCTCAGAATATCCTGGCAAAATCTTGGAGACTTTGGAAAGCTAAAGACTGCCCTTTGAGTTTTCAATCCTGTCTTTTTTTTTTTTTTTGAATCATGTATTTTTCAACATTAGATATACTTTGACTTTTTAAATTTAATTTCTAAAGAAAAAAAATTTTTTTTTTTTTGATAGGGCTTGGCAGTATAAATTAGTTTACAGTTCTGATCAGTTAAGTTGTTCTAGCATTCTAGTTTCACTTTATAGTTAGGGCAAGTTCAAGCTAAGCCTTTGGGATTTGTGATGTGTAGCTAAGTTTCCATTACAGTCATAGTGGATCATGTCAACACTTTGAACCTATGGTTACAATGGGCGTATGTCCTTATTAGTCTAGTCTGAAATGTGAGAAGAGAGAGATCTTAAGGTGACAGAGATCATTTTCCCATGGACAGTTCTGGATTGTTAGCACTGACAAGGTTTATTCTGAGCTAGTGTGAGCATAATCTAAAACACCTTGGGGTGGGGGAGGGAAGAAGTTTATTAGATTAGACAAAGGGGAATGAAGGGAAGGGAGGGAAGATGAGAATAGGAAAGACAGTAGAATGAATCAGACATAGCTTTCCTATGTTAATACGTGAATACACAACCAGTGAAACTCTGTATTGTGTACAACCACAAGAATGGAATCCTAATTAGAATAAGTTATACTACATGTATGTATAATATGTCAAAATACACTCTCTTGTCATGTAATCTAAAAAGAACAAATACAAATTAAAAAATAAAACTCCTTGAACAAAGGGAGCTGTAGAAGAAACTGATATTGCCAGAGTAGAAATAGCTGTGTTTATTCCTATATTCAACTTGCACCAAAAGTTGGGGAATGTGTAAAGATTATGAGTCAGACAAAAGCCAAACGACAGCACACACACCTTTCAGCATCTTCACAGCCACAGTCCGGCAGGTGGGTGATTTCTTAATGCCAAATGCAGACGCTTGAACCACTTTCCCAAAAGCCCCTCTTCCAAGCGATTTGCCTACAGTGAAAAGAAGACATTGGTTTATTGCCAAGCCAGCAAGGTGAGTTTAAGTGTTTTTCAAGAAGGAAGTGCTTTTTCCTTTGTGTTTTGTGAGGCTATAGCTTTGGATGAATCTCCAGTGAACTAACCCTAAAGGAGACATAATCAGGAACATGTTTCTGGGGTTTCTTCCTCTTAGCTCTTTTCCTCTGCTTCTGAGGCTCCTGCATCCTTCAGAGCTAGGGTAGGTATTTAGTGAAGGTAAATATTTTCCTTTTCATAGAGTCCTCCAAGAGAGGAGACACTACCAAATCCTGAGTGGTCTCTTCCATTGTTAAGTAACATCACCAAAAAAAACTTCTGTATGTTTAACCTAACCCCTGTTTCTTTTTTTTTTTTTTTTAATTTTTTTTAATTGGTTGTTCAAAACATTATAAAGCTCTTGACATATCATATTTCATACATTAGATTCAAGTTGGTTATGAACTCCCAATTTTACCCCAAATACAGATTGCAGAATCACATCGGTCTAACCCCTGTTTCTTATCACTTAAGGTCATTCTTCTGTTCTCAGCAAAAAAAGGAGAAATCAAGAATGGTAGTTGTAGCCATGGGTTATAATGATGCTTCATAACTTAAAAAATAAATACTAAGTCATTTTTTAGACATCCTTGCCAGACAGAATAATCCCTGGCAATTATTATATGATCATTACAAGTCCTCATGCTAGACACATGATAGAAATTTGTTTCACTCCCAGAAAGATGGTTACCAGATTCAATAACCAAGCAAGATTTCTTTTGTGTGCCCATTATTTATGCTATAATGACTGTTAATATGCTTCTTTCTCCACCCTTCAGTGAGCCAAGTTGACTCAGATGGGCAAGGATGCTGTCTGAACCTTTCCTGTACTTCACCCAGTGCCAGGTGTAGAGCAGGTCCCTTGTACAGATGATGCAGAATGGAGAGAATTCAGAAATTCATGGGCTATGTAAGGCAGGTCTCATACAGTCATAGGTAACAAGAGGGGGCTGTGGGATGGAGACCAGGAGATTGATGCACACATATTCACACACATTTACATACACATACATACATTTGTATATTTTTAAATTTCTTGTAAGGTTTGTAATAAAGCTTTCCTACTTCCTCATTGTATTAGAATCGTTACAGTTCTCTGTGACAAAAATGTCTTCATCTTGCCTCTGCTTTATCTCTTCTACTGCCCCCATCCCAGGCATCCAGTTAGGACATGGGAAAGTTTCAGTTACCAGCATAATCACAAGTGCCTCTGTGTGGATGTCTCTCTCTGTCTCAGAGCGACATGCTCTGCTTTAGGAGGGGAACAGTAGTGAGATGACATGTTTTTCCTGTGGTCAGATGTTCATCTGTGGTGACTACTGAATACCATTCCTCCCAGAGCATGCAACATGGGCAAAGATACAGTCTCTGGTTTTTTCTTCATGTAAAATTGTCCAAGAAATAGAACGGGTACCCTGTGTTTGAATACAAAAGCATCCAGTGTACCATGAAAGTGCTGCACTTGGAAATTACGTCTTTCCCAGATTGGTAAAATTATATTTCAGTTGGAGGTTTATTATCTGCTTTATTTAGGGTTAAAAAACAGTGTTTTCCTTCCACAGTGTGCCTTCCATCATCTAGTAGGAAAAGTGTTGTGATAGTCTCTCCACACACTCCTAAGACCCTTGCCTGTTCTGGGCACATGGAATCCTTTCTCTTTCTACAACTTCCGCCCCCATGCATTCCCTTCTCAGCCATCATAACACATTTTGTTTTAACAAGTGTTTGGGGGCTTTGCGTCTGTCAGTGAGAATACATTGGTTCTCACTTGGCTTCTCTCAGTCTTTTCACTTATACTCTTGGAAGTTGATTGCTGCCTCATAAAACAGCATGAAGCTATTATGGACTCTTTAATCATCTGATGTGTTGGAATTCTTTTGCAGACCCATGGTTCCAGTTTCAGGGAGCACAGTTGCACTGGACTTGACCTTTCTCCATCCCTTTCCCTTGAAATTCTCCTTAGTGTAGTGCCTGGAATGCTACAAACTAGCTTAGAAATGTGTTAGGTCATTGTCATACTATGCAAGAATACTGGAATTTTCTCCAAGAATGTCCTGGACTATCCAGGACTCCTGGCCACTCTGGGGAGAGTACAGGACAGCAAGAATTGGGCCGCTTTCTGGCATTCAGGGAGGGTTGGTCTCAAAAGATGCAACACCAGTCCAGGCACTGTGTACTTGCCAAATCCCAGAGACTCCCTGTGTGGTTTCCCATATTAGGTAATTCTGCCTTTAAATTATTTTCCAATAGAAAGATGCAATGTCAGACATTATCCTAATTTCTGTGATAAATTTAGAGGTGCTGAATTCTTTCCCAGGGTTAATGAGAAATCATGAAAAAAAGTGAGGGGGGTGCTGGATTCTTTTTGTTCTTGGGTTTTAGGAGTTTCAATGGTAGCAGCACCTTTGACCCAGGCTCCAACTGAATCCATCGATCAGTTACCATAAATTTTGCCTTCCCTCACCAGGCTGTTCATAGTGACCAACAGAGCAGGTACAGCTGAAATCATTCCTTGGTCTATATTTTTCTCTATAGTTCCAGTCCCAGTGTAACTCTGCCCGTCAAAGCAGCTTTTCTTTTCATCGATCTGGATATAATCTTGGTTACTTTCACTTGCCAGACGTTACTTCATATTACTTTCTGTCACTTATTTGGCTTACAAAACAAAGAAGTCTTGGGCCTCCTTGCTCCCACGTTAATCAGAGGAACATTCCTGTAAACTTGCAGCCACACTATGCATTAAAAGACAAAGTTAGACTTGACATTCTTTCTCCTACCCATTAAAGACAGTTAAATGGAAACCAGCCAGATCATAGCATGTGGCAAATCCAGAAAGGAAAAGAATGATAAGAAAGATTTTCAATAAGGAAAAAAAATGCCTGAAATGGGATTATTCCCCCAGGAGAATTCTAGGAGAAAGGTTAACAATCTCCCTCAATGGATCACAGTGATACCAGGGAGGAATGAAGGGCCGGGAGGGAAAACTCATGTGTCCTGTCCTGGAAGAAGCATATTTGTGACTAGTAACTCTGGAAAGCAGTGAGGCTCATGCTTGTGGGAAAATGATCTGATGTTCTCTGCCAAGGTTACTGAGGGGCTGGGCTAGCTGCCATGTAATTTAGACTTGCAAAAGGCACTCATCCAGTGTGCCACCTGCCCTTAACTTAATTTAGTTCATTGCTTTTTTTTTTTTTTCCTGTCAGTAGCCATTGCTGACTTTTCTCCTGTCTCTCAAACTTTTTCCCCAAGCCAAACAGAACCTAACCTGATGCTGTCCTTTCTTAAACCAAGCAGAACATTTCAAGACCCTACAGAAAAGGAAGACTAGCCACTTTACCCTCTTCTCTGTCCATCCATGCCCCCAGTATAGCTTGGGAGAGGGGTCAAGTCATTGGATTTGGAATAGGGGCTCTTCACACTGAGAGTGACAAACTCCAGGAACACTGAACTCACAATCTGTTTTCCTAGTTCCAACCACTAATGACTCTGGCATACACAGGAGTAAGTGGAAAACTTTCAGAAGCCACAGTCCAAACATTTTGGGTAGGAGTGATTGAGGTTCCAGTTGTTTTGTAGCACCATGGGTTGGAGATTAATGTGCATTGTGACGTCTGAGTTGGAGGAACTAGGGGTAAGCTGAGGGAAAGCACATTTGTCTGCTGTTTACAGCATCTGCCCTACCTGGAAAACAAGTTTGTGCTCTTCAAAAATGAAACTTAAATGATCCCCTAGGGCTTTCTACTCTGTCTGGACGTTCCCAACACTCCCGGAAACTCCAAGGTTATAATTTGGGAATTTGCGCAGAGAAGTTTTGAGCCACATCCTTGAAGAGTACCAACTCTTTCACCAAATGTTTAATTTCACTGTTACTTGCCATCCTGAATTATGTTCTGGGACTCACGTGGCTAACTTCCCAATAGTTTCTACTTAAGAGTGCTGGCAATTATAAGCCTCCCATGAGAGCTCCTCTTTCCCCCTTTCCCTTCACTTACCTATTTTGCATCTATCTCCATACCAGCCCTTTGAGGGAGGAGACCCAAACCCAAATACCTTTGTATTCTCAGGGCTTAGACTAGCATCTGCTGCTCAGAGATGGGGCTTAAGAAATACTGAATGAACACACAGGTGCTCCCTTATCATCTTGTACTGTTGTCTCAGCATTCCATTAGGATTTTTGACCTCTGTGTACATCTCCCATGCTAGTTTGTGGACAGCTGGAGGGTAGAATCCCACAACTTATTTACTTTTGCATCCCTCAAAGCACAATGTTCTGCATGAAGTAGGGGCTCAGATAGGTTCATGAGGCTGTTGAACAAGTATATTACCCAATTTAAGTCTCTCCCGGGCAAACTCCCACTTGCTGGCATCGTAGGGGAGCCGCTCACACTGCTCATCCAGGGGAACTTCATCTGGGTCCATTATAATTGATAGATAGTCAGTTTTTATTTGGGAAGACGACTGAAAAATAAGAAGACCTCAAAGTTACCAAGAAGAAAACAATTTGAAAAACCTCAGATTTTAAATGGAAGATAATATTTCTGCTGCTTTGGGTTATTTGGTTGGAACTATGTGGTCAGGTCCAGAGAGTACCCCTCTCCCCAAAGTGTGCAGTCTCCACAAAACAACTCCTTACTATTCTCATGAGCATTTCTGCAGTACTAGCTCTACCATCCTATCTTGTATAAAATATACTCAAATTTTCTAGTGACCTTATATGTCATGCTTGCTCTGAGACAATTATGTGGTAGTTTTTCTAAAAAATGCAAAGCTATTGTTATAAAATCATCCCAAACAATGACTAAAAATAGTTTTCTGTGGCTATTCTGTACAAGCTGAATGTACATTACAGATAGGCCAGTAGTAAGGTGAACTGTGACTTTTCTGCATTTACAAGAAAGGCCAGAGTGGTAAGTAAATGCAGGATCTGTGGGGTAGTGAAAGCATATAGCTTATGAAGTGTTTAAACCCTCAGTAGACTGGACTTCTTAGTTGATTCAGCTACTGGAAAACACTATACAATCCATTGGTGAGATTACAATAAGACTAACCTTTGGTAAGAAATAGAAGTTGATTATTTCAAAGGTCAAGGGGTAAAACACAACCACATTAAACACAACCACATTCTGAGTTCATTTGGCTTTTGGTAGGATAGCAAGTATCTAAGACAGGCATCTGCCATGAGGTGCTTGCTTTCTTGGTAATGCATATCAAGCTCAGAAAGTACCCTATATGTCAGACCATAGGTAATTGGACTTACATTTAATGTCAGATTTATGTCGATGTGTATATTTCCTGTTAATGGGAAAAGTGGCAGAATCGATATTTGCATTTCTGTGGGCAGGCTCTTGGGCAGGACAGAAAGAAGCAGGCTTTCACATATAACTCTTGCCTAAAAGTTATGTAAATTTCATTTAAATGAGGTTTGGGGCCCTGCTTTCCAGACTTTTCCCCAAGTGGAATGAGAGGTGGAGTGAAGAAGATAGCCCTTCTGTACATACCATTTCACACCCACTACATTCTTCAGTCCTTACTCACACTGATCTGGGCCATTACAGCTCACCTAATCCATCACTTGGAGTCGTTTTCCTTCTAACAACAATTATCACGAAAATGTGTGACAAATAGTTCAAGGCAGAAAGGTTTGCCTGGCCTCCATAAATAGTAGAAATCAAAGATATAGAGCACATTTGTCACTAATAGCATTTGTCATTGGTGTTAGACTGTAAAGGTTTATCAATCTGAAAGCCTGTAGATCAGTATAAATTTTAGTTCAGGGTGCTGGGTGCTCATGAGAGAAGTTACTGGATTAGCTTTTATGTTCAATATAGCCAAGGCTATGAAAAACAGTCTCCAGCCTTCAAAGAGAATAGGATAGCTGGAACCTGGCACGGGGCATATTGGGTTTATGTAGGAAGTGTGGAAGCATTGGCAGTAATGTTGACAGGGGCTGAGAATTGGGCAACTGGAGATAGTGTTCCCATGTGATAGTTACGGAATTTTATGGTTTATCTCAATATGGCAGATGAGACAAAACACCACACAGATGTTAAGCAAGGGCTTTGAGGGCAGCATGATAGTAAAATGTTAGTTGACAAAATATTTATTCTCTCAATTGACAGTAACACTGAACAGCCACTAGGTGCTTGGCTTGAAGGCTGACTGCATGGGTTTGAGTCACAGCTCAACCTTTGAGCAGTCACATAACCTTGGGCAAGTTGTTTAACCTCTCTAAGCTTACTTAGTTTCTTTATCTGGAAAATAGTGAAAATAATTGTACCGATCTCCCGGGGTTGTGAATATCAAATGAAACAGTCCATGTATAGTTGTTAGAACAGGACCCAGTTTATAGTAAGCATTAATAAATGTTAGTTACAATTTTAACCCTGGTATAGCAGAGTGGGGATAATAAGATAAGATATAGTTTTTATTGGTGAGAAATTGATATTGCAGTTAGAGAAACCACATGGAAATATTTTTGGTGCCTTATTCTCTTCGCCTCCCACAAATTTTAGAGGCATTCTGTTTTGGGGATAAAGATCTTTTGCTTCCCATCATCAAAATTTCACAGAATTTTAGAAATAGAAGGAACCTCTGTAATATGGTCTAAATTTATTATTCTAGTAGTATTTCCTCTGTCTTCCCTTATGCTGAATAACCAGACTGCTTCCCCAATCTGGGGAATAAGAAAGGGGTGGAGTCAGCTGTGTTTTTCTGCTTCTTTCCTTCAAGCTACAACCTTCAAAGTCATTTCAAGCATCGCTTTCTCTGAGGTCTTTTCTCCCGGCTCTCCTCCTTTGAACTCCTATAGCTTTGTACCTCTCTTACAGACTTGGCAAGCTTTGCCTTTGTTAGATGTATTTCCCTATGTGATATGTCTCGCCTTTCAAAACTATTGTGTGACCTTGTTTTCTTCAAAAGCAGTGGCCTTAATTGTCATGTCTTAAAACCAATCAAACAAAAACCTGATGTTACACATTTACCAATGAGGGTGGTGCCTAGCTTTGCCTCTCATACCAACGTTATCAAGTGTGCCTTATGGGTTTTGAATATCAAAGAGCCTGTGTTCAAAACTAAGCTCTAATTATAGTAACTTAAACCAGTTTTCTTATCTTTCTGAGCCTCAGTTTCCTATCTATAAATGAGAATAATATTTTGGAAAGGATTAACTGAGATGCTACATAAACAGCTTCCCACGAGACCTGTCACATTAATAAGGGTTAATCTCTAGAAAGGTTTCCTTGACCCTTCTTGAGTCCTATTCATTCTACCTCCTAAATATTTCTCAACTTTAATCATTTGGTCATCCCTACCATCATTTCTTACTTTAACTATTTATTGTAAGTCTTCTCCTGGGTGCCTTTCTATTCACTCTCGCTCCTTTGGTCCATTCTCCCCACTGAAGCCCAAATAATCTTTCTAGATGTATATCTGTCACACTTACCATCCCCAACCTTTGCCTAACATCCCTCCATCCACAAGGCTTGATAGCTTATTTTTAAAAAAAAAAAAATTATTTTTTAGTTATAATTGGACACAATACCTTTTTAAAATTTATTTATATTTATTTATATTTATTTATATGTGGTGCTGAGGTTCAACCCAGGGCTTCACACGCGGTAGGCAATCGCTTTATTGCAGAGCCACCATCCCAGCCCTTGACATAGCATTTAGAATACAGACTTGATTTCTTACTATGGCCTACAAGTCCCTCCCTAACCAGCCTTTGCGGCCCGGTCCTGGCCTTGCCAGCTTACCCTCATATCTTATGCTATTTGCTCTCACCACTGAAGTCCTACTGGACCTCTTATTAGTCTCATTCTCATTATTTTCCCTTCCCTTGCCCCAGCCTCAGACGTGTTTTCCCCTCTGTTTTCAACACTCTTCCCTCTATTCTTTGCCTGACTGCCCCTCTTAGACATCATTCCGCTAGCATAAGAGTTGCAGTTTGAAATTTGTGTGGTTGATTCAAGTCAGTCTCTTCCCAGATTGCACACTGTAGCATTTTCTTTTCACTGTCACCAGAGAGCCTGGAACAGAGCCTAGCACTCTGCACCCAACGAGGTGACAGTGAATATCTGAGGCATGAATGTTAGTCTTCCCACTGCATCATAGAGAAGCAGGTTGTATTGCAGGTCTAATTGTAGAACTCTGATGTTCTGAGTTCCAACTGGACACAATGTTATGGTGGGATCCAAACGGTATTGGAACAAAAGTGTCCTTATTGTGATGTTATGAGAGCCAAATCAAAGGTGGGTTTTAATTTTACTTTTATTTTTTTAGCAGAGTGTAAGATGAAGGCAATGAAGAATTTACAGAACCCAAGCTCAATTTAACTTAGAGACACTATTACAGGGCTGGGAGTATAGATCAGTTGTAGAATGCCTGCTTAGCATGTGCAAATGCCTGCTTAGCATGTGCAAAGTCCCTATCACCAAAAACAAAACAAAGAAGACTTAATTACAAGCTTTTTAGATTAAAGACATCCTTCTGTTCCTGAGAAATATTTATCTGTTCATTGTTTTAGCCTTTCATTTGAACACACCACTGTCTAAAGATATTTTCATTATCTTGTTTCAGTGTTCATCATATCAGAGATAGGAACTAGAAGGAAGGGAAAGAAGAGAGTCTAACATTGTGTAGTACTTGTTCTAGACAGCAGATCAGGCAGTTTAGAATATTATGTAAAAAGGAGCAGAGAACTTCATCTGATATGTTCTTACCCTTTTCAGCTTTCGGATAAAGAGAGTTAACAAGAGCCAGAAGAGGGTCGCAGCCACACAGGTACATGTCAAAGTGATCAGCTCCAGATTAGACTTGTCTGAGGTTCCTAGAGAGAGAAAAATTACCAAGATGATGCTAAAAAGATGAACTGAAACTAAGTTTTTTTGCGCCTTTGTTAAAAGGCCAGTGCCCCTAAGTGGTTTATCCTGGTGAACACAGTCTGCTGGTGCAGAATGAGCCTCAGAGACTGAGACTTATGTTCTGAGTGAGGCAGGGTACACAGTATTACCATAATGAACTCATACATGAAAGACTTTCCGGAAATTCTGCTGTTGAGTTTGCAAACTCTGTAATCCCAGAGATAGCTAATTAAAAATCAGAGGAAAAATTAAAAATGGGGAAAAATTAAGGCAGAAACAAAAGCCCATTAAAGTGCTAAATCTGGAATATGTTAAATCTCCCTGATGGGTTTTAGAGGAAATTCTAAAGAAAAAGAAAAAAAAATGACATAAAAGAGTTCCTTTGGGACTCACAAAATTCTTCAAAGTAGATTTAAAAAATAAAAATAAAACTCAAGGACTGTCACGATTGCCTGCTTGGTCCTTTTGGAGAAGCCAGTCCAAACCACCCACAGTCCTGCTCCCTGCAGCTGGGGCTCTATTTCAAACCTCATCAGTAGTTGGCTTGCATGGGCTAAGGTGAGAGGAGGTGATTGCTGTATCCTTCCCAGTCACCTCATTTCCCAAGATTATAGAGAACAAGAGCTGAGCACGAATCCTTCAAGACTGAAAATAAAAAAATGCATAGTCTTTAAGCGATGCCTCCAGTATTTGTTAAGGAACGAATCCCTGGTGGGCCACAGTTGTGGTTCCCTATGTATTGACTCTGGTGGACAATTTTCCAGGAATTCTAAAATAATGCCATTATCCTCCAACTCATTAAAATGAGACAGGTTATATTATGGTAGGCCAAGAACAAGTGAAACTTTTTCTTCTTAGAAATGATGATGTGAATGATGATACTTTTATATGCCAAGCACTCACAACCACCCTGTGAACTGTGAAGTAAGTGGTAGTAATCTCAATTTCATAAATGCTTCATCTTGTAGGTCCCAACTTCAGTTCAACAAAGATGTATTAAATCTTGCTAAAGCAAAGATAGGTGCCATAGGAAATAGGGAAAATGAGTAAGGGAGAGTTGCCACTGCCAAGAAGCCCATTCAGACCTAACCAGGAGACTTAAGGCAAATACAGAGAAATTTGATTTTTAAAAGCTTCAGAGATTCTAAATGTAATGTTTTCCAGAAGAAGTGGTATTTGAAAAGGATTATGATGTGCAGAGATTAAGGCAGGTATTATGGTTTGGATAGGAGGTGTCTCCCAAAAGCTCACATATGAGACAATACAAGAGGATTGGAGGAAAAATGATTGGGCTATAGCCTTAACCTAATCAGTGAATTAATCCCTGATGTGATTAACTGAGTGGTAACTGGAGGTAGGTGGGGTTGTGGCTGGAGGAAGTGGCTCACTGTGGGGGTGTGGCTGTGGGGTGTATTTTTTGTATCTGGAGCTTGGAGTCTCTGCTCCTTGATCACCATGATATGAGTTCCCTCCACCACATTCTCCCACCATGATATTCTACCTCACCTCGAGCCCTAAGGAATGGAGTCAGCCTTCTGTGGACTAAGAACTCTGAAGCCATGAGCCCCTAAACAAACCTTTTCTCCTCTGTAACTGTTTTGGTCAGATCTTTTAGTTACATCAGTGAAAAAGCTAAGTAAAACACCAGGGGAAGGCAGGATAGGAAACAGGAATGGTGTAAGACCCAGACCTGGGAGATGATAGGGCAGTATGATACAGGTCACAGAAAAGGACCAAAGCATAGAGAACTATGTATTGCATGATGGTTAAAACTAAATGTTGCAGACATTTGGAGTCATTGGAGTTTTTTTTTTTTTTTATCCTGAATCATAGCAAACACACGTTAGAATCCTGCAGATAGCAAAACGATAATATTGAGTAGAATGGGCATGCATCCATTTGCCAGCACATCAGTCCCACAAACTAGATTATTCCTATGTTATGAGTGAGGAAATTGAAACAGTGAGATTAAGCCATTTCCCCAAAGTCACACAGCCTGAAAGTTGTGATTTTAACCTAGGTTATCTGACTCTGCATGTTTAACCGCCATGCCTTCAAGAGCATGCCACTTCCTCCTCCTTTCTTATCTTTTTGGCCTTTACAAGTGCATATTAATCACTTCCTATAGGCCTCATTCTCCGCCACAAAGTGTCTTTTAGTATAGAGGGGAAATTGGCATTTTCTTTCCATGCAGTCCCTCACAGACTCCTTCCCATTCTGTTTCCACAGCTTTTGAATTTGTCATCTCCTCTCCTCCCCATTGTCACCGTCTAAAAGTAAGGCCTTAACAGTTCTCATCTGGACCACTGTGGTAGTCTCCCACCTAGCCTTAACTGTCTGCTGTGTCTTCTCCACCTCTGCAGCCAGAGTGGTAATCCCATAACACAAATTCAGTCTGGTTACTCCTCTGCCTTAGTTTCAGCATTTGCTCTCCGTCATCACCAAGATAGAAATCCAAATCCTGAACTGGAGGTCTGGCTCAGTGGCAGACTTCTTGCCCAGCATGCGTGAGAAGTACCTCAATTAAAAACAAAGACAAAATCAAAAACAAAACTTGAAATGCTTAGGTTATTTATGTTCAATGTTGGCTATCTCTTTAGTTTCACCTCCTGCTGCCCTCCCACTTGCTCCAAAATACTTACCACTTTTTAAATGCACTAGCTTGCCAGGCACAGTGGCACAAGCCTATAATCTCAGGGGCTCAAGAGGCTGAGGCAGGAGGATTGCAAGTTCAAAGCCAGCCTCAGCAACTTAGCAAGGTCCTCAAGCAATTTATCGAGACCCTGTCTCAAAATAAAAAGGGGGCTCAGTGGGCTGGGACTATAGCTCAGTGTCAGAGAGCTTGCCTAGCATGCATGAGGTGCTGGGTTCGATCCTCAGCAGCACATAAAAATAAACAAATAAAGGCATTCTATCTATCTACAACTACAAAAAAAAAAAAATTTAAAAAGGGCTGGGGGTGGTGCTCAGTGACTAAAAGCCCCTGGGTTCAATCCCCAGTACCTAAATAAATAAATACATAGTACACTAGCTCTTCTGGATCTCCATACTTTTTCTCCCAAGCTTTCCAGCTGAGGCCATGTCTTATTCATCTTATTCATACAACTCCTCAGATGAATGGATAAATTATTATTTTGCTTTTTTTGTCTCCAAAGAGTTTCATGAGGCTTTCGTGAGTTCAAGGTCAAATCCCTGGTCTGCCGGGCATGGTGGTACACATCTATAATCCCAGCAGCTCTGGATACTGAGAGCAGAAGGATTGCAAGTTCAAAACCAGCCTCAGCAATTTAGCAAGGCTCTAAGCAACTTAGTGAGACCCTGTCTCAAAACAGAAAAAAAAAGGACTGAGGATGTGGCTCAGCTGTTAAGTTCCCCTGAGTTCAATCCCTTGTACCAAAAACTACAACAAAACAACAACAATAAATCCCTGTTCCCACATATTAATTTAGTAAGTATGTGGACCACCACTTGTGTCCCAGATTTATTCCAGGAAGTGGTATATAATGGTAAGAGAGAGGGTGTGGTTGGTGTTCAGATCTGAACTGATGAGCATGTTCAGAGTTCTCAGTGAAACAACAGAATGTAGGATCATGGTTTTCTTTTTGCTGCTGTATCCCATTTTTGGAAGAGTGCCTGGCAAATAGGAGACAGCCTGAAAATAGTGTCAAGTGAACTCATGAATTTGGCTTCATTTGTCTTTTTGTCAACTTGTGGTTAAGTTTCCCTGAACCTCATGAGATTGAGAACAACTTCCTTATAGAGGTTTCAAAGTAAGATAAGCTTTTCTCTCACTGTGCGTCCTGATGGTGGGAATATTGTAAACTCAGGAGTGTGGATTTCTTCTACAGTGTAAGGCCTAATGCTGCATTGCTATATGGACACACACATCCACACACATGTGTGCACACACCCTTGCTTATGCTGCAAATAATAAGTTTATGGAATTTGATTTGGATCTTCTCAGGGCATGGCACAGTGGCTTTGGCTGTCACAAATGCTGATAGCATCTTGAGACATGGCACTGTCTTCATAGAACCTCTGCAGATGCTTCCCGCCTGGAATGTGCTGTGAGAGGCCCCCTCTGGTTGTAGGAACTTTCCCACTGCATTCTATGGGGCAGGAAGCTGACCCCCAAAGTCTGATTCCACAGTCCTTACTCAAGCAAAATTCCTCTCAGAAGGACTTGACTATATTTGTGTACAAACACAGTTAAGGAATCAGCTCTTTGAAATTATCTTCAAGATGAACATGTATTAGGCAAGAAAGACCTACTTATATTGATAATATTCAGTACTACTTCATAAAAATATAAATAAAACAAAGAATTTTACAGTCTATGATGTAGCATCTGTGCTGTATCCCCTTTGATAGCTGTATCTCTATCCATTTGAAATGCCACCAGCAGGATATCCTATGCTCACAGGCTGATTTAAATAATAAGCCCTTAGGTGTTTTCTCTGCAGTCAGATGTCCATATATATATACTGGCCTGACTACATCCAGCTTCACTTACCAATGACAGCTTATGAGCTCAGTGCATGAAATAGCCCAGCTGTGCATGGCAGGGGAAAGGAGGCCAGCGGAAATGTGGGTGGGATTTGATAATAATTAGAAGCCTGTGCTGGGTCTCAGGGACATCACTCCCATGTGATGTGTGTCAAAGGCCAGCTTCAAGACACAGTACAGGACTATTTTTATTTGGGATACTTAGAAGAATATAACTAATTTGAAGAGTATGTGGTAATTGTGCCTTTTATTACAGATTGCTGATGTTATCGTACAGTGTTCCATGTAAGTCGTCCTCTCAGGCTTCATGTCATTCCTTCAGAAATAGGAAGGGCAGGTTCCATGCAGGGTTTTTTGAATTCTGAAGTGTGCTGTGTCTTGTCTAGGGTCTCTGCAGCTGCGCAGTGGCCTGAGCCTTTCTGATGGTGATGGAGGCTTCTTGTACACGTGGCCTGAGTTATGTGGTCTGGCAGCAACATACAGCCCTGGCACTGTGTGGCACCCAACTGCTAGAGTCCCAGAAAATAGAGCCAGTGGGCTCCAGATGGTTTCCCAAGAAGCAAACCACCCGGGTACCTTGGCCCCCAGCACCTGCCTTGACTTAGGGACTAAGTACACATTTCATCAAGAATGGGCAAGAAGCCATCATGTGACCCTTTGAGTAGCCAATTTGTAGATCAAGGACTCTGCATCCATTTCCAGATTCATAAAAAGCAGGGATAACAGCCCCTACCTGGTAGGCTTCCTCTGTTCCTTTTTTTCCCCCTTTATCACTTTTAAGTCCACCAGGGCAAGATTTATTTTTTCCAACCATCCAAACATACAGCGTGTATCACAATTTTTTTTTTCCCCTAAAACTAATTAGATTTGACCCAAGTATCCATCATTTTCTGCAGACTGCTGAGCTACCACCTTCCTGCGAAATTTGCATGACAACACAGGGTAGTTTAGTTTTATTCTCTGGCTCTATTGTTATTTTACTTTGAGGTTTTTTAGGAACCTGTTAATGCTGATTTGGAATCCATCTTAGGACAGATGTGTGGAAATACTGTATTCAGATTAAATTTGAAGTACATTTTCAAGAGTAATTTAGGTAAATATGTTTAAAATTGCTATTTATGACATTAGTTTTTAATACCACAAACCAAATCCCTCAGCCAAACAGGAATTGTGTGGTTTGGAACACCACTTGGGTGATTTACTGGCTAAGTTCAGAAGAGTAAAATACAGAAAGTTGTATTGAAATGGGATCCGTACATCATATTAATAAACAATAATGTTAGCTAATAACTTATAACCTTTTTTATCATAGGATATATACTATATTAACTATGTTAATCCTTAAAACAATCCTCTAAGGGTTAGTAAGCTTCTTTAGTTTCTTCTTCTTTTT
>NW_025999932.1:23872506-23947027 GCF_001458135.2 Marmota marmota marmota
GACTTATGCTTGCTGTATGCTTGTTGTTGTTGGTTGGGTGTGGGGCGGGGGGGTACAGGGGATCAAACTCAGTACCATTTCCTAGCCCTGATATTGATGAATCATTAAACCTTTTTGTGCCTAGATTCTTACTTTCAGAGAACTGTATTTTCTTTTAGGATTGCAAAAAATTAAGTAATGTGTACACACTTGCTTAAAACAGTGCATTGCATATTTAATAAGCATAAGGTATAATTACTAGGACCAGTCCTTCACCTGGCCAACCCCAAGTTTGCTAACTAAGCCTAACGCTCAATTCTGTGATGCCCTGTGCAGTTTTACACCATCCTAGTTTCCACAGGAGGAATTAAAGTGGATTTTTTAAAATTATTTTGCCTTAAGAACTGCCTACAAAGATCTCAAATCACCCTAACTAAATTCTGTCACCATTTTGAATTCATAACCAAGGCCAGCCTTATGTTAGAGTTGAAGTAAAAAGTCCTGTGTATCCCTGCCCCAAGTCCTCCTATGTGGAATTAGTTCGTCTATTTGAGCACTTTTCTCTCCTTGGGAATTCCTTTGAAATTATAACACCCATGAGAGAAACAACATTAGTCCCCAACATGGTCATGTGGATTAGTTTATTACATCCTTCCTCAGTGCCAGGATAACCAGGGGAGAGAATAGGGGGCAGGATTCAGGGAGAGGGGAATGAAGGTAGGGACCAAAAGAGGGCCAAAGATGAACTGAAAGCTGACCAAAGGTGATAAAATTGTAGTGGCTGCAGACCCAAGACAATTTGATTTTGAGCTTTTTCTATTCTTGATCTTGGAATTTTATTAGAGCACATAGTATATAACTCCTCTAGTCCTTTCTCAAATGTTAATATGCAATTATTGTGGCATGAACTTTGCAAATCACACCTATATGCTGTGCCAGGTATTTAGAATGCAAGATCCCAAGGAAGTCTTTTTGTGTTTTCTGTCATTTTTGAACCCGTTAATCATTTTCAAAAAACTTTTTTTTTGTTCTTTAAGTTGTTTTTCTCCTAATTATAAATGCTGTTGAAATATAGTAAGGCTTAAATTTGCTATAAGAAAGTTTTTGTATATATTCATTGCAATAATAATGAAAATGTGTTACACTTTCATTGTAACAGTCTCATAGAATTCTGTGGGCTGTTGAGTGCTATGTTAATTTCAGAAATGGTTTTGGTTGTGAACAGTTCTGTTGTTGGTCTTAATATTGGACTTCCCTTTTGAAAACTCCACTTGTGCTTAGGCTAGGTCCAAACCAAACAAGACCTGTGATTATTTAAAGAAGCTACTTTGACTCCACCGTCCATTCATCCTTTTCAGATGCAAAAATAACACATTGTTTTATCTATGAGTATAGGAATCCTTTTTCAAAGGAAATAAAAAGAGCAGACAGTTTCCTTCCTGGCTAATTCCTGAACCTCTTTCAATCTGTTAAACATAGCCACAGACACAACTTGTATGCCTGGTTTCGTTTCCTAAACTCAATTTGACAAGATAGGTCAGTCTGAAGGGTCCATGTGCATCTAACAGGAAATCAAGTCTAAATCTAGGTAATGTTTTACAGTCACCAGGGTGATATGAGTAATGATTTAGAGTAAGAATCCAATTTCATTTGTAAAATTACTGAGCAGATAATTATAGTCAACTGTTTTGAAACCACATCCCATGATGAACCTAAATTTTTTCAAGGAGCCTAAAGTACTTCTATTCAAGGTGCTGCACCTGACTCATACAGTCAGGATTTCCTAAGATCCACGTAGTATCAACTTCCAAAAATTCTTCCTGTTCCAAACTATATCCTTATATGGATCTGAAACCTGTGTCCTGGAAACTTTACTACCATTTCCTTTCCTTGGTTCTAGTTATTTTTCTTGATGTGTCAAATAATGAGTTAAATGCCTGTGTCAGAAAGCTCTGTAAGTATTTGAAGAAAACAGACATGTTGTTCCCATGTTATCTCTTTTCTAGGTTAAATATCCTAAAAAAATGTTTTTTTGCATTATTCAGAAATTATCTTATTCATATAAATGGCTCCATTTATTTATGTTTCCTTTATAAATGAACCTAAGTGTTTTCATGATTGCAGATCAGGTCATCTGTTTTCTCAGCTAACCATAATTTTTAAGCAAAGAGGTTGGATACAGATATTGTTCTGAAAGCAGGAGAAAACATTACAAACAAGAGCTCAGAGGATAAGGCCACATTCTATGCCACATAACAGAGAAGAGGTTGGGAGACGGAAGTATCAGTTTCATACAAAATGCAATGGACTAGCCAGTAGGGACTAGCTAGGATTATTTAGGCTTTGTTATTGTCAAGAGGGATATCCAAAGTTGTTGCATAACTTGCTGTCATCTCAATTTCAACCTCTTCGACCTTACCATTCTAGAGGACACAGTATTAATTCATACTTCATATCCTTCTTAGTCTCTATGAAAGCCTTTAGCCCTTCCTAGTGGCATTGTGTAGTATGTTTTTATACCATTTGGTGTTTCTTCTTTGTTCTTGGGAGAGCTCAAAATGTTTGTTGACATGGTTCATGTGCACCTTGACCTTACTTTAACTGGGTTTTCAGAGTATACCAAGGTTAGGGAGGCTCACACTTCCATATTCTACATAGTTCTGAGCAGATAAGTAAGTTGTTGAGTTAACAGATTATTGAATGTGGCTTCTCTCTGTTGCCCTAAACCAGTATGTTGATGTATTTCCTTTTTCTGACATAAAATAGTGGTTTTCTAAATAGAGTAAATCCAACAAATGTTTATTGAGTACTCTAGAATAAAAAAAAATGAATAATAAATAGTGGCAAGCTTTGCCTTCAAGGAACCTATCAAGTGCTATGGGAGCACAGAGGGAAAAAATGATGGTGAAGTAGGAGGTCAATTGAGAATATACCAGAGCAAGTGTGGATCTCTAAGAATGAGTAGTGGGATTGTCCAGGGGCAGAACAATTGGGGAGGTTGTTCAGACGACAGGAAAAAGATGGGGAAAGGCAGAGAGGCCATGAGGAGTCTGAGTGTGTTTAGGGACTCCCAGATGTTTAGGGAGTGTTGGAGGTGGGTGGGGAAGAGTGAGAGATGAGGCTGGAGAAGGAGCCAAGAGAGGGCTGTGTGTACCTGGAGGAGGGCATTGGGCAGTTGGGAGCCACTGTGAGATCCCAGGCTTGAAGGTAGCTTGTTGAAAAGGACCACTCTGTATTGGGGGCTGGACTGTTGGAGGTTGAGAGAAGTAGGAAGGTGGATTGGGAGGTGAGAGATGAAGTCAAGAGATGATAGGGGTCAGAACATCTATAATGGCAGCCAACATGTACAGTTTCAGTGAAAACTCTCTCTGCTTTCCTCAAGAGGCTTCTACAGTCTTTTAGAAATTCTCAGTGATGTAGTATTCTTTATGTTGTCTGACTTTTCAGAAAAGCATAATGTTAGAGGAGAAAGGAATCAGTGTAAGGAATTAAGAAGCACTTAGAGAAGAAACCAAAACAACAGAATAACTGAAAGATGGCAAATGCTTAATTTTATAAGACCTTGCTGACAACTTCCTTCTCAGAATAAGAAGAGTGGGGAAAGGTAGAAACATCCTGAGGTTAATACCAACATGGACTTAAGTTTCAGCCTCACCATATATTTGTGATTTGGGGCAGTTTGCCTTCTGTGAGTCTCCATCTTCCCATCCATAGGTTGAGAATAACACTGTGCACTTCTTTGGATTTTGTAAGATTTAATAGGGTTAAGTACTGCCATCCCGGTATCCAAAACAGTTTTATCCCCGGGCTTCTCAAATTCCTTAAATGAAATGGTGTGTAGTATTAACATAGAACCTACACACATTCTCCTGTATACTTTAAATCATCACTAGATGACTTATAATGCCTAATACAATGTAAATGCTCTGTATAATAGTTGTTATACTATATTGTTTATGGAATAATGTCAAGAAAAAATGTTCATGTTCAGGACAGATGCAGGTTTTTTTTGTTGTTGTTGTTGTTCTGAATATTTTTTTATACCAGTTGGTTGAATCTGGGAATTCATGGCCTGTGAATCTGGAGGGCTCACTGTACTGTTTGTTGTCTGGCACAATACCTGCACACACAGATATTAAATAAATATGGTTCCTGCTGAACACTGGGCATGGATATGGAATACAAGGAAATGTCAGACAGTTCCTGCCTTTATAAGCTTACAATTCAGTAGGAAGAGAAGCATTGATCAAGGCTGAAATAATAATCAAATATAAATAAGTACTGTGAATGCCTAGAACCATGATGTGGGAGAGCAGAGAAGAGAATGAGGATGTGACTCTGCTATTCATCCTGAAGGACAGGTAGAAAGTATTGAAAGTGGCCTTGGAGGATAAGAAGAATTTGGCTGGAATTGGAATGGAGCCTGGACAGAAGACATTCTAGGCTGTGTGATGAACATGAAGAACAAAGGCCACACTTGGCATCTATGGTGAAGCAGGCTCACTGTGGCCACAGTGCTGGCTCTAATCCAGTCTGGGGGTCTCCTTAGTGGCACTGATCTGGCCTTGAACAATGAAAGAATAACCTTATGGCAAAAGGAGGAGTAGTGGTCTTGCTTGATGGGTAGATCTAATAAAGCACAGTTTTAAGTGAAGTGGTTTCCGAAAACCAGATCAGCAGAAAAGGGGAGGCCTATTAACTTGCATAAACAACTCTGCTTCGTGCCGGAGCTTCTCCCAAGTCATTAGCTGTCCAGTCATTGCTGACCCTTTTTCCCTGGAAGAGAAGCTGGGAAGACAGAAATAGCAAGGCAGGGCTGCCATGTGGTAGGTTAAATCCAGTCCAAGAAAAAAGTCTAGTTCCATTTCAGGTCTGGGATTGCCTGACTGTGATTTAGGTTAGTCATTTCCTATCCCTTTGGAGGTTGATAGTAACTGTTCTGTGTATCTGATGGGGTTCTTGTGAAGACATGGGGAAAAATAGCATTTGATCTGATAATAGGGGGCCTTCCTGCTCTCTGCTCTCCATGGCCTGAGGTAACCACTCCTAAGGTCACATTGGAAGTCCTTCTTAAAAGATAGGAGCAACCATTTGAAGAAGGAAGTATTCAAGCGAGATGCACATTTCCTCTGTGTGTGAGCAGAACAGTTGAAAAAAATGTTTTGAATCATTTGGGAGGCAAGTAGGGACATTATTGGAAGTCTTTGGGGGAATGCTACCCTCTCACTTTTCCTGAAAATATAAATTTGTGGTACTTCAGTTTTAGGAGACTCTAAAACATCTCCTAGAAAAGAATGGAGAGTGTGAATTCTCAGAGTTATGTTCGCTAAGCATTGTTACATTTCCAGGGTAAAAGAACTGAAGTTCATTGCTTTCTTCTTAATCCCTCTTCCAGAAGTACTTGCATGTTCTGAAGTACACTAGTGAGCATTTGGAAACAGGCTTCTGAGCAAGTTCCATCTTTTCATATCAGACCTCAAAATGCCATTGATATTTACATCTGAGAGGTACCAATTTGATATTTTATGATGCTGTAAATTTTATGTTTTTGGATGATTCTAAGCATTGGAGAATTGAAACTGAGGTCTAAGTTGTTTTCTAAATGGAAGCCAGATGGCCAAAGCAAGGGCAAAATTTGGCCTTTTTGTGTTTTGCCACTCAACAAACTTTCTGAGGCCCAGAAAAAGGAAGCACTGGAATATTTTTCTTAAATGTGGTCTGTTTATTATGTATTGCTTCTCCCTGATAATATTTTGTGCCTATTCATGTTAAAAACCAGCTTAGGAAAACATTGGGACAAGAAGCACATGTCTAATTTCTGGGAATCTGAAAAGGAAAAAAAAAAAAGAGCAGTTTGAAGAGTGTGGGTTCCTCTCTCCCTCCCTCCCTTCTTGGGTTCTTTCTCACAGGTGTGGGCCACTCAGGCCATTCTCTGTGGGTCATTGTAACCATGCTGTCAGCAGTGGGAGTTCTTTTCTTCCAGGAACTACTTCCCCTGCTGGGATGGTTTAGATTGTATGTGCTTAGCCTGGCCATCTTGGGCTTTGCCTTGTGCCTCACCAGACAGAAACAGACAGTACCTTCCCGGAGGGGCAGGAGGCAGGAGAAGGAGATCAGGGAAGGAACAGATTGCGCCAGGCAGCAGGGGACTGGGAGGTGGGAAGTTAAACAAACAGGGAAATAGGTGTCTGAACAGTGTCTTGTTGCTTTCCTATGCACTGTTTACCTTGCACGGTGAGGTATGCTGAGCTTTCCGTGGCACCCTTCTGGTTGGTGGCTTTGCACTGATAGACACCTTCATCCTCCTCTGTGACTCTTTCAATAAACAGTGTGCTGTTTCCCGGTCCTAAAATAAGTCCTGAGGAGTGAGAGATGTTTAGATTAGTGGACCTGAATGACAAACAAAACAACTTCTTCAACTCAAGTGTCTTCCTATCCATTTGAGTTTGGAGGAGGAAATCTGAGCTCTGATTAACCAGTGGCAGCCCTGCTTATTTGTTCTCCTGCTGTCCAGGCTTTCTGCTAGCACTTTCCTCACCAAGGAAAGTTGTGATCCCAGCTATGGAGATGTGGATGTCCCACGGGGTAGGCAGAAGTGAGGGGGAGCTGCCATTCCCTACGTTAAAGATGTAGGTATCAAAAATAGCATATTTAATACTAACAACTACATTCACTCCCAGCATGGGGCTTTTTCTAAGCCCCATGCAATTCAACATACCTTGACATTCATAACACCCGGCAAAGTGGTATTGTCTTTTTCACACATGATGAAACTGAGATTCCCTAAGGTCAAGTAACTTGTCCAATATCATGCATTTAATTGAAAGCACATTTGTGGCCTATGGGTCAAAGGAAATCATGTTTCATTTGTCATGTAGCCTGGTGAGGTTGCATAGCATAGTGGCAAAGAGTTTGGGCTGGGTTTGAATCCATGCCTTACCACTATAGCCTTTTTCACTTCAGGCAAGTTACTTAACCTTCCTAAAGTTTTAGTTTCCTCAACCTTAAGGTAAAAATGAAAGCAGTTTCTTCTTAATAAATGTAAAAATGAATGGCACAACATGTCATATGGTAAAAGCAAGTATTAAGTACCACAGAGCACGGTGTGATGGAAGGAATACTAGGAATGCACAGGCACCTGAAAGGCTTCAAGACACAGAAAATATACAGAAAGTATTTAATGAATGAGTATGAGTAAATGTAGCACAACATATACAATCAAATGCAAGGGCTGAGAAAGGGAGGGAGATCAAAAAGAATGGAAGTAATTAGGAAAGGCTGCATGGAGGAGGTGGACCTTGGGCCGAGGTGAAGGAAGAAAAGAAGGCCTGAGAAAAGGCATGATGTTGAAATGAATATGCACTGAGGGCATGTTCTTGATTAGTAATAAAATGGGTTTGACCAGAGTATAGGCTATATTTTGTTAACTAGTTTCTATTTGATTACAAAAGATAGACTCAAAGTATAAATTTTGAGAAATGTTTAAAAGCATAAAAATGTAAAAGAAAATTAAAAAGTAAAAAGATCAAGCGGCTATAATTTTACCTCCTCTCAGATGTTGTTCCTTTAGTATTTTTAAGTGCACTTCTTTTGTTCATTCTTAAAACAAATATTTTTGAGCTCCTACTATGAACTAGACCTATAATAAACAGGCAAATAAAAATTCTTGCCTACAAAGGGCTTAAATTCTAGTTTTGGAGAATTACAAATAAATAATGTAATTTCAGGTAGCAACAAAGTATATGAAGAAAATAAACCAAATAAAGAGGATCATGGGATAAGAAGGGTGAGGAGGCTATTTCATTTTATTTATTTATTTTTAGTTATGGGGATGGAACCCAGGATATCATGCATGCTAAACACATACTCTACCACTGAGCTCCAACCTGAGCTGCAGGGAAGGCTATTTTATATTGGGTGTTCAGAGAAGACTCTCGAAGAAGGTGATGTTTGAGTAGAGACCTGCAAGATAGGAAGGAACGAGCCATCCGAAAAGTTGGAAAATGGTTTTTTAGGCACAGGGAGCAGCAAATTTATAGTCCCTGAGGCAGGATAGAGTTTGTTTGCGAAATGTGAAAAAGACCACTGTAGCTAGCACAAAGTAAGGCAGCAGAAGAGATGAAAAACTAGGATGGGGGATGTAGCTCACATGCAGATCACTTGCCTAGCATGTGCAAGGCCTGGTTTCCACCTCTGAAGAGGGGGAAAAATAAAGAAGAGATGAAAACAAGAACTAGGCAGAGCCCAGATCCTTCATGACCCTGTAGGCCATGGTAAAGACTTAGGATTTCATTCTAAGTGCAGTGAAAAGCCACTGGAAGCATGTAAAAGTCTGTATGGGGATGAGATGGAAAATATGATGGCTATTGAATTTGTCCAGTAAAAGACATGATAGATGAGTAGCATTAATTACATGTATGTATAATTTTCATAATTTTAAATAACAGTACAATTAACATCCATAGGTATAAGGTTTTTGTTGTTGTTGTTTTTGTTGTTGCTATTTGTAATTATTTCCTTAGGATACAGAATTGTAGGTCAAAAACATAATGCACATAATCAAATTGTCTTCCAAAAAGATTATACAAGTCAGCACTTCTACCAGCATTGGGTAAGAGACTGTTTTATCATTCTGCCAATATTGAGCAGTATTATATGAAAAAATAAAAAACACAAAACTTGGCTGATTTGATACGTAAAAATGATTTTGTAAAAATTTGCATTCTCCGAATATTCTCTCAAATGTATGTTAACCATTTCTATTTCCAAAGCACCTACTTTGAGTAGTGACTGGAAAAGGTGAGTTTTAAGGAGAGCTTTAAAATCTTGGTTGGGGAGTCCTTTTGATTCTCGGTTAAAAGAAGAAGGAGTCAAGAAGGGACTGACATAATGGAAGGGAAATGACATAATGGAAGTGATGTTTAGGGAAGTTTAGTCTAGAAGGAGAATGCAGGATGGATTGGAATGAGGAAAGAGTGGCATCTGGAAGTCTGGTTCACCAGTTGTAATTCACTCAGGGAATGATGAGGCCCCAACGTGGATGTTGGGAAATGAAGTGGAGAGGAAGAAATGGAAATAGACACTTGGTAGAAACAACCTGCAGGAACAGATTCTTTATTGGATACAGGAATAAAAAGAGGTGAACCCAAGATGTTTTGAATGTTTTTAAGCCCAGATAATAGGAAAAAATGAGAGCTCTTCACTATAGCTCTGGCTAAGTCATTGACATTCTTTGGAGCTGTTTTCCCCATCTATAAAATGAGAACAATACCTGCTCTGCCTATTTCATGGCATTATTATGAGGATCATTTGAAATAGTTTAAGTGAAAAATTTGAAGCTTTGAAAAGTGTAGGGTATTGTGTAAGTGGCAATAATAGAAAATAAAAGTATGGCTTGAGAATACATGATGGGGGTCATTGGGCATTTATGATAGCAGCTATCTTGCTACCTACCATCATCTCCTTTGCAGGAGATCTGAAACATCAGTCCTTTTTCTCTTGCTCAAATCCAAATTTAAAGCTAACAACATGAAAATAAAGTCAAGGGATTTGGATTTTACCCAAGTAGATTTGTAATTATGGAAGGTGATAAGGCAGTAATGGGATGCTAATGAGCTAATATTGTGTCTGGCACAGATTCCTCTTTGCATCACATTGAGGAGAGGAGCTAGGGTGGGAGGATGTTCAGAATCGAGAGCAAAGCTTTTCCTTATGATTTGCCTTCACATTATGCTCTTAACTAATGGCACAAAAACACTGATGCGTCACCATCATATGGGCCACCTAGAACTCTACCTCGTCAGGCCCTTCCTCACTCCCTACTCTTTTTAATTCTCTTTCACACCAATGAACAATAACTATTCTTATTATCTTCTGCCCACACATAATTTCACAGTTGTTTCTAATTTCTATATTGCCTTAACCTATTGATCCTTGCTTTGAATGAAATAATCCTTATGATAGAGGCTCTGTTCCATTGAAGAGTGAATTTTTTTTAATAAGGATTCTATTTATGACTTAATTTTAATTCTTGTGTAGTAATTACTTTCAAAACTTAAAAGGTATAGAGATATTGCAACCCATGCACCCATCATTAAGACTATCAGATGTCAACATTTTCCATATTTTATTTAGGCCCCTTACTTCCCTCACATAAAATAAAATTTATACTTTTTTTTTTTTCTTTTTTTGGTGGTGCTGGGGATTGAACCCAGGGCCCTGTACATGCTAGGCAAATACTCTACTAACTGAGCTATATCCCCAGCCCAAATTTATACTTTTATCTTTTCCTTTACCTTCTTTCCAGAAGGTATCATTGTATTGAAATTGGTACATATCATTCTCATGCATGTTTTTATACTTTTCATGAATAGTATTTATGTACAATATATAATACTATTTTGTGTTTAAAAATTCTAAATGGATGCATACAGTATGCATCCTTTTACAACTTGTGTTTTTTCTATTCATCAGTGTTTTAATTTTTATCCTTGTTGATACATGTAGATAGAGTTCATTTTTTAAAATTAATATGTAATATTCCATTGTATAAAAAGGCCACAGGTTTTAAAAATCCACTCCTTTCCTGTGGGATAGTTGTAGATTGTATTTTATTTTTTTACAAAGAAGGCTGCAATGAACATCTCACACAGTATTGTGTACGTTGTGCTGGTTCATAGGGCATACCCATTTTCAATTATTACCAATTGTCTTTCAAAATGAATCAGTTTATATCTGAACCACCAATAAGCAAGAGCTTGCCATTCCCCGTATACTTATCAATACTTGGTATTATACTTTTTAAGTAATGGCAAAATGATGAGCGAGAAATGGTATGTTTCTGTGGTTTTAATGTACATTTCCTTGATTACTGGTTAGGTGGAACATTTTATTTTTTTTTTAGAGAGAGAGAGAGAGAGAGAAGAGGAGAGGAGAGAGAGAGAGAGAGAGAGAGAGAGAGAGAGGGAGTTTTTTAATATTTATTTTTTAGTTTTCGGCGGACACAACATCAAAACACAAAATACACTATAAGGGCTGGGGCTGTAGCTCAGTGGTAGAGCACGTCCCTTGTACATGTGAGGCACTGGGTTCAATCCTCAGTACCACATTTAAAAAAAAAATAAAGATATTATGTTCATCTACAACCAAAAAAACTTTTAAAAAATACACTATAAAATATCTAACTATATTTTTTTAATATTTATTTTTTAGTTTTAGGTGGACACAATATATTTATTTTGTTTTTATGTGGTGCCGAGGATTGAACCCGGGCCGCACGCATGCCAGGCGAGTGCGCTACCGCTTGAGCCACATCCCCAGCCCCTCTTCTTTTCCTATGGAGTTTTGGTACCAGCTTCATCAGATACCACATCTCCATATACTAGTGGTTTTGTTTCTAGGTTCCCTATTTGTTCAATGACCTGTTTATCTATACCTGTACCACATAGTTTATGATTACTTGATAATACATATTGATATCTGGTATAGTCTGATGTATTTTTCAAAATGGGCTGATTTTTCTTGGCTCTTTATTTTTTAATATTTCAGGTTTACCTTATCAAATTCTATAAAAAGCAGTGTTGGGATGTTGTTTGAAATTGTACTGAATTTATTAATAATTTGGGGAAAATTGTCACATTTACTTGTAGGTTGAAGCATGTGACATTGCCAGTATTTTGACCCCCCAAAATGGCAATATGGTTCCACCCAATAACAAATATTCCTATCTAGGAATAGCAAGGATTTTGAGTTATTTAGGTCTTTTATGTCATTTAATAGTTTAATGATTTTTTTTTTTTTTTATATATTTTACTTTTTAGTTTTCGGCGGACACAACATCTCCGTTCGTATGTGGTGCTGAGAATCGAACCCGGGCCGCACACATGCCAAGTCGAGCGTGCTACCGCTTGAGCCACATCCCCAGCCCAGTTTAATGATTTTTTAAGTTACATTTTTTTGAGATATGTTGTAAGTTTTGTTGTTATGCAGAATGGTATTGGGTTCTTTGAGGGATTTCTCTGTCTGAATTTTCTTTTTTAGTTGGGTGTGAGTCATTAGAAGTAACAGGTAGAACTCACTTATAAACATGATCTTTACTTTGTCTTGCTGAGGTGGTGAATTGTATGCCTGGCTGCTTCTAGAGAGTTTGCTTAAGTCATTTCCATGTGCTTGTTTATGTATTTCCATGGCTTCAGAGGGTGAATACAGATTTCTTCAACCACTAAAATCATAATAATTCCTGTGCAAACTCAGTATTTATTTCTCTTTACTCTAAGAAGCTGTATCTGATTGGATCAGCAGGGCATAGAGCAAGACTTGCAAATGTAGATGCCTTCAGGGATCAGCTATATAACATAAATGAGTTGGGAATGAAATCATGGGTCTGTGGGGATGGGAGGGGTTGCCTATGGAGCATAGAGGGCCTATCTTCCATCTGAAAGTGGAAACCTCATCTTAGCTCCTGCCAGATGGGAATTTGAGTCTAGGCATGTCTTCTGATTTTTAAAGAGAAGACAAAAATATGAATTTTTTTTATGTTAAAGCTCATGATTTTTAAATGAAATATTAACCAAATTCACTTATTTAAATTTACTGAGTCAATAAAATATTGATGCCAGATAGATTAGATACAACTTTGATTTAGAGAATGTACATAGGGACAAGCTTTTATATTTTTGTTAAGGACCTTCATCATCTGGCCTCTGCCTGTCTTCCAAGCCTCAGTGCCTATTATCTCTCTAAATGGATCCTTGATATGATCATGCTGATCAATTTGCAGTTCATGATAAGCCTCAGTGACTTTATATCCTGTTAAGGGTCAAGTTACTTGTCCTTTAATATTTAAGGTTTAGCTACTTTGGAAAGCATCTTTTGGTTTTCTTGGACCCCTTTTCTGTTACTCTTATATTACTTTGTATATGCCCCTACTCTGGCACTTATCATTTTATAATCAAATTGCTGACTTTCTTATCTGCCTGCTCCACAGTGTACTCTTGGAGAAGCCTTCTTATGTAATCTTCAGTGTCTAGCTAACCTTCATTAACTAAGGAAACAACCAAATGAATCCAGACAGTAGAAAATCAAGTATAGGGGTTGGAGGATGAGAGTAAGTTTTGTGATCTTTGCTTAAAATTATGAAGCTATGCTAGGCATTGAGTCTTACGCCTTAAGTAGGAGTATTTACTGATGACTCGCAGTGTTTCTGTTTTCTTAGAATTTGTCAAATTGTATGTCAGTTAATTTTGACATCTTAAGGTTCAAAATGCCCCCAGTTCCTAGAGCTTAGAAATGCAACCTCTGGTGATTTCACAGGTTTCATTAGCCTCAAAGAGATAATACTTTACAGAGGGTTGTTTTTCTTGAATACCAATAAGGTATTCTGATGAGAAGACTCAGTGTAAGTACTTAACTGACATATTGTGTTAGTTGCTAGTGGTATTGTGGATCAGTTTGTGAACACATTGGACTACACATTTATCCATGGGTTGTGGTCTAAATTTTTAATATGTCCAACTCTTTTAGTATTTTCAAGGGACTTTGTAAATAATTTATTTTTTCTTATTATACTTTAAGGTGAAAGTCATTGACAATAAAATCTTGACTATCAACCACATCTATAAATTGTAAAACACACAGAGAGAGGTGTGTGTGCATATACTTCTGACTCAATAAATTCTTACGGTATGTTCAGATTTGCCATACCATATCTATAAGGATGGATTTGTCTATACTGCAAAATATAACCACTCACCTACAGTGGCTTTTTTGTGCATGATATTTAAAATTGTACTGACTTTATTAATAGTATTTCTAATGACCATTATAAGACAGAGAAATACTTATGCAATGCAAAGAGGTTAAAATCAAGAAAATATATTTTCTAAATAGCTAAGTAAATTTTAGGAATACATACCATTAAAACAATGTGTATTGGTGTCAAAGGACTTCCAAGGTATATTTAATGATACAAGCAAGTCACATAGTATCCTCTTAAATTCAGATTTCATCTCAAGAGATGCTGGCTTTCCCATAGAATGACACTGCCACTCAGTATAATTTATTATTTTATTTTAATCTTCATCCTAGTAATTATTGTATGATTGTATACTATATGCTTATAATTTTGTTTAAGTTTATTGCTTGTATTTTTATGAGAATGTAAATTCAAGGTTCCTGCATTGTTCCAGCACTTAGTTTATGCCTGTTATGTGATTTTGCTAAAAGATGGTGTGTATCTTAGATAGCATATGAATTTTCTTTCTTTAGCCATGCAATCTTCAGTATAAGGTGGAATTTGTAGATTGGAGATTGAGCCCCCTTCTACTGTAAGAGCCCAGTCAGTGCTCTTAGTTTTGGGGTTAGTGTCTTTAGACAAATTAGAAGTCCCTGGGATAACTCCTGAGAGAGTACACCTCCCCACCTGCAGATCCCTGTATCTCTTTATTTCTCTTCTCTATTTTCTTTGTCCCCCATTTTTTCCCCTCTACTGTTGACCTCTGAAGCATTGACTGCTCTTCAGACCAGATGAGCTGCTGACAATGGCTGTGCTCAAAGTATGGTCCCATGTGTTCTAAGAGGTCATAGAAAGAATTGAAGGAAGAAGTCAATGCACTGTCAAAAAGAAGCAGCTTTGGGGGTTGAGGGTGTTGGTGATAGATCATGGGCTTAGCATGTATAAGACCCTGAGTTCCAACCCTACTAGCACTGCAAAGAAAGGAGGGGAAAAAAAGAGAATATAGGATTTCCATTTTGGGTTATGAAATAGTTCTGAAACTACATTACATAGTAACGGTTGTGCATCATTGTGAATGTACATAGTGTCATTGAATTGTACACTTTAAAATGGTAAAATTTATGTTATATGTATTTTGCCACAATTAGGAAGAAAAAAAAAGGAAAGTCTTTCTAAAATGATGACCATGCTGGGTGTGGTGGTGTACACCTGTAATCCTGGTGACTTCAGTGGCTGAGGAAGGAAGATTGCAAATTTGAGGTTAGCCTCAGCAACTTAGTGAGGACCTAAGCAACTTAGTGAGACCCTGTCTGAAAATTAAATTTTTAAAAAAGGTATGGAGATGTGCTATTGGTAAAGGACCCTGGGTTAAATCCCCAGTATCATATAAATAAATACTAAATAAAATAAAAATTAAAATAAAATGATGTCCACATTGGCAAAGTTCCTTCCTATTTCTTACATTCTGAATTTTCATTTGCAAATTGAAGAGAACTTAATACCTACCTCCAACCAAACTAAAACAACTAGCTCATATGCATATGTTTGTGTTGTCCAAAATGTGATCCCTCAGGTCGTACTTACTGTGGCCAGCAGCTTTCAGAAGGCTTTTATGGGCTGAATAGGAATGAGGATGTTATGCTGTGAAATGCAGCCAGGAAATTTACTTTGGATAAAGCATTAGGGTATGGTATGATATATGATGCTGCGTATGTATGTACATCTATGTGTGTGAGACCTATATAAGCTGAAACTTGTCAACAAAAAATGTATTTGGGAGCCAAGATTGATTCTATATAAATGGCTTCTATTGATTTCCAATTCAAAATGGGACTTTACTTATGGGTTACTTTACTTTTCTAGATGTAAACTATTGAACTCTACAGCTGTACTTTTCAGTTTCATTGAACTAGCCAAATATTAAGATGTAATTGCAGAATTGTGGGAATTATATAAAGTAACATTTTTGTTTTTTTGTCATGTTGTGACTGGTTAAAGTCAGGGTTCCTCTTTTGACTGAGGTCAGGGTTGTAGCTCTGAACTTCGGCAATGCCAACAGATTTTATTTTCTGTGCAGTTACCCAGCTCCACTCTTTTATTGCCACTCCTTTCTCTTTACCATCTAAAAGGAAGTTTATTCTTGGAAAAGAACCAAGCCTTGATTCTGCACTGGTCCAGCGTGTTCTTCATATTTTATTGTTGTCAGAAGTACAAATAAAATTTAAGAATGTGTTTTGAGGTCTCAGCCTAAGAAAAGAGCTGTTTCACTTTTCACTATTGAAACTTCGGCTGCTTCTTGGTCTGGATAGAGATCCCTCTGACTTTGATGTCACGTATTGAAGAGAAAGGACTAGTAAGAATAGCAGCTTAGCCAGTCCCACCAGCCTTAGTGGAGATGGTAAGAGCCACAGGCCACCTTCACATGCATTGCCCTATGCATACCTGGGAATCCTGAACATCCTTCTTTTCTGCTATAATAGTTCTTCATTCATTGTGCATCATAGAGTAGATTGCATGAGAAAAAAAAGGTGCTTACTACTCAAGTTTTACAAATGATAATTGAACTTTCTAAATTGCATTATTACTATGAAATCAAGCAAAACTATCAATTCTTAATAGCCGGGAGGTGAAGATGGTCAGTTTTATCATCCCTGGGCATTATTAACATTCTCATTAGTATCCTCATCTCTCTCTCCTTTCCTTAAGATATTTCCTAGATCTGTTCAAATCACTTTACCACCCAGAGATGATTCTGTTCTCTCTTTATGTGTGATAATGAGTATGGTGCTTACAAATACAGATAAATGGTGTCAGGGATAGGGTGGTGACAGGAAAAATGTCCCTTTCAGGTCAGTAGATAAATACTTAGTCCTGGTAACCAGGAAAATTCCATTTAAGGTATATTAATCACTGGGTTAGAGTGGTCCTCTCCTGCTCCAGCCTCAGTCTATTGAAGACACAGTTTATTCTTTCTCAATTCTGTTCCAATACTAGTGCTTTTACCTTCAAAGTCTAAAAATGTTTCACTCTTATAGAAATTTAAATAAGAGTTCGATGACAATTTTTGGTACAGGCAGGCTTTACCATAAAGATCTCAGGTCAGTATTTCCTTATATTCTCTTATGTATTTTTGAAAGAGGGAGAGTTTGTTACTTCAGCATTTTAATGAATTTCAGAAACTCCATTTTCTCTGCACAATCATATGTGAGATCATTTGTACTTGTATCAGTGTAAACCTACATAGGACTGCTGCGTTTTGTGAGCTTTGCAAGCATATCCTTATCCTTACTCCTTAAAGTGCCACTACAAAGTGGGTTGCCACCAGCCCCTCTCTTGGGGCACGCACTCAGCCATGTCACTTGTTAGGACCTCAGTGAAAAAATCTGGGAAGGATATGAGGTAGAAAGATGACTTTTGATTATTTTAAAGGAGCTGCCAGTCCCTCAAGCAGGTGACTGGAGAGATAGTAAAAAGACTCAGGGTCTCAGTTTCTTTAAGGTGACTTCATATCATTGTCCCAAGTCTGAGTGCAAACCTTAACCATTTCTAGCCCAATAGAAATTTTTTTCTTTTTCTTTTTTTAAGAGTAGGGTGTATTTATTTATTGCTGGAGATGGAACTCAGGGCCTTGTGCATGCTACGCAAGTGCTGTACTACTGAGCTTCATACCCAACAGAAATGAATGCTTCCTAAAGGAGCTCTGGGGTGTGGTAACCCTTGGGAACCAAACCAAACTCAGACCTGTCAGATAGAATTGATCTCCAAGGTGGGACCTGTGTGGTTCTTTCTGGATATTGGTTCCTTTACACTGCTGCATTTTCTCTCCGATTGCTGCCTTGTATTACACTCACACTAGCTTTTATTCCCCCCTGTCAAGGTAAATATGTCTCCTATCACCTTCATCTGTCAACATTTTTGTACCCTATTAGTCCCTCCTAATGGTTCCTAGTAGCTTCTTTACCCAGTTCTAGTTTGGAGACTCTTGCTTTTATTACCTGTCCCAAATTCTCTTTTATTTCTTATCTTTCCTCTATTCTATATATTTAACTAAGAATTAGTAAGAACCTATTGTATACTCAGTATTAAGGTAGCAAAATTAAAATACAAAGGTGTTTTGTTTTTTATTATCTAATGTAGTAAAGATTTTTTAAATTAAATTTATTTTTAAATTAGTACATAGAAAATTGTACATATTGAAAATTACACATTTTCCATGTGGCATTTTGATACATGTATACATTGTGTAATGTTTAAATAAAGTTAAACAAGTCTGTCTCCTCAAACATCATTTCTTGAATGAATTTTTTTTTTTTTGTGGTTGTGGAGATTGAACCCCAGAACTTTGTTTGTGCTAGGCAAATACTTTACCATGGAGCTACATTCCCACCCTCCAAACATTTATCATTTCTTCATGATGAAAACTTTCTATATATTTTCTTCTAGCTTTTTGAAGTGTGGTTCCATTATTATTTTCTGTAGTTAATCTATTGTGCAGCAAGCACACCAGAATTTTTTTGCTACTAACTGTAATTTAGTACCTGTTGATCAACCTGTCTTCATCTCTCATATTAAAGATATTTTAATCCTGTGATTAAGTCATAGTACTTGTCCCCTTTATTCATCTTACTCCATTTTTTAAAAAAACTATTTGACATGATGATAATAAATAAGTCAGGACACACATGGTTGTTGCTTAAAGAAGCTGTATTTCACTGAAATGTATACATAAGTTAATTGTTTTGGATCTTTTTGTTATCCAAGTTTTTCACTGCTATATTTCTAGAGTCTAGCATGTGCCAGACATGAAGAAGCACCTTATAAATATTTATTGAATCAGTAAATAGATGAGTGTTGGGCTGATATGAAATGAATTCTAGACTTTTTAAAACTTAAAAGTAACATTTGGCTTCAAAATTGTTAACTCTGTACATGTGATGTCTGTTTTAAAAAATACTTTATTTTTTCAAATATGCTCTAGGGTGTTTAAAAATATTCTTTAAATAAACTACTGTCTTCCAGAGAATTCCATGTTTATGAGTAAGTAATGAGGAGATATTCATTGTTTTTAGGTCCTTTAAAACTAGTCCTCTTGTGATTAGTGTGAATTAATGCTTAGTTCCACATGCTCAGTGTTCAGAGTGAAACTCTTGACTTCAGAGTCAAACTCTCTGGATTGAATGTGGTGCCTTGCCCATTAATCCTGTCCTGAGCTAGTATTTCCTTCTTTAAGCTTTCTCAACCTTGAGTCTACAAAACAGGTGTAATCGTTCAGCACTTCTTATTAAATTAATATCAGTAAAATACTTAGAGCAGTGCTGGCAACTTAATTGGTGCTTGGTAAGAAAATTGATCTGTGGAATGCATTTAACAACAATACCTTCCTCATGGGATAGTTATGAAAAATAGTTTCATTATTTTTTTGATACTGGGGATTGAAGCCAGGGGTACTTTAACACTGAAGTATATCCCCAACCCGTTAACTTTTTTTTTTCTTGCTAAGTTTCTGAGGCTTGCCTCAAACTTGTGATTCTCCTGCCTTAACCTTCTGAGTTGCTGGGATTACAGGTATGTGGCCTCATTCCTGGCATAATTGTGAAAATTAAATGAGAGATTTCTAGCACACATACATAGTGCCTTGATGCCTAGTGAATGCTTCATAAATTTTTATGATTATTTCTTAGATATGTCTTCTTTACTATCTGTAATTTTTTTAAAAAAAATAAGCACACATAAAACCAGAGACCAACCAAGTGATACACTGAATGGCATAAATCAGAAGAGACTTGGACATTGGAAGAAAGGAAGAATCCCTGTCCTGGAATGTGAGAGAAGAATCCCTGGTGACAAAAATTAGAGTGGGGCAAGAAGAACTTAGAGGAAGGAGAGTTTTTCAAGCAGGAATCAAAATAGTCTGCAGTCCAGAGGGCTGAGGGAAACAGGAGAAAGGCCAGAGTAAGGATAAATGAGTGGCAGCCGGTGGTGGGCAATCAGTGGTAAAGTGAGGCTGGGGAGAGCCTGCTGTTGCCCCAGTTGGGCAGTAGCCAGCAGGATGTCCAGGGCTGCTTTTCTTCTCATTTGGATCTCCCTGGCAGAGGTGGCCTCTCCCAGCCCCTGTCTACATGCCTTCCTTTGCCTATACACTTTTGTTCCTGCATCCTTTTTGTTCTTGCTTGATGCCCTTTGGCCCAAGAATTTACTACTCAGCTTTCGTAACACTTTCTTGGGATTGCATTTCTTCTGGAGAATGGCTGTGTCCCACTGAAAGCTTTTTCCTGAAAGGAAATGAGCAGGGAGGAAAAAGCTCTGACTACCCTGAGGTCTTTCAGCAGGCCATTAGAGCGTGAGCTCTCGTGTGTGCCCTGCTTCCTCTTGCATATTTTCTTTGGAATGGGGACGAGTCATCATTTAACAAATAACTATGATAGTGGACCGGATCCTATCATGGATCCAAGGCCCCTAAGATTCTTTTGGTATAAAGATCCCTTTTGAGCTGCCAGGCTTCCTATAAAAGATGTATCCCAGGTTTCTACAGGATACACACCTTATTCTCTTTTTTGTTTGTTTAACTCACTCTGGCCTCAATGGCTGAGTGTATAATGAACTAGTTTTCAGGCTTTTTAGGCTCTGGGCTCAGTGTTCTTTCCTTTTAGCTTTGGAACACTGATTAAGGATGATCACCTTGGTTACCTATAATTTGTTACCCATGGGTTTGTAAAAAGAAATAACCACAGAAGAGTTGGCATCTTTGAAGATAATTGTGTATATGGACATGGGGGTCGTAGTCATGGAGCATATTATGTTGGCTACTGCATTTGCTGACTCAAATGGCAATATTGTGTATGAAACTTTATAGGACCTATATACATGTAAAAGATTGTCTCCAAGAAATTAAGAAATTCATTTCCAAAAGGATATACTAGGTTTAAAGAGTAAATAAAGAGAAAAGAGATATAAAGCATAGTTGAATTTAATAAATGCTAAAAGCATAAAGAGTGATATTTATAAATATTTTACACAAGAATTTATAAGAGATCTGTTGCAGATATTCTTCTGGGGTAGATACCTTTCTTATATTTAGAGTTGTTTGATATTTGAGATAGATAACTTACTAACTCTTGATACCTTCCATGAATTCTGACAACTTGTGAGCCAATTTCTGTGTAAATGAGGTGGGTCTGAAGGTGGCATTTACTAAGCTATGACTATGGGCCAGGTTAGTTATGTTCACTCACTTAAACCTCACCATATCCCTGTGCAGTCAACATTATCCTGATTTTATAAACAAGGAAATAGAAGCTCAGAGAGTAGGACAAGTGAGTTGTTCAAATTCTTACATGACTCATGAATGCTGGGCCTAAAACTCTGATCTCCCTAGTACATCATAATCCTTTTCTTTTTGTGTAACTGCCTGGACACATTCTCTTGCTAAATCTTTCCTCCATGCCCATAATGGTCCTGAGCTTTCAAATTTGATTTAACCCATATCCAAAGTATTAAACTGAACTTAGGTCAGTTTACTTTTTCAAAGATACACTCATCATCATGCATTAATATTATATAAAATGTATTTTGTGATCAAGCAAATTTGGGGAATACAGAATTAAAACCAATTTACCATGTTTCTTTACTGCAGGACTTCTTTGGGTTTTATATATACTAAATGGACTCTGAATCTCTAAAGAAGAATATTACACACATCCTTTTACAAGCTATTTATTGTTGATGTATTCACTCATCCTTTTATTGTAGTAGAAAGCCTCAATGGGTTCTTTTCCATGGAACTACCTATCTTGGTAGTGTGTCATTTTGGGTAAACCATTTTACCTCTTTAGCCAATTTTCGATTTGCCATATTGGACTAAAGGTCTCTTTGGCTTAAAAAATTCTGTGGTAGAGGCTCTATCCCAAATCCAGGCATTTGTCCAGACAAATAAACTTGCTAAGTATAGAATATGATTTTCTGAAAACCACTCATTAATTATTTGCCAAATACTATGCTAGATTCTGAAGATATAAAGATAAAAATAGGATAAATAAGATAGACTATTTCTCAGGAGGGGGAATACATATCAAAAGATGATTTAAAAATTAAGAGAGCAGAAGAAATAGATAATATAGACACATATGAAGTGATGATTATATATATGTTTTCAAAATCTCAAGAAAGAAGTTGAAGCATTCACAAGTAATAAAGACTTATGGAGGAGTTGCCTTCTCCTTGTGGAGTTGTGCAAGGCCTGGTAGAGGGAGAACAGCAAATCTGAGTCTTGGGACAGGTAGGCATCATACAAAGGCAAAGTACTCCAGGCAGAAGGGGCATAAGAACAAAAAAAAGCACAGAGGGTTGAAGCAGCATAATGTGGGCAGTGATCTATAAAAGGCAGGGGAGGCTGAGCATGGACTTGCAGTAGGCAGGGCTATTTGTTGAGGGCTTTCTGTGTCAGATGCTTGAACTTTATCAGATGATGTGGTGGGGAGTGAGCAGAAGACCTAAGTAGAGAAGTGACATGGTCACAGATGCATTTTATAGAGCTGTGTAGAAAATAGAAAAGAGAGGGAGGGAGACAAGTTCAAGATGACTGCAGATGTTGAGGCCAGCTAATGAGCACCTGAACCAGTAGAATAATTGGACATCAGAGGAAGGGATGGATTTGAGAAACATTTAATATTTAGTAGGTACAAGCTGCTCAGTCTGGTGATAGATTAGATGAGGAGGGCAAAGGTGAGGTAATCACCTTCTAGTTTGGATGAATAAGTGTATAATGTCAGCATTATAGGTGCTACCTTGTGGAGAAAAATTATGTGATGTGATTGGTTTGGGACCTGTGCAGTATAAGGCCCTTCTAAGACATTAGTCACTATCTAAAAATTTGGAGTTGTTATACAAACTCATCCTGTGCAAATGGAGGTTTCATTTGGAGTAGAGGACTCACATGTAAGGACCATTTAATGTTGCCACTTACTTGATTTAGGTTGTTGGAATATTACAACTAAATGGCAGTGTTATTTTATTTTATGTTATTGTATTTTGTGGTGCTGGGATCAAACCCAGGACCTTGCTGGTGCCAGGCAAGTGGCAACTTTAGTTTTAATATAAATGTAATTATTAATAAAAATATAAATAAGGTCAGTTAATCTTAACCATAGCATCATGAGGTTTGCAATAGATGGTGTTTGTACTTACTGGTTAAGCTCTAGTGGTCTTAAGAATATTTATTGTTGGAAAAAAAAGTCTAGAACAACTAATTTAGAAATTTTTTACCAGTATGAAAATAGCGTTCTTTTCTCAATGATTAAAATTGGTGTTGATGAATTTGAAAGATTATAAATCTACTTCTCTGAATTAGATGTTTAAAGCTGTGTAATACTTCACGCCAAGATATTAACTCCTCACTTTCCTAGGTGAGGAGTTCAATGCACTATAAAGCATTACAATTGATAGGATTTTTTATAGAGTTAGGAATATGGGCCCCATAAGAACAGGTCTAACTATTCCTCACCGGAAGCTGACACAAGTATGAGCCTAGTTTTTGCAGCTCTTTTAGTAAAGTAGTCCTAGATATAGGAGAAGCAGATGATAGGAAAGTGGGAGAAGAGTTGTGAGGAAGGATGAGAAATAAATGCAAGGAAAAACAAATCTCTTACCGGGTTCTTGTTGTATTTTGTGGTTGTTTTTAAACCAAGTGATCTGAGGCTCTGGGACACCGTGAGCTTGACAGTCTAAAGTGGTAGAGCTGCTGATGGCTACTGTGTGATCACTGAGGTTTCGCACAAGGTGTGGCGCTTCCTGATCTATTGAGGGAAGAAAGGGAGTTGTGATTATTTGTCAGTTTTACTTTTATCTTATATGCATATCAACATTTTAAATATACATAGAAATAGCAAAACTCAAGGTTTCATTTACATTTGGTCCCTTTTCTCTTCAGTAGTTAATCTACTGCTTCCTCTTTAGTAATAAATTGAATAAATTTAATAAATTGAAATGTGTAGAACACAATAAAATCAAGAACTAGATTCTGTATTTTTAAATTTTAATAGAAAAGTTTTTGCCTGGCCAACTGGTTGCCTTCTCTCCTCCCTGTTCCCTCCACCCTGCAGAGAAGAGTTTTTCTAAAATGCAAGGATCTTGTGTAGTTTTAGGAATACAGAAAAATGTGATTTTGCATATAGGCTTACAATAAATGTTCATATTAATGTATAGTGTTGGTAGACAAGCTAATATAATTTCATAGTCCTTTCCCACTTTTTTTTTTTTTTTTTGCATGTTAGGCATGCACTCTACCACTGAGCCATACTCCCAGCCTTATGTATTTTTGTTGATGTTTGTGAGGGTATGTTTGTGTTACTCTGTAACCTAAATTTTAAGGCAGTAGACCAAACAGAATTCTTGAATTTTGAAAGCTTTATTGGTTGTTCCCTTCCTCCATTTCCTTCCCCAATGCAAGCAACCAAAAGATTAATTCAAGAGGCAGAGGCACAGATTTGTAGGTTTTGCACTATATAATAGTACAAATATTGTATTTTATATTATTTTCTCTTAAAACATACAAATATGATACAATACAATTTATTTTAATAAAATGCCAACCAATATAGTACAACAAAATGAATTTAATACATTAAGATGCAATACATTACAATATTAAAATCCCACATAGGAACAGCAGTACCCCTAAGGCCCCCAATGAGTACAGTGTCTCTAATGAAGTAGTCAGTCCTGCTGATGTGTATACATTCTAGTTAGGTGGGTACTAGAGTGGTAGCTCAAGATTCCAAGGAAAAAGAACAAAAACAATCCTAATGTCTCTCCCACCCTCCCAAATTATCCCTTTCCACTCGTTGCAAATCCTGGAACAGAAATCAAAAGAGTTTTGGCATAACTTACACATTCTGCGTCACTGGTTTCAGTTATACAGTATGAACTTTCTCTGACCATTTTTGATTTCCTCATCTTAGTGTACTAACACTGTAAAAGCAGCTTAGGAGTAATTACAATGCTACAAAAGATGATACAGTGCAGTGGCTTTGATTCCACGTCCCTGTAGGATTCTGCCGACTCCCAAAACCTTTCTCTTTTTATTCCTGCAGGAAAACTCTCAGGATTAGCATTCGTTAAAGCCATTTAGAAATCCCAGGTTAAAAGTATATTATCATATGACTTTTATAGCATGTTGAAGTAGTATAACATGGCAGGGTTACTATCAGTTAAGAGAAACAGATTTCTCAATAAATTTTGATTTCCATAGCTTATCATTAGTCACTTTATATAAAATGAAATCTGAAGGCAAAAAAAACCCCAAAAAACAAAAAACAAAACAGTGTTGAAGGATGTACTCTGATTTATAAAACCTTCTTCAGACATAGTGTAGATTGAATGATAGCAATGGTCCTTTTTCCTCTTTTAGCATGTCTTTCCTATTCTTTTCCTAAATGTTGCAGAACCGTTGCAACATTTCTGTGTTTGCATTCTGGGCAATCTGTCAAACAGCTTTACTTAACTGAAAATGCAGCTTTGTATAAGGCCTTCAATTTATGATCCCTGCTTGCTCTTTACAAATTTGACATTTTTATGCAGCAAAGACCCCAAACATATCAATGAAACATGACAAGATAGTAAAGAATTGTATCATATTATTATTTAGTATCTTCTTTAGTGGCAAGACAACTTTGACATCTCATTTAAAATAACTCAGACCCAGTTCACTGAGTTATATATTCTTTAGAGCTTCCTCCTGCACATTTTCCAGTGTGTTAAAATATGCTAAAATAATCTGTCGTGCTCATAGGCCTTCTAAAAGGAAATGCAAATACAAGGCTCACAACACCTAAATTATTTTCATAGATGTAATCATCAACACAGACAGATTTGGACTTCCCTGACAGATGTATTTGAAAACAATTCTTATATAGAAGAGAACATTTTATTTCAACATACATGTCTTAAAGAACCCCCAAAGGCCCTATTTATGACACAAACATAAGACAATAAAAGCAGCCAAAAAGCTGCAGAATTAACATGGAAATCTCAATTAAATACAAGGTTCATATAAACATTCTGAAACATACAGTGTTAGGATTTATTTCTGGAAAAAATGTTGCCCTGTGTTAAATGTCTCATTTTTTGGCTAGTTTCCAAATGACGACCCAACCCAGGAGTCATATTTTGTTAATTTCCTACTTTATATACTGTAATAATCTGATTTGACATTTTAAGAAAAGTACATTGAACCCATGTGTACTCTATGGAAATAGATACCTGCTTTCCAGAATTTAACAAAGTACAACTGGTCCTGTTAAACCGAGAAAATTGGAATTAACAGAATATTTCTGCTGGTTATCAGTAGCCAAAGATAGCTGCCTACCAGGTGGTGGTTCTTCTTTTCAGTGTTATGGTCCCAGAGATTTCCCAGGTCCTATAAATATATAATTTCTTTTCTCCATTTGGAATGGGGTCTAAGGAACCAGCCTCACACCCCTATTCCACCAATTATTCTTTCTTTCTCTTTTTCCCCTCTATTATCCTCACCTCATTTCATACCCTTAGGTGTAACAAAAAGCAAAATTCACCCAGTTAGTTTCTTTTCTAAAAAACAGTTGTCTGGAAGATTAATTACATAGTGAACAATTAATTAGTCTATGAAATTCTTTTTTTTTCTCTCTTTTTTTGGAAAATTTAAAATCATCTCTTGGAATACTAACATCTTCCCCTCCCCACAAAAACCTGGAGTAAGGGGAAAGAAATGGTTGGCTTTGCATGTCCAATATATCATTTTTCATAAGTAATTCCTAAATTATTTCATTTGCTTTTTTAGCTTTCATAAAAACCAAGGCCCCCAAGTTCTGTTTGGCATTGTTTCCTGAAGGAACACACTGACTTATAATGAACAAAGAGACCAGGCCAAAGAGCCATAGGTAAAATTTCAAGATACAATTGATTATTCTTTCCTTTGGGCTGACAACTTCCAGGTTACTAATTGTTTTCAGAGCATTTGGGGCTCCATAAAACTGGTATTCTGGGGAAATGCTATTGTTTACTCTTTCACATTTGACAAAAGCAATTCCCACGTGAAAGACAAGTTTAGCCGTGGGACAGAGTCTGCTACCTAAAGGAGGAAACAGGCTGGTGAGTTCCCAAGCTTGAAAAGTTGTCATATTGTCACCTCCTATTGAACTGCCCAGCCACTGTTTCTCAGCCATGGCTATTTTGGTCATTATAGTTTTATTTTTTTTTCCCTTGTAGTTCATGCAAGTCACAAATAATAATTAATCATAAATGAAAACAACAGAACAATGTATATTAAATTAATGAAAAATTCATTTTCCCCTAAAATGCAAGCTTAAAACAAGAGATAATAATCTGTCTTGATTTAAAAAAGAAATGGCATGTATTTTTAAATGACTGATTCTGCTTCTGTGGTTTTGCCATTTCTTAATCCTCATAAAAATCCAATTAACATTTTGCATATGGGGAAAATGGGCTTTTTTAATGGATAGATTTTCAATTGACATTTAGAAGAATGCATTAAACCTCTGGTTACAGTAGCTTTTATTTCTTTAAATAAATATAAATTGATTGTGGACCACCTTTGAATGCCATCACCTCAACATGATAGAGTTCTTTAAAAGAATAAGAGGGAGACACAGATATTTAAAACGAAGGCTTGGTGCATTTTCAAGTTCTGCTAGTGGCTGTTTAGTCCAGTCTGGAGTAGTGACTAGTTTCTGGACTTGTTCCTGCAGTACTAACAGCATAATGAATATGACCTGGAAGTATGTGAGAGAGTGGGGGTGGTTGATTTAAGTGGACTTTCATAATAAACACTGTGCCAAGCTTTACTTTCTTTGAATTATACCAACATCTTGCATCCCCAGGGCCCATTTTAGAAACTCCAGTTTAAGATCAACGTGCTTAATGAAAGAAAAAACAAGAAGCATTTTCAAATAAATACGCATTACACCTTGCTTTCCAGGTGCTATTTACAAATCAAGAGCAGATGAAATAGTATAAAATAAAACCAGGCAGAAGTCCAACAGAGTCTCAAATTCAATGGTACTCATTTCTGAACTGGAAAATTAACTTATTCATGTCCATCTTTGGCAGAAACCAGCATTTGTTTAAGTTATTCAGTTTGTGCAGCTTCACAACTTAAAAATAAAAAGAGGTTGGCATCAAAGTGGAAGGAAAGGATCAGTCCCAAGTTGTTGTTTATCAGGCAGGAGAAGACAGCAAGAGCGAAAAACAGAGATTGCAGTGCAGGGATCCTCCAAATCCAAACGTGCACCAGGTCGGCCCCAGAGGGCAAAGCCCTCAGCCTGAACGGGGAGCCCCAAGCTGGCACCTGGGGGGCTCTCATAATTACTCCTATCATCTCCGAACTCATTTTGGGAGGAGCATCTCCTCTGAGCCTGAAAGTTAGCAACAGTGACAATAAATCAAGATGATATGAGACAACTGTTACTTTTTTAATGAGTCCTTTAATGTTTTACATTACTTTGTGTGGTACAATCATTCCTCGTGCTTTTAAATTTGGAGATCCGAGAGAAAACAGCCTTTTTGTTGCAGTGCTCACCTCTAATAATAACTTCTGTCTTCTGAAGGATTTCTTCCCCTGTGTATACGTTCCTGGCTCTGCAGGCATAGGTGCCCGAATCTTCCAGAGATACATTCTTGATGATAAGGTTAAGAGTAATAGAGTACTCTTTAGTGATGGCCATTTTTTGCTTGCTGATACTGTGATGCATTGTTCTGTTGTTTACTGTGCGCAACAAAATCCAAGTAATGTCTCTGTATAAGAATTTGTTAACTGTGCAAGACAGTTTCAGGTCCTCTCCTTCTGTAGGCATTTTTTCCAAGTTAACATGAAACCCATTTGGCACATCTATAAAATAAGAATGAAGAATTTCAGAAAAATTGTAGAAAAATCAGTGTCACCTAATGAGATAGTCATAGATCTTAAGAATTGTTCCTACACAAATTCTTTCAGCATTAGCATTAAAAAGGATGAGTATTTGTCTTTTTATTTTAGGGGAACTGGTTTAACAGAACAGGGAGACCAAGTAAGCTCATTCTGTAAGAAGTGAGATAGGAAAAGCAAATCAGGGACAGTTTATTAGGATGGCACTTTTTCCTTATTTGCCTGAAGTTGCTTTTCACAGTGGAATTTTTTTTCCAACTTGGTATGATAACCTTGTTTCCCACTTTTTAAATTATATACAGCCCTCCTACTGGTAAGTGGACACTTTTTGCTGGGGATGGAATCCCACTTGCAAGGCAAGTGCTTTCCCACTGAGCTATACCCTCAACCCGTAATTGGACATTTGAAGTGGGCAAAATAGTGTGAAGTAACATAAGAGCAATTTGCACTAAACCCAAAGATAGATGTATGGGCAAACTTGACCAAAATAGCTTACAAATAAGCATGGGAAGTTGTAGGTATTTGCCCTACCCTTTGCCGGTGACAAGCTGCTGATCCAGCAGTATCCTCACTCTTTGCTGGCACTGTGGACCAGAAGAAAGCCAGGCCCCCTTTATGGTGGTGGCCCTACTCAGACATAAAAGAGCAAAGATTTCTTCTGAAAATTCCAGGTTTCAAAAATGGAAAAGAACAATTTAAAAAAAAATCACTGGAAGAGTTGCCAAACTCCAAAGATGGCAAAAATAATTTAAAAAATTAAGATTTTGGGCTGGGGCTGTAGCTCAGTGGTAGAGCACCCTGTCTTGCATATGTGAGGCACTGGGTTCGATCCACAGCACCACACAAAAATAAATAAAGATATTGTGTCCAACTACAACTAAGAAAATACTAAAATAAATAAATAAATAAATAAATAAATAAATAAATAAAAAGATTTAGGGTTGGGGCTATACTCAGTGGTAAAGCACTTGTCTACCACCCATAAGGCCCTGGGTTCAATCCCCAGCAGCTCAAAAAAAAAAAAAAAGTCACATTTACTCTCAAAAACATTTTAAACATGTTCTGAAAGTGACTGTGTCACTAAAAGCCATTTCTTCTCCAGTGTCAATTCCTGGCTCACCTTCTTCTCTAAGTTACTTTAGTGATAATCTGTGTGTTCTCCTCAGCATTTCTACTAAGACCAGCATTTTGCTTTTAGGCTGTGAGTTCCTTATTGACATTATGGACCATATTACTGAGGATTTTAAAAAACTATTGGCTATTGGTCCTGAACTGACCTGCTCTCAAAACCCTCCCGTTACTTGTTACTAGTGGTGTATCTATATTTGAGCAAAGAATTTGGGCCAACATTTTACAAAGTGCTTTGAAGATGAAAAGCACTATGTTATGCTATTATTATTATTATCCTTTGCACACAAAGCTATAAAGAAACCTTTAAACCTTAAGGGGACAATAGTCCAAAATTAGATATCATATCAACTCTTTCCTAAATCTCACTTTGCTTGTTTTTCTGATTTTTCTGGGCTTTGGCTTTATTATAAAGTGTCACGTCTGAAGAAATGCCAAAGTATTCATTTGAAACCTGGGAATGGGGGATAACAGTGGCTTATGAAGTTGTCAGTGGCTGACAAGAGAGGAGATTAGTAGTGGTTTTCCTGCTCTAAAATGAAAATCTAAGAACGTGCCAGAAGATGCGGGAGCAGTTGACAGTCATTTTCAACTTAACAATAAGGTGTCAGAAATAGCTATTCTAATTCATCATCGTTTTACATTTTGGACATTTTCCAAGTATGAGGAGTAAAATATCAGCCATCAAAGTTACACGGATACTAGAGCAGAGGTACTTTGCACTGGTTGCAATCAGATCATCTCTTAAAAGATCACGGACTTTCCATTTATAAGGACTCATCCTGGTAGGTAAAACCCAAATGAGCCCAGTAACACCATTGAGATCATGTAGAGAGTTTCTATTTACTTTAGTGATTTGAAACTTCCTGTGGAAATAGCTCACAGGTTTCCTGATGGAAGATTTTGTTTATCTTTGCCAAGCACCACCAGGAATCTCAAAATAAAATGCATTTAGTGACATTGGGAAACCAGGGAGATAAGGCAGCCGCTGTTCCTGTTTCACCCTCAGTAACTGCTCACACACCCATAGTCATGCTGAGTGCCAGCAAAACTGCAAAAACACACACAGAGGAAAAGAAAAGCACCAAATCCATTTTGAGGTCTGTTTCTTGTATGAGTGACACAGTTACTAAAGTAATTTGGTTTAAGTCATCAGGCAGTCTTAGAGAGGATTATCTATTTCTCAATATAACCCCTTTGGTATTCTCTTTTGATCCATGGAAGATCATAAATAAAGTGTCCGAAACTGTTTAATGAACCCAGAGGGATTTTCCCCTTAATTCATGTTGATTTTTTTTAGCCTGAGTACAAAAACAGACCCAAGAAAGAATTGCCTTTTAACCCTCCAAGTGAAAACTTCCCACACTTCAGTATCTTTTGCAGATTCAGTACACTCATAGTCATCACCAAATAATGCCCATCCATCTAACATAGGCACATCCATGGAGTCTTACAAGGTGTCATGGAGAAGAATCAACTCTTGCTCAGAAGACACATTCTACCTAGGGTTAGGTGAATGAGTAATGTTCATTAAGGAGTACATTAGGGGATAGACATTTTGATTTGATTGGCTCAGATGTGGATTAAGTTCATGAAAGAGACAAATATAAGAAATTTAAAAGGATGAAGGAGATCTCATTTTTTAGAAATGTAGGTTTTTCTTTCATTGAAGAACAGGAATAATATTCTCTAAAAAGAAAGTGAATGGTTATTATAAAGTTTTGTTTATTTCAAGCAGATGCCATGTACAAATGTGTGCCAAAATTTGGAGTTGAAACAGTCAAGGATGCTAACGACCACAGTTAGCCAGTTTTCATCAATTTGGAAGGTAAAGTTATTACTGTATTTCAAGACAGGACCATAAGATTGAAAGGAGGATCAATAAAGATCCAAATCTAGATCTTTAAAGCATTAAATTTTTAGACGTCTTTTTCAAGATGCTCCTTTAAGGATTAACATTGAGCAAATAAACATTTTTTTTTTTTTCAGAAAAATAAACATGTTAAGTGTATTATTTCTAAGACTATTTTGCCTCATCTCTAGTGAAAATATATCTTGTGACAAAGATAGGAAAGATAGTAAAATGACTCAGACATAACTTTTCTATGTTCATATATGAATATATGACTAGTGTAACTCCACGTCATATACAATGACAAGAATGGGAAGTTATACTATCATGTAGGTACGATATATCAAAATACATTCTACTGTTGTGTATAACTAAAAAGAACAAATAAAAAAAAGAAGATAATTGGTTAAAAATAAATGAAGAATGTAAGCAAATTAATCTACTATTACCAATTCAAACTAGAACTTCGTAGGACTGATAGTAAAGAATTATTTGGAGAAAGGATAGTCTAGGCAGTGGGTGGGAAGGGAGGCTGGATTGCCTAAACTCATGTTCAATTTTAAGATTAAAGCTCTTGAATTTCTAGAGCAAAAGTACTGAGAGCTTCTAGCAGGTATGTTTGAAGGAAGGGAGTGGGCCTTTCCCTTCCACTCTTAGCACATCTTCTTCTAGTGCTATGCTCAGGCTCCGGTAAGCAGGGTCTCTGTCCTGGGCCTTTTGATGGGTGTCTTCTGGTTGTACCCCTCCCTACATTGTGAAGAATCTGGTATTCTATACCCACCCAGAGCCCATGTTACTCCACGCCTATATCATGCTTTTGGTCCTTGGGATCTTAAAATTCCCCAAAAAGCTTATCCCAAATCTGCTTCCAGGTTGACTTAGCCTCTCTCTTCCCTAGGACTGGCCTCCTGAGATCAGACTGCTTGTCAGTGTGTACACCTCTAGGTTCATCCGAGAAGTAGACAAGGAAGATTGTTTGTGAGGGGCATGGGCAAGTGTGGGGGCGGGCTGGGAGACCACACAGGGAGGAGCATGGTCTTCAGCTGTGTGGGGCCCATTCAGGGGTGGAAAGAAGCAGTGGGTCAGCCAGTCTTTCTGTGCCATTAGGTACTGCTGCAGTCTACTCCACCATTCTGAATAGTACCAGGTTTCTAAGCTTGGGTTGGCCTTTTGGGTCCTTGTGAAAGTATATTTGTCCATAGGAAGTTGAAAAATATGTAACAGCCTCTTGGCTTGATTCAGAACATGTCAGTGGTTAGACCAGTGATTTGTGGGCCTCTGCTAGCACTCTTGCCTTGGCTTTCAAAATATCAAGGCAGGCTTGACCTCTTCCCTCTACCTATTCAGATTCTACCCCTATCCAGGGCCTCTCAAATCCTGCTTCCTTCCCGGGGGCTTAGAGCTACACTGGCCAATATGGTACCCATTAGCCATGTGTGGCTTTTGAGCACTATATATATATATGGCTAGAATGACTAAAGACCTGAATTTTATTCAGATTATTTTATTTAAAGTTATTAATATTTAAAAACTGAAGTAGTGTTATATTTTTAAAATGGTGGTCACAGGACTAGGTTCTAACTCAGTGGCAGAGCACATGCTTAGCATACACAAGGCTTTGGGGGTTTAATCTCCAGAACCCTCTAAATGTTGGTTACACATTGAAATTACAATGTTATGGATATATTAGATTAAATAAAGTTAATTTCACTTTTAATTTTTTTATTTGGTTTTAGATTTACATGATGGTAGAGTGTATTTTGACATATCATACATATATGGTATCATAATTAGAGTGAGTTATACTCCATTCTTGTGGTTGTACATTATGTGGAGTTCCATTGGTTATGTGCTCATATATGAACATAGGAAAGTTATGTCTGATCCTTTTACTGTCTTTCCTATTCCCATTCCCCTTCCCTTCATTCCCCTTTGTCTAATCCAGTGAACTTCTATTTTTCTCTCCCCTCTAATTTCACTTTTTAAACATGTGGTTACTAGAAAACTTTTACTTATATCTGTGGCTTATCTCTATTGGACAGCAATGCCTCTAGAGTAAATTCATCCATCAGATCACTTCTGCACAGACATTTTGATACAGGGATACATATAAATTTTTTTTTAACATTTCTTCATTTGCTCAGTCTTAGAACTGTCTGCTAGAAAGATAGGGCTTCACGGATATGCCTTAAAGAGCTTAGTGCTCAGTTTTAGTGTGTTGTTTAATATTAATAGTGCTCATTAAACTGCTGCAAACTTGCTGAATATTCAGAGCAAAACAGGAATTGCTCCATCATTTGTACTCTGAATCAGACACATAGTTTAAATGGTAACTTGTTTCTAACTAAATTTAAAAGACAATACAAATCTTTGGATTAAATTAGTTCAGATCATCTGGATTTATTAGAGACTCAGCCTGTGTGAAATCCCTGTCAGAATCTATCTCTCGGAAGGGCCCTTTCTATGCTTGGAAGGGATGCAAACTGCTTTCCCTTCCACTTCCATAAGGTGAGAAGACAGGGACTGACTTGGTCTAGAGTGGCCCTGCCATGGACCTTCTCCCCTGTCTAGACCCTGTTTTTTCATCTGGAGTGCTCAGGATCTAGAATGGTGTCTAGCCTCTAAGAATGCCTTCCAGCCCTGATCTTCTGAGAGAATTTCCTCCAGGAAATTCAATGTCTCCCATGGCCCAGCTTCTCTGGGACTTGACTAACTTGCCAAAAGGTTTCTGTCACCCGACAGTCCAACTGTCTCATGAAAATTAGTCCTGCCTATTTCTTTCTGGAGATCGTAGGCAATTTTGTGCCACTTGCCCCATGTGCTGCAAAGTTTCCTGAGAGTTGGCAGACTGCCCATGTTTCCTCAGAAATTGGGGAGTGTGGAGCCAGGCAATTGTTTTTATACTTTGAGTTACTTATTTCCTTCCTGTACCCACAGAGGGGCACAGGGAATGCCATTTTTGTACCTTGGAGGTTTGGAGATTTTCAGAGACTATCATATTTGAAACTAAAAATTCTTAAATACTGTAAAAAAATTGTCCATTAATTATTAATGAAGCTGTTTCAGATTTCTACAGGAGAGCATCATTTCTCCCAAAGGATAAATTATGTAAGTTGTGCAATGATTAGCTTATAGGTTTAAAAAATCATCATAAGTATTAATAACTGGTTTCCTTGACTGTTATTGAACATGAACAATTAGTATGTGTCAGACCCTGTGCTGAAGGGTGTTCATAAACGAACATACAAGATCCCAAATTCAGAATCCAGTCTGGGAGGGAGACACACACAAATAACTCTAAAAGAGAATTCAGGGAAATAACTCTTTAGGAGAGCCAATGATGTTGTAGAATTCTATTCCTGAGAGCAAGGATGAAGGTACTCAAAGCTGACAGTTCTATGGAATTTTTTTTTTTTTTTATAATCAAGCTATAAGTGCACTAAAAGCAAACAGGATAACAGGATTGAGTAGAGACTGAGATCATCAGGCTGTTTTCATGGGCATACGATGTGTGGCTTACCTGTGATATAAAAGCTTATGTTTCTTTCCACAGTCCCTATTTTATTAGATGCCATGCAACTATAGATTCCAGAAATTCTAGAGTCAGCCACAACTAAGGTGCTAGCCGTCTGCAAAAAGAAAAAGAAACTTTAGCAACAGGAAAAGATATTTGAACATCTCTAAGCAACTTTTTATCTTGGCAGGCGATGGTGCTGGGAGTTGAACCCAGGGCCTTGTGCATGCTAGGCAAGTGCTTTCACTGAGTTACATCCCCACCCCTCTAAGCAACTTCAGAAGATTGAAATGATTCCATTATTTCATTCATTTAACAAAGACAGTATTGTATGAATGGTGGTTACTATGAAGCTCTCCCCTTGCTGAGCCCCAACAAGAATGGAAAAATAACAGGAAAGCAGGTCCTCAGGAGACCGGGGCCCATGACATCCGACTCATACGAGGGTTTCAGGCTTATCTTGTGTTGCTGGCATAACAATTAGAGACCTTAAGCTGAGATGTGGGACTGCACGTCCCACTCTATGAGGTGGTCAGTTCCATGTCAATAAAAGGAACAGGTGAGGCCAAGTCCTTCCCTTGTTTGGGTGAGCTCAGAGCATGGATGCCAGCTGGAAATAGGTCTTTTCTGTGTTTGGTTCTGTATAGGGTATATTAAGTAAGCAAGGACAGAAGAGAAAGTTTGGCTGAACCATATCTTTTATGTGGATGCAGCCTTCAAATGGTACTGAAGGAGATGAGAGGCTAAAAAGCTTACTGAAATTGTATGTGTGTGTGTGTTTGTAAATTACATAATTTCTCAGTTATTTCAATTGTAATCTAGAACATTAAAATATAAATGATGAATTCAGTGCAGTTTTACTAGATTTTAGTGCTATTTGACAATTTTGTTCTTAAACAAACAGTAGTTAAGTTTGTATGAACGAAAGTACTTTTTAAACTGTGATGCCTAAAAAATAATGAAACATCATTTTAGACAGCTTGAAGAATGGCATTCTCATAAGGAAAAAAATTATAATGAGACAAGTTGTTGAACATTCTTAAATTTAACACATCCTTGATTAAACAAGTAATATATATTGTACATAAAAAAGCTAGTTTATCATACTTAAAATTACACACACATGCACACAAATACAAGTTGATCCAGTTACTTATAAATCTTTGCACAAATAACTGGTTATGGGATATGTAATTAGAGGGACAATGCTGATGCTTCAGTACTGATCAGGTGTCCTAGATGAAGTATAATTGATTGGTGAGGTGACTTAAAAGCTACAGTAATGCATAGGCTAAAATGTGATGAAGGACTTTTTCTCAGGTGGTGAACATATTCCACAAGTGGTTTGGTTATTGGGAAGGGTCCTAACATTTTGAATTGCTAAGGAATATACTAAGCACTTTATTTGTGGTCTGTTATCCCATCTAATAAATTAAGGTATTTCTATCTTTAATCTACAGACCATGAAGACTAAAACCATGCTTTTAATTTTTTTAGCCAGCAAACTCATTGCTTTAAATTTTTCTAAATGCTTTCTCTTTTAAATGTCTGTGTATTATTGAAATTATTGGTAATAAAAATGTCGGCAATATGTGGCATTTTTTCATTCAATTTAGCAGACATTTATTGAGCGATCATCAGATTGCCTACATATTGCCATGGAGACAGAGATGAATATGACACAGTAGTTCATTTCATTCAACTACTCTTAACAACTTTTAAGATGATGGAGAATAATTGCCATACTTGAAGATCAAATATATATATTCTCTCTTTCAAGAAGAAACACTGTATTAGGTAAATAACAGAGAGAGTAGTTGGAAAGACAGCTTTTCTTATTTTTGTTAGTAATCTTGATAAGAGGAAGGAAATAAAAAATTTTGATAGCCATCTCTTTTTTATCATGAGAAAAAATGGAAGTTATTAGAAGAGGAGACATAGACAGCAATGTGAAAGGAACTGTTAGCTGGTGGCAGCTGGAAGGGCAGTAGAGATCATCAAGTAAGATTCCGACTGCCTTATGTTGTCTCCGGAATCTTGGGTTCAGATGCTTCAAGGTAGTCTGCAACAGGTTCAGAAACAAGGACCTCACGTGAAGCCTTCTGCATGTGTCAGCTTGGGCACTGTTTTTCTCATGAAGTATGTTCTCAAGTGTTTATCCTAAGTTATCTAAGTAGAAACTTACTTAGATTTTCAGATGTATTGTTCATTAAATAAGTGGAAAACCTAATTCTGTCCACTTGACAATGTTTGAAATTTCAGATAGCAGTTACCTGCATCTGTAAGTCATATTCGAGCTTCTATTTAAAAGATTTTCATTTCATTCAACTCAGAGCAACCAAGAACAAGAACTGAATTTCATTACATGGAAAAGTCAATTCACATGTGCACATTTGGCATGTTTAAACCTGTGCAGATAGTCTGGCAGTAGCCATTATCAAGGCTCCATCAGAAGTCATGATTTTTGTATAATCAGAAAATAAAGTTATGGTACCCAGAGGTGATATGAATCTGTTATATGAAGAACCATGAAGATAGGAATGTATTCAAATCTTTCTTCTTTTAATGATGCCTTCCAAAACCAGATATCGTCTCTATAATCAGGCCTACTCCAGAATGTCCCTCACCAAAGTTTCTTTTAAAATAGAAGTAGAAAATAATGGAAATGTACATTTTTTTCTTTGTTTCTGAGTACCTTATGTGGCCCTTGCTTCTAAAGTGCCTTGCACACTGTATGGCATATAGCATTATCTCTTTAATCCTCATTATATACCTATGAGATGAGTGCATTACCCTGTTTGATAAATGGGACATCTGAGGTTTATAGAGGTTAAGTGATTCACCCCAAGGTACACAAGACCACAGAGTAGCTTGGGTTGAACTTATGCCCCATGTTTCTAACTCTAGTGCCTCAGTCTCTGTACCACATTGCTTCTCAGCTTAAAACTTTTAAAATTGAATAATATAGATCTATTGGTAAGTTCTGTCTACACTTTGGGTTTTTCATTTAGAATACTTCCTTTCATCAGCAGAGCTGGGTCACATAAGCTAAATGCTCCATGTACAGAATTGCTGTTTTCTTTCTTTGAGAGCATTTTACATAAGCTGCAAGATGTTTTTCAACTGTTATAATGTTGTGTGGTTTGAAAATGTTATTGGTGAATGAAAAGGTTATAGTTGAAGAAAATTTTAAAATGAGATGAAATGTATGTCCTATGATTGACTTGATTAAAAATTATCTCCTTTCTAGAGTACATCTCTTTTTACAGACAGTATATCTTCAAATTATAAATTTAAACATTTTCATTTAAAAAGATATTTGAAAATATAAACTGATCAGGAGAAAAAACTCAAGTGTGAATTGTAGCTGAGTGTGAAGACAATTTTGCATAGGACACTAGGTGTCAGCGCATTGATCTTTGTTAAAAGGGGCAGATCAGGGGCTATAGAATGCTCGCCTCACGACTTGTGAGGCCCTGGGTTTGATCCTCAGCATCACATAAAAATAAATAAATAAATAAATAAAATAAAGATAATGTGTCTGACTACAACTAAAAAATAAATATATAAAAAAATTAAAAGGGGGCATATCTGTTCTCCAGTGATCATAAGCGGATATTACTATTTCACAGGGGAAAAATGAAAATAGTGAACAATTGGAGCACCAAATATCACCTTAATACTTTAAGAGAAAGTACCAAAGATTTTTTCTTTTCTCAGTACTGGGGATTGAACCCAGGGTCTTTGCTACCCCCAGCCCTTTTTATTTTGAGACAGAGTCTTACCAAGTTGCTGAGGCTGGCCTTAAAACTGTTGATCCTCCTGCTTCAGACTCCTAAATCCCTGGGATTACAGGCATGTATCACTATTCCTAGCTGTGCCAAGGATTTGAGTTGTAACATATGTTTGAAATTTTAATAATTTATTTTATAGTGAACACCAAAAGAAATTCTCAAGGATATCTACTTGTATTATCTCCATGTTTAGTTTTAATTTTCAACAACTAAAAATAAATGAAAGAAGATTGAGGAAAGAAAGAAAGAAAGAAAAAGTGCTAAAATAAAATTAGGATGTCCAAGTTCCGATCTCTCAGAAGATCAGAAGAAACAATTCTTTCACACATCTACTTAAAATTCAGTGCCTCAGGCTGGGTTTGTAGGTCAGTGGTTGAGCACTTGCCTCACATGTGTGAGGCACTGGGTTCGATCCTTGGCACCACATAAAAAATAAATAAGATAAAGATATTTTTAAAAGTTCAGTGCCTTATTACACAGGACAAATACATCAACTTAACATTTAAAAAATTTCAGTTCTGTTGTTTAGTTTGGGGTAAGCAGGGTTTTGGTGAGGTTTCCAATCCAATGTAATTCTACATTTTTAAAGAACTCATTTTTCATTCTTTATATTTACTACTTATATTTTGGGGGACTTCTGATTTGGGGGTGCTTCCACTTGCTCTTCCAGGATCTCAAGGATTTGGATATTAGAAACAGACTTGTCCAGTCCAATCTCTGGGTTCTGTATGACCCAGGAACACTCATGAAAACTGCTGGCAAGTATTATAAGTTTGGAGTTTCTTCATGTTCCTTCCTTCCTTCCCTTTTGCTAAGCATTAGTAATTTGCTTCTACAATGTCATTTGAATGAATGGGGTGATGTGTCATTCAGCCCAATTTCTGTAACTAGTTTTTTAAAAATCTATATATGGAACAGTGTTTTAATTTCGGGATGTTTCAGTGTGCTTTTGAGCGTTTCAGGGAGAAATAAAAGTAGATGGACAAAGGTCAAAGAATAATCTAAAATTAACCTGGGGGCTGTGTGGGAACTGAAACACAAGCTGTAATTCTGTGATTAGAGTTGCTGTTTCTGTCTCAGATTTGCATCATACAATACACCCACTTCTCAATGGGCCCTCAAATGATTTCAATAGAAATGTTTCTACATTGAAATTGTCATGATTCTTCGACCTTTCAGAATGCTTCAATGTGTCTTTCCTGTGTTTTTTCTAACATAGGATTCCTTTTACTTCCTATTTTATATCCATGAACCCAAGAATTTGGCAACTCATTTAACAATATGAAAACTCTACATTTGCTATTAGCCACTCTAATTGATGACTCACATTTCACAAATCTGGCCAAAATCTGCCAATAAGGAAATTCATCTTTATTTCCCTCATATCCTTCCTTGAGTTAAACAGACCGAAAAAAAAACAAAACAAAACACAACCCTCCCTCCAATATGTAGCAAGTGCCCCAGCACTAGTGCTAACCCCCTTATGCCTGACCTATAGAGTAGCATTGCTGGGCACGCTACATATGTGATTGCAGATAAAGGGATCATCACCACCTAAATTGGGACTTGAATTTACTTTGTAAACATTTACAGAATAAAAAGTACAGTTTAAAAGTAAATGAAGAACACTGCACATGATTTAGAAATAACAAGGCATATAAAAGATACACCCCTGCCCCCAAAAAAGACAGTCAATGCTAAAAGTAAAATTAGTAAATTTGCCTAAACTCAGAACATTAAATCAATAATTTTCTTCAAGTCTAATGTGTTACTATTATAGCTGTTTGTAGGATATATACCCTATATACATTTTGACTTTGTTTAGAAAGAGAATTAAAAGATTTTTTAATGCAAAGAATTGTTTAACAGTAACCTTCATTGTGCATGATTGCAATCAGTTTGGTAAATTGCATTTGGGTGAATATGGTAGTCATTTTATTATAATAGTGTATATATAGGGCTTCTCATCTTTATAACAGGAAGCTAACTAGAGCAAATATGATTAATTCCATTCTTCTTGGGGAGAGACCCCCCTAGTTGAGAGTGGTGAACTGATTTATAGTATTTATACAAATAGGGGCAGAGCTTGACCCTGGGGCTCTGTAGTACAGATCAAGTGATATAATTACTAGCTTTGTGCATGTGGGTGTGGTGGTGTACACCTTTAATCCCAGCGGCTTGGGAGGCTAAGGCAGGAAGATTGCAAGTTCAAAGCCAGCCTTAGCAACTTAGCAAGATCCTCAGCAACTTAGCAAAACCCTTCTCAAAATAAAATATAAAAAGGGCTAGGGATGTGGCCCAGTGGATAAGTGCCCCTGAGTTCAATCCCTGGTATGAAGAAAAAAAAAGTCTACATTTAAAATCTTCTGCCTAACTACAGAATTACAAGACAATATATCTGTTCCAAGCATACATGAGAAAATTGGGGAAGTTCTTTGATCTTAGTCAGCTTTTGTTATCATTTTTTATAGGTATTATACATGGAGTCAGGTTGCTACTTCATAGTTCAAAGTAATCAGAAATTTCACATAGCTTTCTCATTTTCCATTTATTTCATATTGCATATTTTGATAAGATACCAAAATAGGAGTAGAAGTTACCACTGGAATTAACTTGTAAATTTTTGTTTTAAATATCCAGCAGTTAACAGTATATCTACCTGACATGGTCAGGAAAAGGCCAAATGAATAGACACTACTAATGGTGTCTTGAAATTTTTCTAGTACAACTGATTTGCTGTCCACTTCTAATAAACTGAGATAGTTTTTATTCTCCCCCAAAGTGTAGCATCACTCAAGTTATTCCTTCAAGTTTATAGAATTTTCTCTTATTTAAATATTTCATTAAACTGCTCTCTCAATACCAGTCATGGAATTAAAAAAATTAATTCTAATTTGTTATAGATGACAGCAGAATGCATTACAATTCATATTACACACATAGAGCACAATTTTTCATATCTTTGGTTGTATACAAAGTATATTCACACCATTCATGTCTTCATACATGTACTTAGGGTAATGATGTCCATCTCATTCCACCATCTTTTTTACCCCCATGCCTGCCCCCTTCCCCCTCCCACCTCTTTGCCCTGTCTAGACTTCATCTAATCCTCCCATGCTGCTCTCCCAACCCAACTATGAATCAGCCTCCTTACATCAGAGAAGACATTTGGCATTTGTTTTTTTGGGATTGGCTAACTTGACTTAGCATTATACTCTCCAATTCCATCCATTTATCTTGCAAATGCCATGATTTTATTCTCTCTTATTGCAGAGTAATATTCCATTGTATATATATATATGCCACATTTTCTTTATCCATTCATCTACTGAAGGGCATCTAGGTTGGCCCTCCAGTTTAGCTATTGTGAACTGTGCTGCTATAAACATTGATGTGGCTGTGTCCCTGTAGTATGCTGTTTTTAAGTCCTTTGGGTATAGACTGAGGAGTGGGATAGCTGGGTCAAATGGTGGTTCCATTTCCAGCTTTCCAGTCATGGAATGTTTTTAAGCTTTGCTCATTTTTGTGTTAAAAAAAAGTTATAAACCACCTACAACTACTGCTGTAGCTAGAAAAATGTTGCTAAATCTGTGACTGTTGATATTGTCATATAAGCCATCATCACTTTAATTTCTGTGTTGGCTTACTTAGCAGTGAGAGTCGACTGGGTTTCACATAGAAAGACTTTGGTTTCAGTTTCTTATTATTTACCCTTTTAAGCTGTGTGGCTTTGGGTTAAACATCATCCCAGTTGTTCATATATTTAAAATGGGGAAAACCACTCTGGTTTGTTAAAGAATGATGGTGACATTAGCACATCAAAAGGTTTTACATAATGAAGCATACAGATATTTGTTGTTATTGTTAATCCTACATGGAGAATGAAGGCATCTACTTTTTCATCTTCTAATGCAAAGAATATGACTGAATAAATGTATAAGCATCACCACACTCCAGCAGAAAGTGCCATCTGTATTAACAATCTATTCTAATGCATGTGTATATGGTCATTTCAGCAAGGGATTATTTGATTTTTCTTCTTCTTCTTCTTTTTTTTTTTTTGCTCTCCCTGTGCATGATGATGGCAGGTTTTTAAGTGTATCCTTTACTAGTTCACAGGGAAAAAGTCACTATGTCTGTAATCCACTGAGACTTGCCTGGTTCACAGGGTGTCAGCCATTGCCAAGGCTGGGGTGTGGGGGAAGAGGGAATGAATGGCCCAAGAATGGCAGGAAAAAAAATGTCTGCTAGACCCGATTAGGCTGAAGAACCTTGATAGACTGTGTATGTTTGCACATCCCAACTTAGGCTTCACCCTGGCAAATATAGAGGGGAAAACGTGATTTTTTGTGAAATGGAAACATTCAAGTTTAGCCTTAGTCTTGTATTAGCTTTTGCTTATTGGAATCCTATTTTATGTATGTCAGTGATCTGGTTATATCCTAGAATCCTAGAAAGTTTGATGAGTCCTGGGCTCCACCCCAGAGATTTGTCTGTAATGCTAATTGGTAGAGGATTCTAACCTGTAGCCAAGATTGAAAACTGCTGATGTGGATGGGTTTCAAAAGGAAAACACCATCTATTCCATTAAGAACGAATATTCCTTATCTTAGAATCGGGGTCAGTTAAAGAATACAGCAGATTAAATAATATATATGTTCATGAAGACATATCTCAGATACTGTTTTTCCCCTCTCTGAATTTTGTTTGAGCATTTGGATTGCTTCTCGTTCTTAGAACAGACAGATGAGAGTGTACTTTTAGAATATCCCAATGCTAATTTTTACAAACAGTACCTTATTCTTTCCTTCTATTACTGCTGTACGCTGAGTGATGCTCTCAATTCTGTTTCCTGTGTTGCTTTCAGGATCCAGGATAAAGGATTCTTCATTATTGGAACAAAAGTCATACCTATTAAAAAAAATGTATGTCATTACAATGTTGCTTTGCAGTGTGGTTCAGTCAATGGTGAAATGAAAACCATTGGCTAAGTCCCTAGATAGCAAAATCACAAATTTTATGTGAATCTTCTTTTCCTTAGATTTTTTCCTATATTCCTTCTCAGAAGTTAAAAATAGCAAATGTATTTACTTGAATTGAAAAAAACAGCACTATGCTGCCATAAGTCCTTCATGTTCCAAATATTAAAGAAAACTGCATAAATTAGAAAAATTAATATCTAGATTATAATTTTTTTCCTAGTGGAAGTAACATGCAGACACGGGGAGGGAGTGAAGTTATGTTAATGAATAGAAACCTTGAGGAAATAATAGCATTTCACATCTTATAAAAGGCTGGCTTTTAGTCAGAATATTCAGTTGAACTGCTAAATTTTTCCAGGGTTAATTAAATGCATATGGAAACAAACATCTTGAAGTGGTTATTAAATTCAGTCTATTTCTTTTCAGGTCTTGGGATATCATGGCAAGCTCTTTAACTTCTTAGGCCTCAAGTGTTTAATTATAAAATAAGGTTGATGATGTTATCATTAGAGTCCATGAAATTTCTTTTTATTTTAAATATTTCATCATTTTGTATTCTTACCTTCTAAACTAGAACTTTTGGTGATCAAAAATCTTGCTTGTCTCAATTTTACCCATTTTTTGGCAAATTCTGAAGATTTTCAAACCAGAAGGAATTTTAAAGCTTTATTTCCAGAAAGAATGAGTGGTTGATCTTAAGTAGCCAAAAGCAGTAAAGATTTATGTAAAATGAAAGTGGGAGGATAAAGAAAGAAAGAAGCCAGGATAGATGGGATTGTGAGGGACAGAAAAAAAGTTCAGTTATTCCTCTCTGTGGTTTTTGAGCTGGGAGGGCCCCAGAATGTTAAACTGTCTAATGTGATAGGCTAGGCACCCCTTCCTTTGTTATATGCCCTATAACATCCTCCTGCAGAGTACTCACTACCTTCTCAGTGGCCACTTACTCCTCTGAAGCCCCAGTGGGAATAGCTAGAGGAGGACAGTGGCCATGTCTACTTATTCACCCTGTCCTTATAGCTAAGCAAGGGACTAGCCTGTAATTGGTATTCCATAAATATTTGTAAAAGTACAGACAGGCATAAAGTACTGTTATATTTCTATGAAGAGTTTTTATTATTTTCAAATGTATTGGTAAGTAGAGAGCATAATATGAGAAACTGCCATGTATCTGTCACCCAGATTGTTTTGTTTTTTTAGTGTGTGTGTGGGTGGGAGGTGGGGAGGAAGGGAGGAAGGGGGTAGTGCTAGGGATGGAACCAGGGCCCAGGGCTAGGTAGGTGGTCTACAACTGAGGTACACCCCTAGCCCCATCATTGAGATTTCATTTATCAAAATTTTGCCACATTTGCTTCATCTGTCCCTTATTGCTTTTTATTTTTTCCTTTTGTGAAACATTTTAAAACAGATCTCTGACATATTATTTTGGTCCTATGTGCTTCAGTGCATATCTCTAAAAAATACGCATGTTTTCTGAAGTAACCACAATGCTACTTTTATGCCTAATAGGATTAGCAATTCCATGTTGGTATTTGTACCCAGTCCATATGTCAGATTTCTCCAAATATTTTTAGAAATATCTGTTTTTACAGTTAGATTATAAGATTTAAAATATAAAAGAAGGTATGACTATTTCTTAAGAAATTTCTTTGATTCCTGTTAGCTATTCTTTAAAATCATCAGGTAAGAGAAGTGAACATTTTAATCCTCCTTTATTAGAGAAAACTTAAATTATATATTTTCTCATTTATTGGAAACATTTTAATAATACAGTTTTATTATTAAATAAATGATTAAATGATTTATATAAATCATTATATAAAAGTCAGTTTGCCCTGTTTTTTATTATAAGTATTCTCTATTTTCTGGACTGTAACATCTGTGCCTTGAACTACTATTTGATTTCACCTTTCCCTGCCCTCAGTGCATACATGAGTATATATAATCTGTGTGAATACATATGTGTACACCTGAATTAGACACTTGCGTGTGCACTTAAGCTTGTGACATTAGACACCTGAGGTTCTCTTGTACCTGCAGGAGAAGGCTCTATATTTCATTCTCTTTGTTAAAGCAATAAAAAAGATAAGGGGGCTTTAGTCAAAGATTATACATTCATATACTTGATCCTCAGGAAATGCAAAGAAACATGTTAGAGTAAAGCAAGTCTAGGCATTTCCCAAGGGAAATACAGTCTACTGACTGAGTTCACTAGGGTCTATTGACCTCTGGCCTCTCCACTTCTCCCCTGACCCCCCACCTCCCACTTTGCCTACAGCTCCAAGGATAGTTACAAACTGCACAGGTCCTACTATGGAAACCATATCTGACTTACTGCTAGGTCTCCCAAAAGAAAAGGACAGAATCTGTGGCTCTTTTCTAATTTAGGGGCTGTTATTTTTCCCTCTTTGTAATTGGAACCATAAAAATAGAATGTCATTTAGGAGCCTAACTCTATAACAACACTTGAAAAGAGATTTAGGGGGAGGGGAATTTGTCTAAGTTTTAAGAATACATCAAGCTCTTAAGGAAGTAGATTGTGCCATGTTTGAAGATGCAAAGATAATCACTGTGCTGGGAACCGTCTTGAGGGGGGAGGAAGCTGAACAACAAGAGGAAAGCAGCATTCGCTCCTGATTTCGCACAGGAAGCCCACAGCACCTCCTGCCAAAGCGAGATAAGAAAGCTCCCATGCACTATTCTGGACAAGGCCACTGTTATCAGCTTCAGGTCCGTGCTGTCCTCTCTATGCTCCAAGCCTCTGTCCCTTTCCTAATGAGCTTTAGGACTCCTACCTCCATGTGCATATAGCATGCCAAGTATAATAGCATGGAGGTATTTATAACCAGTGAAAGGAAAAAAGGAACTCTGGGGGTAAGAGAGTATTCCATGTCTTCTCTATCAATTGCCCTAGAGTTGAAACAACTTAGTTTTGGACCAGAGATTGACAAATAAAGTACAAGTCGGCCAATTATGTATCCAACACATGGAGCTGGGACCCTACATGTGACATGTCAATCTGTTTAACTCCAACTGGGTGCCATCTGGAGAGCTCTCCCATCTGGTCTAAGTTATTAGTCTTCTTCTCTTGACACATAATGGGAAACTGCCACCCTCCATATATGTGGATGACATACTAATGACCTACGTACTTGTAGTGGTAATGGATTTGCCCTGTTCTCTTTACACTTATAAATATTTGACTCTGGGCTGGGGCTGTAATTCATTGGAAAAGCGCTTGCCTAGCATGAGTGAGGCACTTGGTTTGATCCTCAGCACCACATAAAAATTAATAAAAGACATTCTTTCTGTTCATCTACAACTATTAAATAAATAAGTAAGTAAGTAAGTAAGTAAATAAATAAATAAATAAAAATATTTGACTCTTTTGTGACCAAAATCAGGTAAGGGCAGTCTGGACCCACAGCAAAAGGTGAAGCCAATACAGGTCAAACCTACAGTATTAGCTGCTGTTAGAATTTGTACTCATTTCTGGCTCACTTCAGAATCTTGCACTTAACCTTTATACCATATGTAATATGATCTATGGACTACTGTCACATACTCAGAAATTATTATACCCCAGTGCTTCTTTATATATAGGAAGAAAAGCCTCAGATATTCACTGTACTAACATTATTAGTGCATTGGTAATTTATGTCTTTTTTAGCCACTTTTTTATAACATGGTTAGCTTATGTCCAAAATGTGGTTAATGCCTCTCATCTTACATCCAAAATATGTCAAATGTCCATTGTGTGCAGATTCTGCAATACAGTTGTCATTAGACCTTACCTTGTTATCCTGCAGTTAGTTCCTGAGCTCACCACAGTTCCTATTCACCTTTACAAATCCAGCACTTGCAAATACGATGCATAGTATGTTCCCCAAAGTACTCTTACATTCAATTACCTGTGACTTTTTTTTAAGTGCTGATTTTTAATAATTCTGACTTTTAGGTTTTCTTTATTCCTTCTTCCTGTTTCCCCACCCTTGCCTAAAATTCAGATCTGTACTTGCTTTTCTTTAGAAGATAGATGATTACATCTGGTAGAATCAGAAGGAAGACTCTAGGTGAGCTTTAGTCATTGATGGTATTTACATTTTCTTGAAAGTGGCTCTCTCATATGAGAAGAAAATAGAATTGGGTAACAATTTCAGAATTGGGTAAAAATGACAGAATTTTTCTCTGAAGAATTTGATGGAGTGGTCTAACTCTTTGTTTAGCCTTTTTAGAAATTGCCATCCAGAGCTTGTTATGGTACCCAAGATTCCTGTTGTTATCCAGTATCAAATTCTCATTTTATAATAAGATGATGTTCTGCTAGTTAAATAACCACACCAGTTCTAGAAGGTCTACTTTACTGCTGACTCCTAAGATAAATAGATATTTGTTTTATTTTAGGATCCCCTTTTAACCTACTAGAAATTATATTAAGCTGACATTTTTTTCCCCAAAAATCTCAATTCTGTTATGGCTTACCCTTGGCTGGCAGAAGGGAAGTGGTTGTTATTGAGCTGCTACTATTTGCCAGGCTTGGGATAGGAGATATATACATTCATTTTGCCTCAACTAGTTCTCACAGTCCCCCAAGAAGCAAGAATCATGGTCCCCATTTCACAAATCCTTTTACCAGTAAGGGAACTGAGATCCAGAAAGATCAAATGCCTTTCTCAGGTTCATAGAGAAAGGGTAGCGCTGGGCAGAACCCTCATGTCCTCTTTCCATCACACCAGAGCTCTATTACCCAGAGTAACTTTATTCCCAAGGAACCTCCCAAATCTTTCCCATTATACTTTCTAGGGGGAGTCTGGCTCGGAGTCACTTGTTTCAGAGAAAAACTCTGGGAGTTCTCTGAATTCAGACTGGCACAAAGTCACACACTCTGAGAAAAATTTTAATTTTCAAGAGGAAGATGTACCTAGTCCTTTGGCAGACATGGATGAAAGGAAGGTGGTAGAGGAATTATTCATAATTACATTTTGACATAAAATTTCTTTAGTTTAGGTCATAAATATACTTTGATGAAAAAATTATGGGAACTTTTTGCCTTCTACTGGCTGACAGATTTTATTTATCATTTTTTAAAATCTTGCAACAAAATAAAATAAGCTAATGTTTATCAATCTTTTTCTTTTCCTGGGAACTTACTTTTGTCTGCATCACCTATTGGCTATTCTAGGATGAACTCACCTGCTTTATTATAAACTTTAGTACTTTAAAGAGCACCTCTGGAATAGAGGTGGAGAGGGCAGGGCTGAACTGAGTACTCCTACATCCGATGGCTGCCTATTGCCTGAGCCACTGCCTGGGAATGAATGAATGAGAGAGAGAGAGAGAGAGAGAGAGAGAGAGAGAGAGAGAGAGAGAGAGAGAGAGTGTGTGTGTGTATTTTCAGTGTCTNTATAAAATTCAATAGCATCCCAAGATAGAGAATAATCTTTTTTTTTTTTTTCTTTTTGGATGATAAAAGCTGGGTACTCTACTTATCTGTTTAATGGGATTTTACTGCACGAGCTAACTGTGATTAGAATCTGTTTGTAAAGAATATTGAATCATTTCAAATTAAGAAACAAAGGCTAGAACAGTAATAAAGAGCAAATCAAGACTATAAAATGTCCTTTAAAAAAAAAACTGATAGGAAAAGAAAGACCACCTGGAAGCTTACCAGAGGGCAAGACCAGGGCTGGCTCTGCATTATGGTGCACCATCCTGCAGAAGGGCCTGATGTAAACATTCCTCTGCTACCGTGCGTGTTGTGTCAGAACATTAGCGATAGTGTGTCTGAGCCATCAGATTGATAGAATCTGCAAACACTATCTTTTCCCCACCTCTCGCATTCTGTTAAAACAAATAAAACAATATAGAGGAGAGGATGCTGGCAGAAAAAGGCCTAGGGTTGAAAGGAATGTTTGTATAGAATGGTTCCTGCTCCTTTTGCTTCAGGAAGAGGGCCAGGGTCTTCAGGGTGGTCACAAGGTCAGGCTGAGGGTACTCTGGAGGAATGACTTTCTTGTGCAATTAGAGACCTAGTGACGCCCTGGAGACCATACTGAAAATTTCTTCTTTTCTCAGTGGGGGTGGCGAAGCAGCATTGGAGAAGCGTTTCAGGGATTGTAGGTTTTGGGTCAGCTTCTTGGACAATGGTGGAGGGGATCCAGCACCCTGGGCCACCTCTGTTTAGATAAGAGCTTTTCCGTGAGTGCCTTGGCTTATGCTGCTTCCTGCTCTCGAGGGCCTATGGTCCATTCACTCGGAATAAGACCTGTCTATCAGTCTCTGCTTCCTTTCCTCCTCTCTCACCTCCACTTCTAGTGTGAGCTCTGGCGTTCCCCTCTCCCCACCTTTCCTATCTAGTATATAAAAAATTTCAGCCAGGGCCCAGAGTATCTTCAGCCCTATACCTGGGTGACTGGGAAGCTGAAAAGGTGGACAGTTACTTGGTTACACCCAAGGAGGAGAGGAGCCTCAAAGAGAACATCGATTTTGTTCACTCATTTTTCTCAGTAAAGGACTGGCTGGCCAGCTAAGGAAGAGTGGTTTGATAAATAAGAAATCTTTAGGGAAATGTTAGGAGTGGCTACAAATTATATCCTTCAACATATTCAGGAAAGAGTTTAAGATATTACCTCCAATCACTCAGTGAAGAATATTTCAAACTACTACTGTATTTTATTCTTCTAAAAAGGAAGATAGTGGCTTATTTACTAGAGAGTGGATAGAAATGTCCAGAAAGTCTTCAGGGTTGGAGATGGGGAAACCACAATTTAGCAAAAAGAACAGATCTTAAGATATCAGATCTGAGTTCAAATGGTGGTTTTATAATTTTCTAGATATGTGACTCTGGATAGCAAAAGCCCAATTATGAGAATCAGAGTCATAGAAAATTGTTCAGAGGACTTGTAGACTTTTTGATTACTTGAATCATTCTGAAATTTGTCCTGGATCCCAGCCCACAAAATCACTTTTAATAAATTCTGCTTTGATGTTCTGCCATTGCCAATACCAAGGGATGTCAGAGTTACCAGTCCTATACATCCACATGGTTGAGGAGTTTGTGTCCCAAAGAATGTGAGAGAAGTCATTTCTCTTGGATGTCAAAACACTGAAGCCTTGTACTTCTTTTGACATATTTTCATATTTTGGATCCCTTAATTTTGGAAATGTTTGTTTCTTCTCTTGTCTCAACAACTAGTATGTGGGCCCCAGCTCTGTATTGTCTTATTTTTTTCCTTCATCCAGAGTTGTTTCATTATTTATTATACTTTTTGTGAACCACTACAAATTCTTTGGGACTGAATGTGTTCTTAGCTTTGTGAACTCCAAAGAGGCAACCTACTATTATAGTTCTATTATAGGTGTTAAAGAGCAAATAGAAGGAAAATAATTAAATTAAAAAATCTAAAGAATAGCATTTCGACTTCTGCAAATTCTAGGGTGATACCAAATGAGTTAATTTGTATAACGTCTACAGTGCCTGGTACATCGAAAACAGATCAGTTATGTTGTCATTTGGTTATCTGACTACATTGAGAGCTACTTGAGAACGGGGACTATGTCTTACTCATCATTATCACCTCAGTCCCTAGGGTAGATGAGAAATGAATGTCTGGTGCTCAGTTAACTGCCTGAGGAGAAGAATGAATCCTGACAAAGAATGGCCTGATTAGATCTGGACCCAACCTCACGTCAGGTGTCAACCCTGCCATCTATCATTTATCTCAAATGTGCTTAAGAAAGGGGCACTAGTGATCATCCAGTGACCTCACACACACCTCCTAAACTAACACTGTGTCACCACTATCAGCGCCTATCCATTCTCAACAACTAATATCAATGAAGACCCGGGCGCCGATGGGGTCCTAGATAGACTCAGCCTAGCAGTATCATTTCCTGACAAACTGATAGACCTGGATAATTTCAACTTAGGCAAAGATGCTGACATGTGAAGAGGTATCTCTGGTCTAATGGAAAATAGAAAACTGACAGTATTCTACTTCTCCTCCAAGAGTAGGAAAAATATTGGCTCATAATTACTTGTACTATTTTATTCCACTTAAAAGTCTTCTCATTCACATTTCATTTCAGGTGTAAAATCATTCCCCCTGAAAGTACACGATTTACTTTTGACTGTTATTAAGGAATGTCTGTGTTTATTGAAGAGACAAGTCAACTTCATGGGAAAATATTAGAATATAGTAGAGCACAGGCAAATAAAATGACAAGAGCCATATGCTACTATGGACTGAACAAGACTCAGTGAGCACTTAAAAGCTGAGAAAGAATTCATAAGTGAGAGTAGATCCAGGCTACTATAACACCCTTAATTTCTTAAATAATCTGAAACACCTACCATTTCTGGTCCTATTCTAACTTCTTTGGAACAAGTCATCAGAGTCACAAGACCTGTCCCTCTCCAAAGATGTAAGCATGTTTCCTGGGAGTATATTAATCTAATACCATGAATCATGTTGTCAGATTATTTTCAGCTTTCACAGGATATTATGTATATGTGACGCCACTTCAGAGGGAAGTGGCTTTGTAGTACACAGCCCCAGGGTTGCCTAAGATTATTTAAAAGTACTGGATAACTTTCAGCAGACAAACTTAGCACTTGCATTATGCCAGCCAGAGGGCTAAGTACTTCCTATATTATCTCATTTAATTCTAACATGTCTGGGGATGGGGTTCATTCACCTTACATAGCATGTGTGAGGTGCACAATAATAATAATTCCCCCAAACAAGCTTATGATGTCAGTGCTGTCCTTTGTATAGATGAGAAAACCCTGACTCAAGGAGATTCTTTTGCCATGAATCCCATAGGTGGTAGATGGCAGTAGGCAGAACCAAGACTTAAGCTCTTAAGTCCTTGTCCTTAAACTATAGATTTTATTGCCTTTCTGTATCTTAACACGTTCTAAAATCGGCTCTTGATGTCACAGCACAGGCTTCTTAAAACATCTGCTTTCTGGCTCATAAGCTTTTACCCCCAAATTACTCATTTTAATGTCTAAGCAGTTGTTATAGAAAACAACCCTTGTAATGACAGCTGAAGTGCTTTCAGTTGCCTGGTTGATGATGGCCACTCATTTGTAGTCTTTCTGACACGTCAACCAGTATAGGTTTTCCAACAGGGTCCTTGCATTCTCTGTGATGGTGATAATTATAGTCTCTGTTTCATAGAAGTTCTGCGATAATGAGGTAATACATATAAAGTGTATATAAAACCATGTCCCATAGGGAAGTGCTTAGGAACTTATCTATAAGGAAAATACAAATAGAAATGATAGGCCACACATCTTCTACCAGGGATAATCTTCTGTGTGGCTCTAGATAGTCTCTGAAAACACATTTTTACTTTTCTTTACTTGTTTAAAAACCTTTTCCAATTTACGAAGGAATATTTGTCAATAATGTAGCAATAAGTGATCATATTACATAATTCTCAATGAGGACAAGGCATATGGAACATTAAAGGCCTAAGGGCATGTGTGCCCATGTAATATTTTTAAAAAGCCAGAGTAAAAATCCAAAGCTTTGATTTTTTAGACATGGGAGGCAGAATTTCAGAGATTCAATGCTTGTGATAACATGCTGAAGAGCCATAAGAATAAGATTACCAGTAATGAGCCTGTAAAATGCCATCAATCTATAAGAAATGACAAGGTAGACTTCTGGTTTGTAGATAACAGAAAACCCAGGCATGAGCCAGAGAAAGTGAGCTGGGAGGAATGACTGAATCCACTCCAGAAATTTCATGTCAGGTTCAAATCTGCCTTTCTAATTATGGTTTTCACATTTCTTCTCAGCCCAAATACAATGATCAAACCAAATTAATCTTCTGGCATGTCCTTTCTAAAACTTCAATCCATAAATATCCCTGCATCACTCTGCCACATCTTTGTCTCTTTCCCTTTCCCTTTCCATTTGACTTTCCAGAATCTTCAGGATATATTCATATCCCCCCTCTCTCTCTTCTTGAAGTCGTTGAGAATTGAATCTGGGGCCTCATGCATGAGAGAAAAGCACTTCACCCCTGAGCTATATCCCCAGCTCTCAACAGGTGTTCTCAAATTAACTACAGACAAGAGCAAGCCTAATAGGATGAGCAAGTGCTTTCCCAAACCTGTCCCCAAGAGGACTTTTGCTCCGTCCTTAGAGAGTTCACAGTGACCAACTCTGAGGATTCATATGGAACACCAGTGAAAAGCACCTTCTGCAATGCCACCTATTTAGTTCTTCTCCTTTAATTCCATTATCTGAAAATACCTGAGAAATAAATCTCTGAGCTTCATTTTCCTCATGGCAAAACTGAGAAAATTATGATCATTATGTAGAATGGTTGTACCGACTAGGAATAATGTGTGTGAAGGGATGAACACAGCTTTGGACAACAGACAGGGAATACTGGTGAAATTCATTATAGCTATTATAATTGAGCAGACCATTGAACTGAAGATGGCAAAACATTCTACAGGCTTTTGGAGAAAGTGTGAGGAAACAAGGACTAGTGACTAGAAGCTCATTATGAGGCACTGCCTGAGGAGGCCATAGTCTAAATCCTACACACCCTCTGCATCTTCTCAATCCACCATGTTCTGCTTTTTCACTTAAAAAAGCACTGAATTTACATTAAACCCACAGATTAGATTCCACTAGATTTCGAAAAATGACCTACCAAGTCAGTGGAGACATATACAAAATGTAGATGTCCACGCATAGGTTCTTGTTTTATAGATGCCATGTATTATTTCTCTATTACCTAAAGATCTTGTATCAGGACATTAGTTTCTAGATTCAGTAATACAAATGCCCCCTCCCTCTTTCTAGTGCTATAGGTAGGACCCTGTACTTTGCACATGCTATGCAAGTGACTAAGGCCAAAGAAAATTGGAAAGGTTCTGTCAGTATTCTCAAGGAGTGTTCCCAAATTGTGTTACTGTCTTCTGGTGTCCCTAATCCTGGAAGCTACACTGACTCTTGCTGAACAGATCTCTATAAAAAATCCAGCATCCTATGACTCAGCCTTTTAGTTTAAAACACATAATGAAATGTTTGATAGCAATTATGGGAGACAGTTACTTCATTAGAAACAATTACTCATCAGGTTCACTGTAGTACTATGAAGAATGGGAAAAAGAAAATCTCACAAAGCATAGGAAAGTGGGAAAGAGGCATTTGGCAAATGAACTTGTGCTCTGTTCTCAGGACTTCGTATGAAATATTAATAAGGGCTGTTGTCTGAACATTCACATTGGGCAGTGTGCACTTCCTCAACTAACCAGTAATTACATAATAGAATGCGAGAAGTTTCTCATTAGTAAGTGAACATTCATTTTTGGCTTGTGATGAAAGCCTCTTGTATAAGATGGCCAGTTTTATTTGGCTTTGTTGAAGCTCAGAGTTCTGCTAAAGTGGTCCTTGGTCAAGTGGTCTTCTTTAAAGTCCTCATTTTATTCAGGGTTTGTTTGTGGTAAATTAAAATTCTCTGTAGCATGCTTGCTTCAAGCCTGCATACCCATACACACTGCAAAGAATACATGATAAGAGACACATGAACACAAATTGTAAGTATATTGAAGAACAACGTGGTAAATATTAAAACATGAGGTAAGTGATCATATTTCCAAAAGTAGAAGTCTTCTTAAATTACCATTTCCTTCCAGACATCTGACCTACATTTTGCCCCCAGGAAATGTTGACTTTCAATTGAATCGTTAAAGCTTTCATTTTGTAGATAGAAAACAAAATACAGGACATAAAATTGTTATAGCATAAAAATAATAGACATTCATGTTGGTAGTCAATTAAATTTGGGTCCTTGAGTACAGTTCTAATTAACTACCATTAGCAATTGTTTTGGTTTTGTCCTGTTAATTTTACATACCCCACTGATGAACAAAACTATGTTTCTCCCAAATGATGTATCCCTGACACATCCCTAATGATTCTGGGCTTCCTTTCCTTGCCAATTTGCTAACGTAAACAATAGAGAAATGCAATTAGGCAAGCTGCTCTCAGAGTTCCTAGAGGCCTCTGCCTTTCCCTGCTTTTTAGGCCACCCCTCCTCCCCACAGGAGCAAAGAGCAAATCCCACTTAGTCCTGGAGTGGTCAGCTTTCTCTAGACACCCCCACTAGTGCTTTCCTACTGGGGCAGATGAAGAGTGTTTCAGAAATGGGACATCAAATTGTCATTGAGAGTGGCAGGGACCGTTATTTTCTGTTTAAGTTCTAAAGTATGTAATTATTTTAGATTTCAGGCTGACCTACTTAATAGAGCTTTGGAAGTGGTTCCTTGAGGGTCCATCTATGTCTATTGGGTTTTTCTTAGAAAATTTACCATTTTAGATAAGAAAGGAAAAAGCTTTCCATGAGTTGAGAAACCAGCACCATTTTCTGCATCCTGAAGGGACTAATTGGCAAAAGACCAAATAAAACAAGCAAGGTTTTAGAGCCAACTGGGTAGGGAAGGATAAGGCCTTTGCGGGACAAAGGCTGGCAAAGTGGGTCCAGGTTGACACCAGTGCTGGTGGGACTATTGTATTTTTTTTTTCTTTTGCAATGCTGAGGATGGGATCCAGGGCCTCATTCAGATTATTATTTATATGAAAGCATTTTATATTTATAAACTGAAATTTTCTGTTAATTTATCATTAATCCTCAGAGTTAATGGTCAAATTGCTTTATGATTTATAAAAGGCAGAAGGGAAATATCAGTGTACAACAACTGAGAAATTATTTCAAGCTTTTTCAAAAATAGAAAATGTAATTTAAAGTGATTTTCTCATTTAACTCCTTCATAGCTGTGTATTAGAGGAAAGGGGAGGACCGGCAGTTGCCATTTACAGAAGGGGAAATGGAAGCACAGATTAAGTAACCAGACAAGGTCACACAGAAGTCAAGGACAGCACCAAGAATAGAACCCATTTCCTTGATTTGATTTCTGATCTTTAGCCCTGAGACCGTGTGATTGGCATTCTACAGGCACATATATGTAAGTAATTATCAAACATATTTGATTTTACATAATTAAAACAGAAATGTTAAAGACAGATGGTGTTTATTTTTTGCATATGGTTGGTACCTAATATTTGTGTAATGAGGAGATGATCGCATTGTATTTAGATTGAACAGCAATGATGTGCAAAACTGGTTTCTATGATGTGAGCAATATTAATGAAACATTAAGTAGCAGAAATTTCTCTCTACAAATTTTCATTAGCCATCACCGATAGTGGATAAAGAAGTGAGATTTTCATAAAGAACTCAGTTTAACCTAACATTTTTTCCCAGTAGAGGGGACTGATTTAATCTGTTTTGCAGGTATATCTTACAGTTGATCAGTGTTATTACTCAGAATATGATTTATGACAGATAGAGAGACAGAATTAAGGCAGCCTATGCTCTAAAGAACACTTGCTCTAAAACTGCAGTAATCAAAGACTGCAGTCTTTGAATCTCTCTGTAGAGACCTAGGTACATTCAACATTTAAAAAACAAGCCTTAGTTTTATATTATTATTATTTTTTTTTTGTATGGTACCAGAGATTGAACCCAGGAGTACATTCAGCCTTTTTTGGGGGGGCGTTGTAGCTGGGATTTAACCAAGGGGCACTTAACCACTGAGCCACATGCCCATCTCTTTATATTTTATTTTGAGACAGGGTCTCGCCAAGTACTTAGGGCCATATTGCTGGGATTACAGGCATGCGCCACCATGCCCAACACATCAAGCCTTTTTTATTTTGAGGCAGGTTCTGAGTTACCCAGTCTGGCCTTGAATTTGAGATCCTCCTGCCCCTGCTGCCTGAGTCCCTGGGATTACAGGTATGGCCATCACACCGACTTAAGCCTTAGTTTAAAAACTGTGACAAGACAATTCAGAAACAACCAGTAGCTCTGGACATTAATGGGGAGGTGACCTAAGCTAATGGAGAGTGCCAGTAAGATGACCCAGCAGAAGACTACTCCTTATCCTATGACTAGATGAAAGTGAGCTCAAAGACCTGTTCAGTCTCAGAAGCCTGTAGTCATTTATCTGAGGGTTTCCTTGACATACAAGAATAAAAGCAGTCTTTCAGCCTCTTAGATTCTTCCTAAGAAAACCAGAACTGGTAAACTAGAGTATAAACAAATGATGCCAAGTCTGCCCTTTCTATATCTTCCCCTATCCTCCAATCCTACATTGTCTCTAGTTCCCTTAGAGACTAATAACCTCCTTGCCCTTTTTTTAATTTTTTGCAATCTTTTTTTAATTTTTCAGGTGTAGATGGACACAATACCTTTTACTTATTTTTATGTGGATCGAGCCTAGTGCTTCACGTGGCTAGGCAAGCGCTCTACCACTGAGCCACAACCCCAGCACCCCACCCCCCCAGAAGCTTAGTAGTCTTACTTGTTTCTTCAAAATGCAGGGGATATGTGAAGTTCCAGAAATCAAATGTGGGCTGGCTGAACTGGTGGCAGCTATTCCACAGGCCCATTCTACCCCACCCCAGCCTTAGCCATTATGCAGGGCAGAATCACTTCCTCCCATGACTGGGAAACTAATGAATGGGGTAAGCCATGTGACCTGGGAGAGTTACTTCATTCTCCCTTTGCATCCTTCAATTTATTCTTCCTGTTACTTTTGCCTAACTTTTTTATAGTTCCTTAATTTTATCTAATTCTGAAAAAGTCCTAAGTTATATTTTCCAGAATTCTATGGCCTTTCCCCCTCAGACCTACTAGATTTCCATTTTCAAAGCTGAGAAAGAGTGCATATTATCTTCCACAATTTCTGTTCATTTCTCAGAAATATTTGGTATAGTTTCTCACTGTCATAAGAAATTCCATAGCAGGCAGAAATTTCCTTCCAAGTTACTTAGAAATCTTGGGTCTTAGAGAAATGTACTCCCCTCAATGGTAGCAATCAGTACAACCTTGCATTTCCACAGCACTGTGTATTTTCCCATTTATTTCATCTCATTTTATCCTCATATTCTCTCTGTGAAGTGTTTAATTATTTTATATGAGCAGAAGCTGTGAATTAGACATGTGAGAGCTACTAGAAACTTAACATCATTGTGGATGATAAACATGGAACAGGTTTAGCAGATTTATTTAGAGCTCTCTACCAATTGTTAAGATGAGAAAAATCCCCAAACTCCTCATTCAGTCTTGGTAACCTATTTTAATATCAGTAAACATTTAAAAGAAATTTCCTAGTTCTCTTACCAACTTAACACCCAAATACACAGAAACGTAAAAATCACAGAAAGAGTACAGTTTATTTCTTCTTGGTTCGTTAGCTATGTGAATTTAAAATAACCATCTTTTTCTCCCTTTTATTCCTAATGGCTTTTGAAAACTTGATACATAAAAATCTATAAATTATATATAACACTGGCATACTATATGATGTTTTGAAATATGTGTGCATTGTGGAATGTTTAAATCAGGATAAGCATACCTGTCTCCTCAATAACTTATCATTTCATGGGGAAAACTTTCAATATCCTTTCTGATGAGATATTCAGTGCATAATTGTTATCTATAGTCACTCTACCAAGCAACACCACATCATAGCTTCTTATACATATTGTGTAAGAATGAATTGTAGGCAAAACCACAGTATTACTTCATTAAAACAAGTCATTTACATAAAACATTTTACTACTTATTTTTAAAAAGGAGGAAATTTCTAGTTGAGCAATAGTTCTGATAATTTTAAATACATTTACATATTTATCAGACTCCAGGAAAGATAATCTAAATTTGGTCCTTTTTTTTTAAACCTAAATACGTAAAGTAGCTGACCATGTTAAGTCAATTAATTTTGGGCTATTTAAAATAAATATAATGTGTCCTCAAAAATTAAACTGCTATGGGTACTGTGGTACCTGCCTATAATCCCAGCTATTTGGGAGGCTGAAATAGGAGGAGGATGATGAGTTCAAAGCCAGCCTGGGCAATTTAGTAAGACCCTGTCTCAAAGTTAAAAAAAAAAAAAATAGGGATGGGGATAGAGTTCAATGGTAGAGCACTTGCCTAGCATTTGCCTAGCATGCATCAATCCCTGGGTTCAATCCCTAGTACTAAGAAAACCAACTAAATAAAAACAAAAAACCTGTGGCAATATATAGAGTTGCCCTTTAACTGGAGTCTCAAGTTAATTTATTGATTAATTTATTGGTACTGGGGATTGAACCCAGAGGACTTTTAGCACTGAACCACATCCCTAGCCCTTATTTTTTTTTTTTTTTTTTTTTTTTTAAATTTTGAGACAGGATCTCTATAAGTTGTTTAGGGCTTTGCTGAGTTGCTGAGGCTGGCCTCAACTTTGTAATCCTCCTGCCTCAGCCTCCTGAGTTACTGAGGTTACAGGTGTGTGCCACTACACCTGGTTGACTCTCAAATTTTAACACTAAGAATCAGTCTACATATTTATGAGCAATGTATAAGCATTAGTTGCTCAATCTCCTTTGAAGATCAACCATATGTATCACTATGCAGATATATTACTATACAACTCAAAAGTGTTACAGAACATTCCTTTTTTATGTCAGTAATGAAAATTCCTAAGTTAATCTAGTATATAAAAACATTTATATAAAGACATAGTTGAGAAATTTTAGTAATTAAAGAGGGCTTCATTTATCTATAAATGTTAGTTTTTATCTTTCTGACAGGGTGAAATAGAGTTGTTTTATTAGTTTCCTAGGGTACAATGATCTTGTATACATTTCAGAAATATTTCTAAGTACACTAATTTGACCACCCAGCACCAAACCTGGGCCTGTGCAGGTAAGCTGTTCCATTGGTATACACTCACTAAAGAATAAAAGCTGCTTCTGGATGTGCACAGTTTTGGCAGATAATTTGAAACAACAACATATTGAAGAAATGAATTATCTCCAGCATGAAAACACTTAAAGGTTTCATTTCTGATCTGTCCTGTGAGTAGCAAAAAGTGAATGATTTTAATAGAATAATTCAAATGCCCAACAAATATTTAAGGCTATGCTCTGAGTCTTGGAAGAATTCTAAAAGGAATAAGATGTCTTCTCAGGCCTTGATGAGTAAGTATTCCATGAAACAGGAGGAAAAATCCCATATACCACAAAGAAATTAAAAAGAGTGCTAATTTTCACAAAGTTTTACTTCAGCTCCTATCATTCTCCAAATCATAATTTATCAGCATCATGCAACCTCAAATTACTTATGTCACTCCTTGTTATTTTTTAATAGTTGCAACTAAAATTCAATTGATATTAAATTTAAATTTTCAATTCTAAAACAAAAAATTAAAATATCTATAAAAGACTGTTATTCCATAAAAATTCAACTACACACTTTTATCCTATTAACGTCAAGTTTTTAGTTATTTTAAATGTATTTGCATGTTAGGTCAGCACATATATCAAAGCATTATGAGAAAGAGTCTATAAATAGGGGTTCCTACCTTCACTTAGCAAAATAATACAAGGTCTTATCAGCTCTCACTGTATTTTGAGTGAAATATCTATAGTGGTAAAGAGGGTATTAAAGACTTTCAAGTTCTCTATACTTCTCTTTTTAGAAAATGACACTCAAATGAGAAATCAGATATGTGTGGAAATAGCTACTTCTCAGGAATTCCATAACTCGCCAGTAATTTTCCACTATTGCTACGCCCTAAACAAAGGATTAAGACACAAAATGAAGAGTTGGGAGTTGCGGGAAGAATCTAGAAAGTTAAATAGCCTCTTCTATCTGTTTATGCTAAAATTATGCCTAGTTTACTTTTTATCAAGCTAATTTTCTTTTTAAAACAGCAGTCTTCCCACTCTGCAAGTGGAGTTAAAAGCAATAAAGAACATATTTTGGCATAATGATAATTCTTGGGCAGTTTCAATAATACCTTATTGTTGCACCTATCAATTCTATTCCTGTTTTTCAAATGAACGCTCATGAACTATATCATTGGTATCATCCCTTCAGACTAAACAAAAATGGGAAAAAGCAAACAGGGTTCAGTCATCAACAGGATGCAAGGAAATGCTGCACGTCCACAGAGGGTAGGGGTGTATTCATTCAGCAGATACACATTGAGCATCTACTGTGTATCAGACACTCCCTAAAGATACAGGGCAGTTAATTCATAGCTCAGAGGAAGAGAAACATGTGCATATCAGTTGATTTTGCAATGGTGTGAATAAAGTGCTTTTCATACTGTTCAGGGAGAAATGAGGCAGTTGGGTGGGTTCACAGAGAAGGTGATATAAGAGCTGAGCCTTGGGGTTTGATAAAGAAGGACTTCTTATGAGGCAGACAGTGGGTAGAGGTACATTTCAGATAGATGGAAAAGCATGACTGAAGTTCCAAAGTAAGAAACAGTTGATCATCAGTGTTGGAAAGATCTTGAATGGTGTCCAATGAAGATAAAATGAAAAGTGGGAAGACCAGTATAACTGACACAGTGGGGTAGCTGATGTCTGGGGATCCTCAGCTGGGAAACAAGAGGGCTGAGGTTCTAACTTGAGCAAATGACAGCTCATAAGTGACCTTAGTTATATCCCTGTGTTCCTTAACTATACACTCTAGAGAAACGTGTGTAAGAATGAACCAGTGCTGAGGTATGTTTAGTAGGAAAGAGAAGGCTGGAGGTGTAGCTCAGTGGTAGGGAGTTTGCCTAGCATGCCTGAGGCCTGAGTTCCATCCCTAGCACCACATAAAATCAACTACTTAAAGTAAGGAGGAGGAGTAGCTCTTGCCTACCTGTTTCCAAGGCAAGGAGAGCCTTTGCCTTAAATACACTGCACGTTTCCTCTGTAAACTCCTAACTGTATCCATTAACCTTAATTTGAGGTGGCAAAAAGTATTTAAAAGCTAGTTAAGAAATGAACTGTCCCTACCTTGCTTTGGAATGATTATGGTTACAGGGGCTCCAGGACCATGTGATTACAGGTTGAGGGATTCCATACGCGGTACAAGTCAGGATTTGTCTGCTGCCCAGTGGGTAGAGAGTTGGGTCTGGAAATGATGACACTGCCTTTTCGTAAATCTGGGGTTTCACTGGAAAGGAGATGAAGAAAAGGACAGAAGTCAAGAACTGTTCTGATGACTTTCTTCTGGACCTTACATAAGGGACTGCAGTCTCACTGGTTTTAACATCAGGGAAACAAAAACATTACAAGCCCTCATATCTGTCAAGAAAACGTCTATTTTTAAAAAGTGGAAGTAGTTTGAGAACATTAATAATTTGATTCTAAGGTATATACACTATGATTATAGTTATAAAAATCATGTTGCCTATGGAAGATAAGCAAACAAGAAATAATTGAGAGGTACAGAAGTGTTTTTTGAAACAACTATTTAAAAATTTGAGCCAGGTGCAGTGTTGCACACCTGTAGTCCCAGCTACTTGGGAGGCTGAGGCAGGAGGATTGCAAGTTCTAGGGCCAAGCTGGGCAACTTACTGAAACCCTATCTAAAAATAAAATGTAAAGGGCTGGGAATTTAGCTCAGCAGTAGAGCTCTTGCCTAGTTTGTGCAAGGCCCTGGGTTCAACCCCATATACTGCAAAAATTAATTAAATTTTAAGTTTTTTTGGCATTATTATAATGACTTTTGAATTGGATAAATCTTCATTAATTTTCCCCTTATCAGGACCCAAAGAATGTACAAACTGTAAACTTACCATTTACAATTAGAGTGGCAGTGAGGTTTTTAAACACATTTGACTGCCTTATGCCCAGCAAGATTGTATAATCCCCTGCATCCTCTGCAGTTACGTCTTTGATAATTAAAGAATAGCCATGAACCAAATAGCGAGCAGATATCTCCGTTGCAGGTGACCCATCTTTTAGCCTGTGGTTAAAACATGATCAGTAAGTCACTTCATATGCCTCTCTGATATCACTTTGATAATATGGCCATTTCAGTATATAAGCTCAAGTTGGTCAGTTTCAAGCCTTGACTTATCAACATTGGTCTAAAAATTTATTCACCAACATTGCAGTAAAGGCAGGTATTGTTTATAGATTGGGTACTACTTGATATGGATTGGCAAAGAGCAAAAAGTGAACCAAGGTAGAAAGAAAAGTGGTGGCTTAATGAACCCACAGGGATGCTGGTGGCCATCTTGAATTTAAGTATTAACACAGAGGTACAGGCTCTGATTCCATCTGAGATGTTTTTCAGAGCTTTTGTTTTTCAGAGTTTTCCTTAAGGTTCCATGAGTAGTACAAGAGCCATTGTAAGTTAGATCAACTAGATCACTTCTCCAGATAAAAATAAAAATAGACGTTCCTATTGTGATCTCATGTGGAGTTCTTATTAGCTATATAAATGGGCACACCAGTTGTCCCTTTCATAGCAAAACTATAGTGAAATCAAGGTATTTTCCCCTGAGGAAGAACTATTAAGACACAAAACAAACAAACTATAAACTTAAAAGGAATTTTACAACATTTTAAATATAGAATCAATGACTTGATGTCATCTAGTTACATGTAGAGACGTAAGTCAGGAGGTCTGGATGCAGGCCTGGCTCTGCTGCAAACTATACACTGTAAGACCAGAGGTTGAGCCTAGTGTCTTCAGATTTTCTAGTGATTTTCAGAGATCCCTTTTAAAAACTCTAAAATTTTGGGATTTCATTTAAATGCATAGTTCTTTAAGTGGGCATTTTTAATCTGTGAGGAGTTTATTGTGTTCTGTAAAAAAGATATAATATTGGAAATGGTATCAGTTTATAATCATGCTGGTATTACACAGTCTTGCAAACAAATCCCCATTATTGGTGGGGCTCAGTTCCAAAGCAATTAAAATGACAGTTATACTTTGTGATTATAGGGTCATTTTAGAATTGCTTTATTTCTAATCATTAGGTTGGTACTTTTGAAGATGGGTTGAACTATTTTTAGGCCCTTGCTACTTAGTTACTGAAAAAGTTAGCACGAACAGATAAGGTGACACTCAGGCATTGGTGTATCTTCTGGTCTCTAAATTACTAGAAAATTTAATGATTAACTGTTAACCCTTTTAAGATATTATGAAACAACAAAAAAGTTATGTATTCTTGCCATTGCAATAGAAAAATAACACAAAGTTTTTTTTTTTAATTCCCTATGAAATATTCAAGGAAATAGAAAACAAATATATCACTCCTGTGATATTGAAAGCCAAGTAATTTAGCTCTGGTTGAGGAAATTCCAAAATGCTACCATTTCTATATTGCATGGATTGTTATCCTAATCAGCTTTATACCTTACCCTTTGTTTAAAGTGTAATGACAAACCAAATATATTAGTGTTTAAAAGTAATTTACCAAAAATGCAGATTATAAATAGATCACACTGTTTTACAACAAGTGTTGTACTAGGATTATTAACAACAACAAAAAACTGTTTAAGTAATTTCTGAATATGCAACTTTCAAAGTAAATCCATTTGCTCACTCCTGCAAATGAATGTCTTGTCTCTATTAATGTTTGTTTTAATTCTAAAACAAGACTGGTACTTTCAACCCAGCTGTATATAAAAGAATTATTTTCAGCATCCTCATTACAAGGGCCCACTTCTTCAGAGTTAATAGAGCATGTTACACATTCAAGATGCTTCCTAGTTGTTGCCCAACACATCTAATTCAAAGAGTGTTGACATCACAGGAAGGTTCGAGATGAAGAAATTTGGTGTCAGTGAGGGACTATCTCAGCTGAAATGAGCAATAACCCCGCCCCCATCTCCTGTTTCATCGTGATGCATTTCTTCCCTCCCCTTCAGTCCTCCACCCCTCCACCACCCACAAGTCAACACAGCTTCTACTCTCCAGCATTGCCCAAGAATTTTCTCTGGATACTTCTTTCAGGAATTTAAGTTATTGGGCTTTTGAATCTTCTTACTTGCAAAATATGTCTTAAACTGATATGAAAATGGTTGTGGTCCTACCATACAACTTCTGGTGAGGGAAATGCCTTCACTTTCATGGACAGCCTGTAGGACCGCTTGCCTGCTATGGTTTCATGCACCTGTTGTTTCCGATGTTTCACAGTGATGAACGCTTTTTCTTGGAAAGGAGAAGTGATAAGTACATTAGAAAGTAATAAAAACCTTCCTGAATATTAAGGGAGGGTGCAGTCAATAAAAAGCTAAAGAGAGCTGAGTTATGATGGCACCAATCAGTGAACCCAGTGGTTGCTCAATGAATAAACTATGTTAAAAGCACCTTAGTTGATGAAATACTTTCAAATGAAACGGTGGAAAATCCTATAGACATAAAACAGTGTCAGAGCGACAGGAAACATCTGAAACATCTGTATCATAGTAACAAAAAAGTGGGCAATATTTCTAAAAAAATCTTCTCAGCAAATATGAGTTAGATGGGAGAAAGTTTCTTTGGCCTTTAAAATAACCGAGAAAGCCAAAAGGATATAAATGGCTTTTGATAGAATTGTTCCATAGTTTTTGTTCTTCGCACTGTTTTCCTTTTCAACAATGGATGGAAATTGGTTTTTAAGCACTTTCTCTACAGAATTTTCATAGTGGAATTAAGCAACAAATTTAGGATTTCATGATAATAAAACCAGGGATAAAATACCACTAATTCTAAAAAATGTATCAAGCCTAATGTTTATTTATCAAAAAATGTATCAAGCCTAACTGCTTTGAGAAGACAAGATCACAGTGCCTTCTCCTTTAATTCCTTATTTCATGGAAGTACTTGAGAAAATTTTCCCAGATAAGAAATGTAAAGCTGACCATTTCCTGTTTTGTTTATATGGAACACTAAATGAAGAATTTCATAAATATTTTATGATCTGGGTATTAACTATTATGAGCTTCTAAAGAAAAGAATCTTTGTCCAATTCAAAATTATTAAATTTAAAGAGCACTTAATGTGATTTGCTTTTTGGCAGTGGGGTGGAAGAAACTGTGGCAAAGTTGTATTCATTTGTGGTACTGTGACACTTAGCCAAAAGAACGTTTATTCCTTTAAAGAACTCGAAGTCCACAATGATTAGAAAGCATAACTTGAGTTGGCAATGCTGAATTATTGCTTACCAAATATATGCACTGAGGTGTTAACAGATTTGAATGATGGTCCACTCTTCACATGACAAGTATAAAGTCCTTTGTCTTTGTTTTGCACTTTGTGAATAATAAGAACACTGTAGAACACATTTGCATGGGAATTGCTTTGGTCAATTCGTTGCCTTACAGAAGCTCTCTTAGTTGTCTATAGAAAGAAAACATATAACAAAGGTATATGTAGTAACTGTTCATGCTTAAAGTAATAGCATTTTGACAGTTCCCAGTTCATTATTTTGACAGGCGCTTCTTTTTTCTTCTGAGAAGGATACCATATCCACCTAGAGCAAGATGTTTGGAAACTACATCTGTCTAGATGTGTTTCAATTATGTAGCATACCAGCCTTCATTTGGCACTTAAATTTTTCAAATTGACTTTCACATGTATCATCTCAGTTATTTTATACAACCCCTGTGACATGGGCAGAATCATTGCCTCTTTTACCCATGAAGAAACTGAAACCACAGAGACATTGGCTAAAGTATGCCAGAAACTCAGAACTTTTGAGCACAAATCTAGTATTTTTACTCCAGGACACATACCTCTCTAAACAGTAACCTGTTCTCTGGAACATACAGATGTGAGCAATAATTATCTTTAGTACCTGGCTTAATGACAGTGTTTCTCTTAATAAATCACTACATAAGTTTCCTTTGCTACTACTGGAAATGAAAAGAACTAAGTTCTACATAGTATTTTACTAAGGTAAAATACTCCTTGTTTCATTATTTCACTTCGTGAGAATTGCTTGCCAATTCCTGCAAAATCTTGGCAAATGGAACTGGGACAAGCAAGTTTGGCCAGCATTTGGAGGGTGTTGTCCCACATTTATCTCAGGGAAGACCAAAAGAAGCCCTTGAGGCACAGTAGTCTAAACTGGTGGCAATGACCTGCTCACTGTTTTGAGAAGACAAGATCACAGTGCCTTCTCCTTTTCATTTTCAAATACATAATATATAATTTCCTCTTATCAACATTTTCCTGTAGGGGTTGGGGTGGGTCATGGAAAAAAAGACTTTGAAAACCAATCAGACTGATCTTTGGATCTTGAGCCTAGCATTTCTCTTTGCCTTGTTTAATAAACTTCGACTCACCTGCCTTTTTATTTCATGTCTGTTGGCACAGACATGTTAAGGCCATTTTCTTTATTCTCAATAGTAACCAGAGAGAAAAGTCAGTCACCACTATCAAAGGTCAGTAGTTAGTCTCCTAACCTAACAGTCTGAGGAGTCTCTGCTGCAGCCTGTTTGCATAGGCTTTACTGCTTGCTTGAGAATTCTTTTCTTTCCAAGTTTGAATAACATTGGTATTGTTTCTGCCTTGGAGAACAGTTCATCCTGTGTTTTGGAATTGCTTTGTCCAGTACTGCAGCCACCAGTCACACATGGCTATTTAAATTAAAATTAATAAAAATTAAATTCACTTCTTAAGTTCACCTAGCCACACTGTAAGTATTCATTAGTCATATGTGGCTAGTGGTTACTTTATTGGTCAGCATAGGTATAATATATTTCCACCACAGAAAATTCCATTGGACAATACCATTTTAGATTTCTGGCATTCAATGGAAGTACTATCAATACTCTTAAATTAAATCAGCAACACTACCAAGATAAAAAAGTTTCTTCCCTCTTGGCATTTATTGAGAATATTTGATTTTTATCAAAACCCATAAAATCTTGCTACAAGTCATAGTATTTTAATTTAAATGAAACAATATTATTTTCTAGAAAATAGTTTATGACTCCTAAGTCCCTGTATCCCTATAGGGTGCTTATTGCATCTTGATGCTGAATGATTCCATTTCCATGGCAAGAAATATTTATGGGAAACAACAATCGCTTGGGGATGATGCATTAATCTTTTATACATAATTTATCATAAATTAGCTTTGTGATTGGGTAATCTGAATGACATAAGAAATGATCATACTTGGGATATGCCACATAAGTCATACGCAGTTTGGGGGCTGGAAACTACTGTCAGAATTCTCTGAACAGTTTATCATCTTTTTCCATCTACACATTTTTTTTAAAGAATTGCTATCTGAAAGGATATTATATTTGAATAAGGGATCCAGGCTCAAGCTTCGTTCTTCTCATTTTTCTGAAGGACAGAATTGCTCCTTTGACACTTAACAAATGGAATATTGGATGACTGGGTTGTAGTATCTTTTCCAAACACGCTGTAATCAGGTGCCTGAATGTCTGCCAGTACCTTAAATGAATGTGCTGACAAAAACAGCCTCCAGAAAGTTGTTGTTGTCATTACAAAAGACAGTCCCTGCCTGGCATTTAGTGATAAATTCCTCTCTCATCTTTAAATCCTAAAGAATTGTTTCCAGGGACAAAACAATCCCCTTTTCCACCCAGAATCATGCAATAGGAACAGCACCCAACACACTTCAAAACAAACCCCTAGACATCAAAAGACGGTATCTATGCACAACACACTGATGAATGCCAGGCAAGGAAAGCACCCAGTCCAAGCTCAAAGCTTCTTTATTGACCAACAACTGCCACAGGAGTCAGAATTTTCTCACCTCAAAAACCCAGTGGGGTTTTACTTGGTAAAAATGAATAGTGTGCAGTAGAAGAAATAAAGAAATGGGTTACTCACTTTATCAGGGTAACTCCAGGTCATTTGAACTCTTGTGTTCAGTGCAGTGGTAGCAGTACAGTTGAGGGTGAGGGTGTGACCACTAAGTAATTTCACTGGGCTTGGTGTGCTTATTTGGACATCTGTGATTGTATTGGCTGAAAGCAGAAGAGACAGGTTTTTAAAAAATCAAGATTTCATTAGGCAGAGAAGCCACAGAACATTCTGGCTCACGTTTCATGCCCCTGGAGCATCACTTACTTTGCCGATGTGTGAGATAGTTTGTTTTATACGTATGTCCATTGACTGTTGCTTCACAGGTCAGAAGCCCTATTTCTCTGTATGTTGCATTTGATATTATAAAGCCCTTCCTACTGTCCCAAGTTATTCTTTTTCCATCAGGGATCAGAGTATCAAATGGAAACTGAAAAGGAAGAAACATGCTTAAAAAAAAATCACATTGGCACTGTGGCAAAATTTTCTTTGGCTGTAAGTGGAAACATAATTTTCATCCAAAATGAAAAAACAGTACAGGTAAAAATTCTGGATTGTTTGTTGGTTCTTTAGTGTTTTTTTTTTTTCATACATCAAGATACATTTGTATTATGATACATTATAGTAATTAATGGTAATATATTCTCAGACTTGGCAAAAACCTGCATCCACCCAGGATAGAACTCGCTGTCATGTCAGACTTTTGATGGGAGCCCATACCATACTCTCTGGCCTCTGGGAATCTTGATAGTAAACTGGCTTTGTACTCAACAGAGAAACCAATTAGCATTTTTCAATGGGCTGCTGAGCTATTCTCATCTTTTCATAAGTCATAACTTTGTTCTCCCATTTTACATGGCTGTCTCTAAAGGGACTATTAATAGTTCTAGATCCTCCAAGATTTGTAAATTAACGCTATACTGGCTGGGGCTAGTCTGAGAGTCCTGCTGCATCACAAGGAGGTGTCAATTCTTCCTCTGAGAGGGGAAGCCACTGACAGTGAGGATGGCCTCTGAAGGCCAGGGAAACCATTACAAATGGAGTGACCTCAAGTTCTTAGTAGTATTCTCAAGCCTTCTTACAATATACAGGAGTTTTATGTGTGTGTGGTCCTGAGGATCGAACCTGGAATTTGAGTATGTTACGTAGGTGCTCTGCTCTGAACAATACTCCCAGACTCCAAGACTTAATATTTAAATTAAACACTCCAGCAGGGAGAATGGGGTCATTGCTCCATAGGCTGGCTAGCCAAATTCCTTAGATGCCAAGTTGCCAGCCCAATTTTAGAGGTATATACTACCATGATTACTTGTCCCCAGTTTGGCAAAGTGGAAAAAATCAGATTACCTTCTCCCAACAGACTATAAAGGAAATATCTAATAACTTCCATAAAGATGTTTGAAATCTTTTCTGTCTCCTCTCAAATGGCATATCTGACATCCCCCTCTCTCTCCCCTTATCAAGTATTTATGTTGCTTGTTGAAGCTGTGAATCTGGACTTGTGATCCAATGGAAGAAATTTCTAGTCCAGAAGTCATTTGTGTCTCTCTCTTCCAGTATATGTATCTACATTGGTATTTGTTGTCAATGTTGCTTATAGTTAATTACATCCTGTTTATGAAGAACTGAAATCAATTGAAAAATTCCTTTCATGTTCTAGAAAATCAAGATTCTACCTGTTAGCTTAAGAATGCTCTACATTCAGTGGGGGAAAGGACCTTGTATTCTAATTTGGCACAAACAAGGGGAAGAAAACTCAGAATTTAAATCTATGATACTTTTAAAATAAGTGAAAATAAGTATGTGCTGAATCTAAGAAAGGTTTGCTGATGGATATCCTCAGTATAACTTAAAAATATATTAACATTTCTTTTAAAGTTTTTCATATTGTTGCCTCCACTAATATTATTCCACTGAGAAAGTAACTGTTTTCTGCTGACAAGAGGGAAAACAGTAATTGATTGCGCAGCCCATCAGCTCTGGTCATTGCTGCATGTCATGAGACACACAAGTAGACAGGCAGATGGCAACCTCAAGAAATTTCTGGGCAGGGCTACCTGCTTCTACCTAACAGTGGTTCACAGGGAAGTAGGGGGCAGTGAATTAGAAGAAAAGAGGTGATAAGAGAAACAGAAGGAAAAGATGTTAATTTTACATCAGCATAGATATGTAATAAGTTAGAATATTTTCTGTGTTTAGCATATGCCAAACCAAAATTGGTTAGAATTTTACCCTTTTCTGTCTCCCTCAATTTTTAAAAAATTGTGCATAATAGATCTTAGGTAGTAAAACAGAGTAAGTAACTTAGTTTTGCTCTACCTGTGACAGGAAACCCATCTCCATTAGGGTCTGAATGAAAGAGCAAAGTTTCCCTATTCCTGTAACCAAATTGCCCAGGGTGGCCTCCAACTTGCAGTCCTCTTGCCTCAGCCTCTTAGTTGCTGGGATTATAGGCAGGTGCCATCATGCATGGCTCCCCATGGTTTTCTCCTACATGTTGATCATGTAGCAATTATTATCTTAGACCAAGAGGTGTAATGCCATGCAGCTGAAAACATGACTTGGTAATAAATCAAGTATTGAATATTAAAATTAAAAATAAACAATACTAGCAGCGGACCCTTTAATTGGGCATGTCTTGTGTCAGACACTGGTCTAAATACTTTCCATATATTGCCTTATTTGGTCTTTTTAACAACCTGCAAGGCAGTACCACTGTAATCACCCCACCCATCAAATGGGGTTACTGAGGTGGACAGAGGTTGGGTCATTTGGTTGGCCAGTAGGTTAGTGGTAGTGTGGCACCAGCCTCTGCTCTGAGTAGCTCTAGTTCTCCTTTCTCTTATGCAAACTAAACCATTACGTAGGAAGGGTGGATGTCATATGAGACACACAAGTAGACAGGGAGATGGCAGCCTCAAGAAATTTCTGGGCAGGGATACCTAAATGGGAAGTCAGAATTTTGGCTGTAATGCTTAGTATGGCCAGTAGTCCCCAATATTTTCTAGATCAGTTGAGGAGTTAGACTTCTCTGGTGTGATATCCAGTGATTTTTATATTTACTGGCAATGGGACACAGATATAATGGAGGCCAAAATCTGACTTTGATGGACTACATTGAGGGCTTAAGTTGAGTTAGGAATATAAGAAAGTGACTGCAAAGGAAGAAGTCAAGGAGATACCTCATCACACTTCAGGACTCAGCGTTAATAGGTGATACGAGACTCACAACTTGAATACTTTCAACTTCCCCACCACTACCACCAAACACTTTTGGAGTACCTGCTATGTGGTGAACAATGTGAGTTGCTGCATTGGGGGTTTAATCTTAAAAGCTCTAAGCTTTCAAGATTTGGTACAGCTTTCATTTGGGGAGTTTTTATCCAGTCCATAGTTCTAGTATACTCCTAATTCTAATTACTGATGAATTAGCTAGAATGTCACATTGAAGCTTGTCTTTACTGGATTCCACTCTAAATCTCTTTTACAGCTTTCAGCATAATATAAAGAAAAGTCCCATGGATGGATTTCCCCCCCCCCCTTTTTTTTAAATAAAAGGCTAAATTTGGGTACCCAGCATGAGGTAAGCTTTTCTTTTGGTCACCAGGAACTCCTCAACTTTAAACCAAATGTGGTGATGGCTTCATGGCATGAAGCAAGAGCATGTCACTGTCACTGCCTGGAGAATTAGGCACCCTGCTGACAGTCTGTCTTCAGCATTGATCTTGATGAACCACTGGCAAGTCATTAATTTGTATAAGCAATAGAATTGGCTTTTCTCACATTTGCATACATTTGGACTTACGAATGTATATTAAAAGCTCCATGATTTTAGTTCTTTCATTATTTATGTAGATTTGTGCTTAAGAAATTATTATTTTATCCTACTTAAAAATTAAAAGCATGTACAGGTATAAACTAATAGTATTTTGTAGTAAAAGGATACTATAGATAAGTCCACTGAGAAGCCCAAATATCTAAGAAAATTGATAGAAAGTGACTAAAACTTTATTATACTCATTTGCAATAAAAACACTCTTGAGAGTAGCATTGCCCAGTTTTACCTTTTTTAGGGTAACAGTGATGTTAGGCGACGTAACCCGGCAGGGAATGACAAGCTGCCTTCCTTCCTTCATATATACAACTTTAGGTATTTCACTGTACATCTCTATGAAAGGTCTACCTATATCTGAAAAAAAAAACCAAAAACCCACAGTTTAAAAAAAAAACATAAAAGTGATTGAAATAGAAACATGTAGACACTGTAGTTGGTGAGGTACTCAACACACAATCAAGGATACACCATACTCCCCTTAAAGTAATTCCTAAATCCATACTCTTTTGTCTCTGAATTTGGACTTCTGTGTTTCTGCCCAGAAAAGGAAAGTTTGCCTAATAAAACCAAATTTCTTATTCAGTTGTTGGCTTTCAATCGGATTGCTCTGATATCCTAACATGCAAGTGAGATATGGGGGACTGCTGTGGGGTAAAGCTATAGAAGTACAGTGAGAGAGAAAGGAGACTGTTCTTACCACAGCTATGCTAAGTTCTCCAGGAAGCACCCTCCAGAGCCTTTGTGACAACTCAAAGCCACAGGTGCAGTGTGGAAAGTTAATTCCCTTTGGAGTTAGAGATGATGCAGAAGTGTAATTGGTTAGAGGATTATCATTGGATGATAGAAGCATGATTTAAAGATTTTCTAGACCTTTCTTGATAATGAATAATGAATAAGAAAATCTGAGCTGCTTAGGGGGAGGGTACAAAGTGTGAGAAACAGTGTTGAAAACTGCATTTATTTCGTATGCATATTAGATCTGTTTCTTTAGTATGTACTTCTTATCTACTAAGAGCAAAATATATGCAAGTCCCTGCAGAGAGGTCTGGAAGACTTCAAATTTTTACCAAAATTCCTCCTTTTAAGTGTGGCATTTGGCCCATCTCAAAGGCAAAGAGGATTCAAACCTCCTGTTTAGCTTTCC
>NW_025999932.1:23947052-23965287 GCF_001458135.2 Marmota marmota marmota
CCAGAATGAACATCAGATGCTTTTAGAAACATTCTCACTGTCCACCTTGCCCTTGCCCTTGCCCTCAGGAATCCCCCTCAGGCAGCCATCTCTTCTGTAATCACTGTGTTCTGATTCTCCCACTTTGGCTCCAGCCTTACATGCCCAGAGTAAACTTTCTCCATTTCGACCCGAAAGAACCAGCCAGGCTTTCACCTGCCTACTGGTCCTCTCAGATCAATCAGTTAGGAAATTCTTAATGCTGAATGGAGAATGAATCGGGAAGAAACAAGAAAAGTCGTCAGGCAGTGGTTGCCTAGAACAACAGATGGTGGCCACACTGATTATTAGGGGTTGAGTTGTGCCCCCCAGAACGATAACAAAAGATATGTTTGAAGTTCTAATTCCCCCACACCCCATGCTTCTGAAGTAACCTGATTTGGAAATAGGGTTGCTGAAATGTACTTAAGTACGCTAAGCAGAGTGGGCCCCTAATCTAATATGACTGGCATCCTTTATAAGATGGCCATCTAAGGACAAAGATGGGAACTGATGTGACATCTGTAAGCCAAGGAATGCCATGGATTGGAGGGAAACCACCAGAGGGTAGCAAGAGACAAGGATGTTTTATTCAACAAGTGTCAGAATGGGCTTGTCCTTGAAAACACCTTGACTTCAGACGCATGCTGGCATAGAAAAGACTAGAAGCAAATACACTAAAATGTTATCTATGATTATCTTTGGTGGTAGCTCTTCTAGAATGATTTTGTATTATTTCACAATAGTAATCAATTAAAGTTAAAACAAATTATAAAGTATGTTTTAACTTAAGAAAATGTATACATTTTTGCATTTGATTTAGTTTGTCTTCTATAATAGAATGAGACATTAACTGTGAGGATTAATAAAGTTGTATGTTTATTAGGAATTTTCAATGTGTGTAGAACATATGCATATAGGAAAAGCTAATTAATTGGAAGCAAGGGTTTCTTATCAGCATTAAATTCTTCCTCTAAATAAAGTTGCTGAGCTAGACATTCAGTTAGGAACTATTGGGATTTGATCATTCCTTTCCTTCCTCCTGTGAGTCTACATTTTTGTCTCCTTTGTGACTCCCAAGGTAAACACAAACACCAGGAAATGGTTTAATTCATTCAACTAAACTGTAAATCCTTCATATTTAATTTATTGTCTCCTTAAACAACCATGAAAATGTTGAAAAACAAAGGACACTGGCATTAAAAGTTCCTACAGGAAATAGTAAACATCAGTAGAGTCATTTTTAGGCTAGTGAAATGCTAATTCCAAATGAAAATTAGAGTGGCTAATTTGATAAGCCTTGAGTTTCTTCTTCCCCTTTGTCTCTTTGGATCCCTAAACACTTAAATTTTACCACTGCTGTTGGCCAATCCCAAACTGGTCCAAGTGGTACATGCCTGTAATCCCAGCTACTTGGGAAGCTAAGGTAGGAGGATCGAAAATTCAACTTACAATCCAGCTTGGACAATTTAGGAAGATCCTGTCTCAAAATAAAAAGAGCTGGGTGGTAAAGTACCCCTGGGTTTCATCCCAGTACTGCAAATAAATAAGCAAGTAATTAAAATAAAAGCCAACTTCAGTTTCAGCACTGGGCCCATAAGAGTTCTGTTCAAAGATGTCAGAACTTCAGTGATTTATGTTCATTCAAACACAATTCAAACCACATGATTTTTATGACAGTGGTGTCATTATAAATCCACTGTGTTTGTAGATGAGCTTATGACTGTAGACACACACACACACACACACACACACACACACACACACACACACCCCACTACTCTCTGGCTTATTAATAGTATACTTCCTCTGCAGTTGCTTCAAGGAAGGGCTAAGAAAGAACTTGTCTGACATAATACAAACATATTTTGTTTTGTAGGACCATAGATACAGAAGAGGTCATGGTTCCATTAATATCACCAGTAAAACCACTTACTACTCCCATAGGGCACATTTGTTTTTGTCACAAAATTAAAAATGACTTTTGAACCCAGCTACAACTGCAGAGTGGTTTCCTGAGACCAAATTGGCTGGTTGTTAAACGAGTGAGGAAGACCTGCTCCAAAGATTGCCAGTATACTGGCAGCTCAGACACACTGTCACCAGGGATGCAAGCCAACACACAGCTAGGTAAAGGTCACACAGAGGGTAGCAATTCTTAGAGCTCAAAGCAGTAACAGGAAACTGGCATAGAATATGAGGTTTTTTCACCCAATGGGAGTATCTGGACTGTCACTTATCCTTCAGGACAAGAAGTGTGCTTGGACACAGGGAAAGATCAAACAGGGACCCTTGCTCAGAATGGAATTATGTCTATTTTTAAAATGTGTTTTTTCCTTTTGAAATCTGCAGTCATGGGCACATTAAGAAGCATCAGGGCCCCAGCATGCCATCCTTATTCTATTCTGTTTCCTACTGGCATCACCTGGGAATACTGCTGGGTTCAGAGCACATGAATGACTCCTGAAATTTAAGGATATTTTTTGACTCAGAAGGGTTCAAGAGTAAATATCTTATTTTCTAGCACATTTACATTTTTATGATCTTTATAAACTTTTCCAAGATTTCCTTTCCCTTAATTTTCATTTTCCTTACCTCCAAGTCCTAGTCATGAGGATTCTTAGTTACTTTAAGAAAGATGTGTAAATTCCTAGAAAGACACAAACTACTTCATTTATTGAGGGTGAATATTATTTCATTTATTGAGGATGAATATTATTTCATTTATTGAGGATGAAATGGAGAGGATAAAAACTCATTAACCAGTCCCATGAAGACAGTTCCATCTAGACAGTTCCATCTTTATGCAATGGATCATCCTTAATACTCAAGGGCATGTTGTCAATTAGTGAAATATTTCATTTGAAATATAAGTGCCCCCCCCCAAAAAAAGGAAAAGAGAGGCAAGTTCTATACTGACTCATACTGTCCATCGAAACTTTTGACAATTCCAAACAGAGTTTTGAAGCAATTGCAACAAAGCTATAGTCGCTATACTAACATCAGGCAAAATAGACTTTAAAATGTTAGTAGAGATAAAAAAGAAAATTTAATAAGAATAAGGGGGTCAATCCATGAGAAATATATAACAATTAAAAACATACATACCTAACAACAGAACATCAAAACTACATGAAGCAAAAACAGAGAGTTGAAGGAAGAAATAGGCAGTTCAACAATAAAAATGGAGATTATAGTACCCTCTTTCAATAATGAATAGAACAACAAGACAGGAAATCAAAAGGGAATAGATAATTTGAATAATACTGTCAACCAACTATACCTGACAATGATCTCTAGAATAGTCTTCCCATCACAGCAGTATACACTTTTCTCCAGTACACATGAAACATTCTCAGGGACATAGCATATGCTAGGTCATAAAACAAATGTAATAAATTTTAAAGAATAAATAATAACAAAGTATGTTGTCTGTCTATAGTGGAATTAAATTAGAAACAAATAACAGGAAGAAACTTGGGAAACTCTCAAAAATGTAGAAATTAAATAACAAATAACTAGTGGTCAAAGAAGAAATCACAAGGAAAATTAGAAAATGCTTTGAAATGAATGAAAATGAAAACAACATGGCAAAACTTTTGGGATGAAGCTAAACGGTAATTAGAGAGAAATTCACATGCAAATGTCTCTATTAAAAAAGAAGAAAGATCTCAAATCAATAATCTAACCTTTTACCTTCGGATGTTGGTAAGAATAGCATACTAAGTCTAAAGCAAGGAAAAGGGAGAAAATGATATGTTAGAGTAGAAACTAAAGAGAAAAATAATAATAGAGAAAAACAGTAAACAAAAAGCTGATTCTTTGGAAACAAACACAAGTGACAAAGTTGTCAGATAAGCCAAGAAAAAAAAGAGGGAAGACGTGAATTACTAGAATCAGAAGTGAAACAGTGAATATTACTACTGACATTACTAAAGCAAAAAGTATTATAAAGTAATATAATTGTATGCCAATAAATTATATAACAGATGAAGTGGATAAATTCCTAGAAAGACACAAACTACTGTAACTAATTCAATAAGAAATAGACAACCCAATCAGACCTATAATAAGAGATCAAATTTGTAATTTCAAAACAAAACAAAAAACTGCTCACAGGGTAAAGCTGAGGCCCAAATGGCAAGTGAATTCTACCAAACTGAAAGAGATAATACTAATTTTTCACAAATCATTCCAAAAAATAGGAAGAGTAAGGAGAACTTCTGAATTCATTCCATGAGGCCAGAATTACTGATACCAAAACTAAAAAAACATTACAAGAAAACTACAGAGTAGTATATGGATATAGGAACAACAAGAACAACAAAGTAGTAAATTAAATCCAGGAACATGTAAAAAGCATTATGCACAGTGACCAAGGGGAATTTGTCCCAGGAATACAAGAAGACTGGTTTGACATCTCAATAGCAATCAATGTAATTAATATACCATATCAATAGAGCAAAAACCAAAAACCACATGATTATCACAATAGGTATAGAAAGTATTTTATAAAATCTAACTGATCAAACCCACATAACTACAGTTATCTTATATTAGACAAAGCCTCCAAAAGCATACATTGGAGAAAAGATAGCCTATTCAACAAATGGTGCAGGGAAAACTAGGAATCCATATGCAACAAAATGAAATTAAACACCTATCTCTCACCATGCATAAAACTCAACTCAAAGTGGATCAAGGGCCTAGGAATTAAACCAGAGATACTGCTCCTATTAGAAAGTAGGCCCAAATCTTTCCAATCCTGATAACCTTTACTTCTTTTTCTTGTCTAACTGCCATGGCTAGACCCTCTAGTATAGTAGAACTGATAGAGATAAAAAATCCTGTCTTGTTCCTGATATTAGGGAAAAAACATTCAGTATTTCACTGTTAAGTATGGTGTTAGCTGTGGGGTTTTGTTTTCTGTTTTTGTTTTGTTTTTTAAGTGTAATTTATCAGTTTGAGAAAGTTCTATTCTGTTCCTAGTTTGCTGAATGTTTTAATCATGAAATCAGCTGGATTTTTAAAAAAAATTAATTTGTTATATATGACAGCAGAATGTATTACAATTCATAGTATACATATAGAGCACAATTTTTCATATCTGGTTATACACAAAGTGTACATTTGTGTCTTCATACATGCCATTTGTGTCTTCATGTATTTAGGGTAATGATGTCCATCTCATTCCACTGTCTTTCCTACCCTCATGCCCCCTCCATTCCCTTCCCTCTCCTTTCCCCTATCTAGAGTTCATCTAATCCTCCCATACCCACCCCCAACCCCATTATGAATCAGCATCCTTAAATCAGAAAAAACATTGGGCATTTGTTTTTTTGTGATTGGCTAACTTGACTTAGCATTATATTCTCCAACTCCATCCATTTACCTGCAAATGCCATGATTTTATTATCTTTTAATGCTGAATAATATTCCATTGTGTATATGTAACCCATTTTCTTTATCCATTTATCTACTGAAGGGCATCTAGTTTGGTTCCACAGTTTAGCTATTGTGAATTATGCTGCAATAAACATTGATGTGACTGTATTCCTGTAGTATGCTGCTTTTAAGTCCTTTGGGTAAAGACTGAGGAGAGGGATAGCTGGGTCAAATGGTGGTTCCATTCCCAGTTTTCCAAGGAATCTCCATACTGCTTTCCATATTGGAAAAATGGAAAAAGCTGCACCAATTTGCAGTCCCACCAGCAATGTATGAGTGTGCCTTTTCCCCCACATCCTCGCCAACATTTATTGATTGTATTCTTAATAGCTGCCATTCTGACTGGAGTGAGATGAAATCTTAGAGTAGTTTTGATTTGCATTTCTCTAATTGCTAGAGATGTTGAACATTTTTTCATAAATTTGTTGATTGATTGTATATCATCTTCTGAGAAGTTTTTTGTTCAGTTCCTTGGCCCATTTATTGATTGGGTTATTTATTTATTTATTTTGGTGTTAGATTTTTTTACTTCTTTATATTCTCTAGATATTAGTACTCTATCTGATGTGCATGTGGTAAAAATTTGCTCCCAAAATGTAGGCTCTCTGTTCATCTCACTGATTATTTCTTTTGGCTGATAAGAAGCTTTTTCGTTTGAATCCATCTTGTTTATTGATTCTTGATTTTAATTCTTATTAAGTCTTATTAAGGAAGTCAGGGCCTAATCTGATATGCTTTGGAAAACAGTCTTTATTTTTGGATAACATGGTCTTGTATAAAGAAAATCCTAAGATTACAAGATATAAGATAAATATATAAAAATGAATCATATTTCTATAACTTGCAATGAACAATTTGGAAATGAATTTATAAAAACAATTCTGTTTTCAACAGCATCAAAAAGAATAAAGTACTTAGTACTAAACAAAAGAAGTGCAAAATTTACACTTTGGAAAACATTGTGAAAGAAATTAAAGAAGATGTAAATAATTGGGATAATGTCCCACATTTGTGGTTTGGAAGACAATATTGTTAAGATGTCAGTACTTGCAAAAGTGATCTACTGCAATGCAATCCTTATCAGAATTTCAGCTAACTTCTTTGTAGAAGTTGACAGTGATTCTAAAATTCTAGATGATTGCCAGAGACCAGAATAGACAAAATAATCTGGGAAAAGAATAATAAAATTGGAGGACTCAATATATCTCAGTTTCTAAACTAAAACTATAAACAATAACACCAGGCATGGTGGTACAGTAACTTGAGAGACTAAGGGAGGAAGATCACAAGTTTCAGGTCAGCCTTAGCAACATAGGCCCTAAACAACTCAGTGAGACCCTGCGAGAAACAGAAAGTTAGATGGTCCATTTTCAGAAACAGTATTTAATTTTAACTGGGATGTAAAGATCCAAGTAACCATTTTTAAGTATAGCCTTTCCCTTTGTCTGTCCCAATTTTAAAATTAGCTAATCATGTAGATTGTAACCCTGAGCTCCTCCTATCAGGGTAAGGGGAAGCACTGCATTAGGGATAAAAGCAGGTGGACTACCTCCCCAAAGCACTTGCTAGCCAAGTTTTGGTAGTACACCCTTCTCGCAGAAGTAAAATTTGCTTTGCTGACCCATTTCTGAGCATGTTTTTGATTTCTTGTGATACCTTGGTATTACTAATAACCCTGTCTGAAAAAAGTTCTGGGGTTGTAGTTCAGTGGTAAAGAACCCTTGAGTTCAGTCCCCAGTACCAAAAAATAACAAATAACAAATAAATAAAACTATAAGCAACAGTTATCAAGACAGATTTAGAGATCAATGGGATAGAACTGAGAGTCCAGAAATAAACCCAGGTCAACTGATTTCCAACAAGACCATTCAATGGGAAAAGCATAATCTTTTCAATAAATGTTGCTAGAACAACTCCACATGCAAAAATGGAGTTGGACCCTTATACAACACCATATATAAATATTAACCAGAAATAGATTAAAGACTTAACTATGAGAGGTAACTCTAAATCTCTTAAAAGAAATCAGAGTTAAATTATCCTATGATATCAAAACTATAAACAATAAAAGAAAAAAATGACAAATTGGACTTTATCAAAATTAAAAACTTGTGTGCTTTTAAGAATATTATCCAGAAATTGAAAAGATAGCCCAAAGAATAGGAGACAATAATTTGCAAATTATGTATCTGCTAGGGTGCTTATATCAAGAATGAAGAAAATAGTTATATATACCCATATATATTTTAAAAATATAGTTGTATAATAGCTATATTTAGAATATATAAATCTAGATGTGTTTCATATCTCTAGAATATATAAATGTATTTACAACATATATAAAGTAGTAATAATTTAAGACCTCTTGCAACTTGATAATAAAAACAAATAACACAATTTAAAAATGGGAAAGGGATCTGAACAGACGTTTTTCCAGAGACAAAATCAAAGGATCAATAAACCCATAAAAAGATGTCCAACATCATGAGCCACTAGGAAAATACTAATGAGAACCATAATGAGATTACACTTCATACCCACTAAAGTGGGCGTCGTAAAAAAAAAAAAAAGATACAATGACATGTGTTGGCAAGGGCATAGATAAATCAGAGCCTTCATCCATTGCTGATGGTGCAAACACATTGGAAAACAATCTGGAAGTTCCTCAAATAAACATAGGATTACCATATGACCCAGAAGTTCCACTCCTGGTTATACAAGAAAATGAAAACTTATGTCGACACAAAAGCTTGCATGCAACGTTTATTAAAACATTATTTTAAAAAGTCAAAAAGTGGAAACATCCCAAATGTCATTCAACTAATAAACAGATAGCTAAAATGAGCTTATCTATATAGTAGAGTATTATTCAACAATAGAAAGAAGTGAAGGACTGATACACAATATAACAGATGATTCAAAAATATGCTGAGTAAAAAGAAGCCAGTCACAGAAGACCATATATTGTATGATTCTACCTATGTAAAATGTCCAGAAGAGACAAATCTATAGGAACTGAGAAGAAATTAGCAGTTGCTCAGGGCTGGAGGACCACGGCAGTGGAGGTGACACTGAGTGAGAGTCAAAGAGTTTTTGCGATAATGAAATGTTGTGAAATTGCTGGTTGCATGTATCTGTTAATATGCTAAAAACCACTGAATTTACATTTTAAATAGGTGAATTGTATGGTATGTGAATTACATCCCAATAAAAACTTATTTTGAAAGAAAACAAAACTTTGGGCTCTTTCTTAGAAATAGTGACCTACTGTTTTCTGAGCTGGAATAATTTCTGGATATCTTCCAGGGACAACTCTTCACTTTATGGGTTCTTCTGAGTAGTTCATTCCACATGGAACATGCAATTCAGTATTTTCTGGTAATTTATCCTGGTCATCTAAACGAGTATCACATAACAATTGTCATCACTACTGGTGGATCAGTACCCAGATTCAAAAGTAGTGACCAAGGAATATTAATTGCCCATTTCTGCCACTGAGACCTTACAAAAGTATTCTGTTAGAGCAAGGTAAACAGAGAAAGGCCATTGTGTTTTAGATTCAAGTTGCTATCCTAAAATATTTAAAAAACAGATTATATGTGTACCACAAAATAAGAAGCAACAAAGATAACAAAGCTCTTTACTTACTACCTACCTTTCTTCAGATGTGATTTTTGCTTAGAAGCCTTATTGCCTTGCTTATCACAGTGGATGGAATAGCAGGAGAAAAGGGAAGGGTCAAGAGAGAAAAGAACGAGGATGATGCCTCAGCCTCTTTCCTGCCTCTATGAATTTGCCCCTTGGAATGGGGGCTCTAGCTTCAGGGGATCAGGATAATCTATCACCCTACCCCACATAGCACACAATCAACAGATGTTTATGGAAAGGACATCAGATGAGGCGGGCAGGGGAAAAAAGGGGGGAATTAGAATGTATTATGTACCTGGCAGTGTGCATCAGGCCCAGGCCAGGGACTCAAGGTTCTTATGGTCTAGCTGCATAGACAACACCTGCACAACACCTCCCACCAGGATTGTTCATATTGATTAGAGGAAAGAGTAAATAGTAAATCTTGCCTTAAAGAGGGGTAGGGACATCATTTTTAAAATTTATAGCTAAACTCTAGGTCACTTCAAGGTTTTAGTGAGAGTGAAATGCTGGATAGATGGTAAGCTTGATAAACTGTCAGGTCAAGAAAGTCCCTGGTTTTCTGTGCCCCTCAGGTATTCACACGAACCGCAGTTGGTAGATTTCTGTGTCCTTCTCTCCAGATGACTGACCTCAGTCAGATCTTCCAACTTCGTCAGTTTAGGCATTAGAGAGAGGAGAGGAGAGGAAGAAAGGAGAGTGAGGAAGGAAAGAATGAAAAAGAAAGGGAGGAAGGAAAATGAAAGAAATGAAGGTGGAAGGAAAGGAAAAACAAGCATCTGTAATAAACTGCTATAACTCTTCTACTAGCAAGATTTTTGGTCATGTTCCAAGTTCTATGATTCCTCTGAGTCATAAAATAAGAATAAGGGACTTTTAGGATGTCTGAAGACTGCATCTCATGAGGATGCTGAGTACCAGAGAGGAGAGACCTTCCACAGCACAGGAAGACTAGTGATGGCCAAGCCAAACCTGAATTTGGGTTTCCTAATCCTGGACCAGACTATATTCACCACACCAAAATCTGACCCTGCTCTTCCTGAATATCTTGGGAACAATTACACCTTCAATTGCCCACACCTAGTGGGAGAGAAGTGATGGCCCCAAGACAGAGGTAACATGAAACTTCCTGATGGAACCTAGCAATGTGAAAAAAATAGACTGATAAGTTCCACGATTTGAACTGAGCTTGAGTCACAGGATCCCTTCTTAGCTCTCTGCTCTAAGGTTTTGGGGCCTCTAGGAGAGACTTTGTGATGACCACCTCAGAACTAACAGCCAAATGAGCACCAGCCCTGGTTGGTTCATGGAGATTAGAGAGGACATCCCCTCTCAAGGGCAGGGGAGGTTTTATCAGAGTCTCTCGTTGGGACACTGGGTCTCCTGGAGAAGAGCCTCCATGAATTCCATCAGGACAGCCCCTACTTCCTGCTCATAAGCAGGGGAAGTTGGGAGCCAGAGTTCATGGAGGTGCTATGCTGATGACCTCTGCCACTGGGGGACTCTCTGGGCCTCAGCTTCCTCATCTAGAACACAGGATAGGCACTGTTCTGTTCCCCAAACATGATTTGTTTGAACTCATTTGAAATGTTCACACTAGGTATGGAGTATTCTATACTGATGTCCCTCTGGGGCCAGGCAAGGAAGGAAAATGAGTGGAGGAACTGGAGGGAAGACTGTAGGATTGGTATTGGTGGCAGTTTAGTATGTGAGGAGTAGGTCTGAAAAGGGGAGCTCTTGCTCACTACAGTCATTTATTGCCAAGTGGGAATATGGGCCAATGTGGCTAGAGTTTCCAGTTCATAAAATAAGTAGGAAATCAGATTCTTAACTTTCCAATTTTGAGTATTGGCAGCCAAATGTGCTGTGCCTGCCAGTCTGGCCTGAATCTGACATGCCTACTTCCAGTTTGCAATCCTGTACTGCACATGAAAGTGCAAGGAAGTTGGGGTGGAAGCCCTGGCAAGGCAGATTGGAGACCAGGGGCTTCAGAGGCAACCAGTCCTGGGCCCAAAGCTTGATTAGATAATTTATGAAGTATGCAACCTTGAACATCATATCGAATGCCTCCAACTTTTTGAAAAAGACTGATGAGAGAGTTTATCTCATTGGATTGTTTTGAAATGAACCTGAGCCAGAAATCAGTAAATAATATTGACATACACTGGGTACTTAAAGAATCCCAACATGGAAAGGTTCTGAGACATCATCTCATCCAGTCCCACCAAGCAAGCACCTTTCCTGTGCTAAATTTCCTACATACTTTGGGGACTCCCTCTTTCCCAAGACAGTTCATTCCATGTTTAGATAGCTTTAGGTGTTAAAAAGTGTTTCCTCATGTCAAGCTGCCTTCTTGACTTCTTTTGTTCTTAGATAGTTGTTCTGCTGTCCAGGATCATAAGGATAAAGTTTAATCTCTTTTTCACTTGGAAGGAGACCATCACACTCCCATCTCCTATTTTCACACCCAGTTCTTTACTTTTTTAGATTAAACATGTCAATCCCTTCAGTCATTCCTTGCCGATGAAAATAAACTTGTGAAATTATTTAATGCCTATAACCTATGAGGCAGGTACCCATTTTACAGATGATGTAATATAAAGAGTTTAAATAATTTGCTTTGGAAATCCTATGTTCAGTGATTCTCTTGAGGTGTAAACTAAACAATAATATTGGTACCTTTATTCTGGACACTATATGTTTATTAATGCATCCCACAGTTGGATTCATTCTCTCCATGAATGCTGAGTCATCTGAAAGCCTGAAATCTTTCGCAGGTGTGCTGTCTAGGCCACAAGTTACCCCACATAGAACAAGGAGAGTTAGTGAGTTTTGCCAGCCAAATATAGGCCTTTATATCTATTCCTGTCAAATCGAGTTTTGCTAATCACAGTTCACTGTTCTAGTCTGTTGGACATTTTTTCGGCCATGAGTTTTGGCTTCCAGATTGGGGTCATTTTCTCACTGTTCCCTCAATTTCCTCTTCAAAGTCAAGGAAGCCAGGCAAAACTAATATAATCTTAAAATCCCATGTTCCTTTCTCTCACTTAACAAACATTTAATGGTTCTATGTGCCAGACCCTGTGCTGGGTCCTGGGGCTATCATGGTAAGCAAAATAGATTGAATTCTGATCCAAGCAAAGCTGGTGAGAGATGAGTTCTGTGTGAAAGGAGACGGTCAGCAGAAGCACCCCTTCTAGTTTGGAGGAGCCTGGGGCAGCTTCCAGAAAGGCTGCTGTTTAACTTTAGGCCTGAAAAATGAGTAGGAGCCAGTTGATATAGAAGACCTGTGGGGAGGAGTGGAACCAGGTAGGGAGTTTCCCAGGAGAGCAACCACTTATACTGCTCTTTTCCCATAATGCTCTGCTATCAAATTATAAGCTCCTTGAAAGCTGAGGGTCTCCTAACAACTTTCTGGTAGTGATCCTAACCTCATTTTACAGATGAAGAAAACAAGCCTCAAAAGATTCTAGTAACAGTAATAGTAATAAACACATATAGTGAGCATTATACACCAAACAGTTCCAAATGTTTTATATATATGAACTCCTGACTATGAGAGGTGGTTAAGGGCAAAAACTTTGTCACTTTCTCTGTGGTGAGAAAAAGTGATAAAGTTTTTAGTTAATATGACCTTAGGCAAGTTACTTAACCTTCTGTGAAACAGATGAATACAGTAATGCTTCCCATTAAGGTGAGGAACAAGGTGAGGATCTCCCCTCTCTAGTGCTTTTCAACATCATATTGGTAGTCCTATGTAATATAGTAAGATAAGAAAAGGAAAAAAAAGGTAGGAAGATAGGAAAGGAAAAATGTTTTTGTTTGCAGATGACATGATCATCTATATAAAAAATCTAAAAAAAACAATAACAAAAATTTCTGGATATAATATGTGAATATAATAAGGTTTCAGGATACAGAGTTAATATAAAAAAGTCAAATGCTGGGAGGGTGAAGAAGAGAAATTATGAGGGACTTCTAGGGACTGGGAGGTGTGCCGGGGGAGGAGAAGGAAGGGAGAGGGGCTTGAGGATAGAAGGAGGGTGGATGGACATGATCAGTGCACAATGTATGCATGTATGGAAATAACACGGTGAGTTCTGGTAATTTGTACAATCAATGTTAATAATAAAGTCAGCTGCTTTCCTATTAACCAACAATGAAGAAGAGTTTGAAATTAAAAACAATACTATTTACTTTAGCATTCACCAAATGAAATACTTAGGCACAAACATAATAAAATACATATCAAGAATCTATATGTGTGAGGAATATAGGAAACTAATAGGAGTAAAACCAAAAAGTTAAATAGATGGAGGGATGGTCCAGGTTCATACATAAGAAGACTCAATATTATCAAAGTGTCAGCTCTTCACAGTTCAATTTTTAGATTCCATGCAATCTCAGTTAAAATCTCAGAGATTATTTTGTGGCTATTGACAAACTGATTTTAAAGTTTATATGAGGAATCAAGAGACCCAGCATAGCCAACACATTATCTAAAGAGAACAAAGTTGGAGGATTAACTAAAATTTAGTTTGATTCAAGACTAACTATAAAGCTACAATAATCACTACAGTGTGCTATCAGAAAAAAAATAGACAAATAGATCAGTGAAATAGGATAGATCCACATAAATACAGTCAACTAATTTTTGACAAAGGAACAAAGGCAAATCAATGGGCAAAGATAGTGTTTTCAACAAATGATGCTAGAACAATGGGACATTCATGTGCAAACAAAACCAAAACAAACAAACAAACAAAACCCCATAGGCACAGACCTTACACTCTTCTTAAAAATTAACTCAAAATGGATCCTAGACCTAGATATAAAATGCAAAATTATACAACTCCCAGAACATAGGAGAAAAACTAGATAACCATAAGTATGGCAATTAGTTTTTAGGTAAAACATCAAAGGCATAATCCATGAAAGAATGAATTGATAAGAGGGACTCATTAAAATCAAAAGCTTTTGCTCCACCAAACACAATAGCAAGAGAATAAGAAGACAAGCCACAGACTGGGAGAAAATATTTGCAAAAGACAGCTGACAGTTATTCTAAATATACAAAGAACCCTTAAAACTCAACAATAGGAAAATAAACATATTTAAAAATAGGCCAAAGATCTTAACAAACATTTTACCAAAGAAGATGTATTGATGGCAAATTAGCATATGAAAAGGTGTTCATATCATGTCATCAGGGAAATGCAATGAGATACCATTACATATGTATGTAGAATGGCCAAAATCTGAACTGTTACTGCTAATGGGAAGGTAAAATGGTCCAGCCACTTTGAAGGACAGTTTGTAATTTCTTACAAAACTAGACATACTCTTATAATCCAGCAATCATGCTCCTTGGTATTTACCCCAAGGAGTTGAAAACTTACACACACAAAACCTGTGCATGGATATGTTTTTAGCAGATTTATTCATAATTGCGAAGATTTGGAAGCAACCAAGTGTCCTTCACTAGGTGAATGTTAAATAAACTGTAGTACATCTAGACAATAAAATATTATTTAGCACCAACAGATCTATCAAACCATGAAAAGACATGGAGGAAACTTAAATGCATATTACTAAACAAAACAAGCCAATCTGGAATGGATATATACTGTATGATTCCAACCATATGAATTGTGGAAAAAGCCAAATTATGGAAACAGTAAAAAAGAAGATCAGTGTTTGCCCTGGATAAGGATAAGGGTTGGGGGAAGAGATGACTAGGTGAAGCACAGAGGATTTTTAGGGCAGTGGAAACAATATGTATGATACTACAATGATGGATACATGTCATTCTGCATTTGTCTAAATTTATTGAATGTACATCACCAAGAGTGAACCCTAATGTAAACTATAAACTTTGGTGATTAACTTGTCTCAATGTAGGCTCACCAGTTATAAGAAATATACCATATTAGTGGGGGACATTGATAATGGGGAGTTGGTGCTGGTGCATGTGAGTATAGGGAATATCTCTGTACCTTCCTCTTGACTTTGCTATGAACCTGAAACTGAGCTATGAAAGAAGTAATTTTTAAAATTATTCATTTTATATATATACTTACGCGTACAGACACACACATCATTAAAAATATGACAGTGTAATTTCACTGGGTTGTTGTGAGGATGAAATCTGTTCACATGTGTAAAGTGTTTAGGATGGTGCTTCACAGAGAATAAAATCTACTTAAATATTAGCCATTATTCTTGTGCAACTTTTCCAAAGTCAAAGACCTGGAAAGTATCATGAAGCCCAGGTCATGTTGTTTCAACTATAGCTTATTAATTGATATTTGATGAAGGAAGGAAGGAAGGGAGGGGCGTTTACTGTTTTAGTAAACCACAGATTTTGAATAGCACAGTTAGTCACAATGACTACCAGAGTAACTCAGCAAAAGGCTCCAAGTGACAGAACAATAAATATTTTAAATAATAAGGGAAAATTGAAGTGTATCAGAACTTCAAGGACCATACAAATCGAAACAGATTACCTCTTCCTCTCTAGGCAGAACAGGCATTTAATTATCATTATCAAAGTTATAAAATGTCAGAAACTCAAAGGCTTTTCAGCTTAAGGGGATTTCTTCTGAAAAAGTCCCTTCCTCATTTTTTAAAACGATATACTTGGATATTTTTATAAATCCTCAAAACTATAATAAAGTTTTGATCCACTGTTTTTCACACTTCTTTTTTGGGGGAAATAAGAGCATATGGTGAATTTTATTTGGACTTAACTACCATTTTGAGATCTCATAATTCCATCCTAGTCATCAACTTTTCAGAGTCTTAGATTGTATCCAAGTGGCTTATTCAAATTATGTTCATTCTGATTATTTTTGAGTATTTGTATAGTTTTACTAAATGCCTACTGATATACAATTGTGTTTTTTCTAGCAAGGCTCAGCCATGTGGCTCTACAGAACCGGCATGCCAAAATTTCCTATTATGGAGCCTAGGGAGCACTAGGAATTGCTCTCATTTGTAAGGTAATGGCCTGAACATTTGATTGGTAGTATCAAGTGCCGAGGATGACATTCCTAAGAACATACCAAGTGAACACAAGATCTGGGGTAGGGGCTAAGGAAAGAAAATGCAACAGGTCTCACTGCCAACAAACCCACCATTAGTGGCTTCCATCCTAATTACATGTGTTTCCATACTAGAATTGAGGTCCCTTGGTGTTCAATACAGAAACCTTTCTGGAAGGGAAATGTGAAATGGCAGGGCTTAAAGATATCAAGAATGTCTTCCATCAAATTTTCATGTACTGGAAAGGAAAATAGTTAAGAATTAAGTTACTCTGCTCTAAACTCTTGGACCACCATGTGGTCCTAATCAGCTGTGATGGATAGAATGCTTCAGTATTAGAGGGAGCACATAGCCAGAATATAGTGCAGTCTCTTTCCCAAGGAAAAACCTGCGGTACCAAACAACATTCAGTGCACATGTTAAACCTCAGACATATTTGTATTCTCCTCTTTCACAATTTCATCAAAATGGGGGACAAAGAAAATCCAGCAAAACCTGACCTTATAAAATTCCTAGAGATTTCTAGTAGAAAATCATTTGAAGTAGAATTCTGTAAGTGCAAATCAGCCTGCTAACGTGTTGGGAAAGCCACCTGGGTTTCAGAAGTGTGGTCCAGAGGCTGAGAGTCCAGACTTTGTTCACTCCAATGTACTCATCTGTCTCTTGAGCAAATGCACAGGAGAAAAACAGGATCCGTTACCCAGCCTGTCTATATTCCCTGCTTCTTGGAGATACAGGGGCTCAAGTGACTACTATGGTAGAAACCATAGATAATCCCTGGGACTTGAAAACTAACTCATACAGGAAGACCTGTACTAGAAGAAAAACAAGTATCAAGAAATAAGTGGAAGAAGCCAAGTTTAGGGAGAGTTGCAAGGAATAAGGAAAGGATAGATTGTTGTGGGGAAGGGGAGATGTTGAAAACTAAAATCTAAAACCAGAAGACTCTAGACATTAGCCAAGCAATAACAGGTAATTGTCATAGATTTCCAAAAAAATCCAGATCTAAAGAATTCAGCCAACTAGTATGGCCAAGTGTTCTTTTTATTTATTTTTTAAAGTTGGTATCTTGATTGTTTTCTTCCTACAGAACATAAACTGTTTTAGTCTATTTTCTCTTGGAGGAAGATTTTGATGAATAGAAACTTAAAGTTTCTCTCACAAAAATAACAATGATCCCACTGAAATTCCTTAGAGGCTTTGACACCCTGTTCAGCCATGCCATGCCCTCGTTGCCCATCATGACTTCTGCATTGCAAGCATCACTACCCGCTTAGGATGAAAAGCTTACATCAGAGGACCTTAGAAGAGTCATTTGATCATTACAGGGGGAAGTGGACACAGAGAGGCTCTGTGAGTCAGTCTACAATTGCTAGTTTTGCCACTGATGTCCCTGCTTGTTACGTTGGCCATTTTTGGGGGGGGGTCCCACTTGCCATACCCACACAGCAAATTGGGTGACACACACCAGCTATGCAACCTTCCCATCATCAGACAGTACTTACTGAGCACCTCCTATGTGTACCCAATTGTGGAAAATCTGGGAAGAAATTTAAAGGAAGGCAATGTTGTGACAGAGTGTCCATGCTCCATACAATACTAAGAGGGCTCCTTGTTAAGGTCTAGGAGGAGTCTTCTTCATTCTTCACAGAGACCCATGTTTGAAGAGTAGTTATTCTCTTAAAAACATAAAACCTGTGTTTTTAAAAAATATTCTTAAAAATATGAGTTATAGTTGTAGAAAGTAACTGAGGAATTTCAAAATTACAGGATTCTACATCTTTGTTTTTTTGTGTCGCCCGCCATAGGGCTTTGCACATAACAGATACGTTACCAAATTCTATAGACAGACTGTTTCTGCCAATAGACCCTGGGTCAAAGGCTCTTGTGGTAAAATCCACTTTAGGAATGGAGTGAGTGTTTTATACAGTAGCACACAATGGCTCACATCAACTAAAGGACAGAGACTATTCTTTACTTTTAGTGTGGATATTTATTCTAATATCTACTACTAAGTTTTTTCTAGACTTCTGTTTCAGTAGTCCTGTGCCCCCCCCCCCCCCCCAAAAAAAAAAAGGGA
>NW_025999932.1:23965304-24029616 GCF_001458135.2 Marmota marmota marmota
CCCCCCGCCAAAAAAAAAAAGTGTTTTCAATTGGCACTGCTTTCCTATGTATAAAGCACAAATAAGGCCTACCCTTCTCACTTTAAAACTTATTATAATGAGAAATATGTTTTTACATCAGGTCCGTTAAGCACATACACACATGCATGGACACATATACCTATGAACTTTACATTTGTGTGTGTGTGTGTGTGTGTGTGTGTGTGAGAGAGAGAGAGAGAGAGAGAGAGAGAGAGAGAGAATGAGAGAACATATATGGATATAGTGGAAACGATTAGTTTTACTAAACAAAACTTATCCTTACTATCTGCAGTATACATGGATATTTTCCACTTTAGTCTCTGTGTTTTTAATGCTGGTTGCAACTCACTAATTTGATTGCACAGCCCACTGATGGGCCAATTTAAGACGTAAAAATTAGCAGACACATTGGGTCAATAACTGAATTTTATGCACATTTTAACTTTTTTGGGGAGGGGGCAGGTACTGGCAATTGAACTTGGGGGCACTCAACCACTGAGCCACATTGTGCCCCAGCCCTATTTTGTATTTTATTTATAGACAGGATCTCTTTGAGTTGTTTAGCACCTTGCTTTTGCTGAGGCTGGCTTTGAAGTCACAGTCCTTCTGCCTCAGCCTCCCGAGCTGCTGGGATTACAGGCATGCGTGACTGTGCCTGGCTTGGGATACACATTTTAAAAAGTCCTGCTCAACTTTGTAGATAGAGTTGTGTCTTTTTCCCATGTTGTGTGAGCTAGAATATAGCAGTGAGACAGAGTGCAGGGAGCAGATGCCAAAACAAGGCTTTTTCCCATCAGGCCACCATACAAAGTTCTTCAGAATCAGGATTTGCCTCTCTAAGGTCTGTCACTGGGAAACATACTGAAATCCAGCCAAACCCCTATCATTACTCAAAACAGAAAGAAAAAAAATTGAGATTTTAAAAAATGTAATAACTATATGTTTTCAAAGATGATAATAATTGGGTCATAGTTTGAGGTCAAGAGCTGAAAGTCCAATGTAGGGGAAATAGCCTAAACTTAGGGATCTGACCTGGATCCCCATCCTGACAAATGACAACTTTATGAACTCTGTCTCTCCTGTGCAAGTGTCTGAGAATGTTTTTCTTCTATAACATGCAGGCAATGCCAACTCAGCTTCTCTCAGAAATAATTATGTAAAAGCTCTTAAGAAAAATTTTAAGAAAATTTGCTATACAAATGAGTGCACTGAATGCTTCTCAGAACATCTGTACTGTTAAGATTTTTACTTGCTCAGGGTCCCCTAGCCAGATAGATCTTTTTCACAACTAAATACATTTATATAAAGGCATAATTATTTCTCTTTCTAAAAATATCTGTTGTTAGAAATTATACTACTATTCAGTTATTGACCCAATGTGTCTGCTAATTTTTTATGTCTTAAGTTGGGCTATTATGCAGAGCTCATCAGTTTTATGCATATGAGAAAATAATTGGAAGGAAAAAACTCATGAACATACTCTAGCCCATTTACTTTAATGAACTCAGAGAGAAACATAGTCAAGAAGAGATACAGAGGAAAAGCAGTGTGTTTCTTTCACAGCAAAGAACTAGAGATGGCCACCTAACCATAGCTTCACCCCATTTTTTTTCACTTTCCAATTATAATTTTCCAAGAGAAAATATTATATTTAAGTAGCCCCCCAAAAGGCTCAAGGCTGGAGAAGGGAGGGATATAGGCTAACTTCACAGTATGGGGAGCTCAACATGCAAAGTTTAAGGTCTTGCTCACTGAATTAGACACACTCACAGTACTAAATCATTTAGAGATGCCATTTTAAAACATTTCTGGTCATTTTTCTTACTTGCCAGTCACAACTCATATATTATAATAATAATTTTAACAAAACTTTTTTCGAAAAGGTTGTCCCAGAGACAATATCTTATGTATAAATTCACCATTTCTCCAGAAATCCTCTGTAATATGCAACAAATCAGTGGTGGTGGTGGTGGTTTTTTCCCTTTTCTTTTTAACTCAGAATTTTGTAGCTGTAATTACTGGGGGAGGGGGTTCAATTTTTCAGCTATGCTCATTTCAGTGCCTAGACCACTCCAAGGGTGTATCAGGGAGGATGCCAGTGTGATGATGTCTTCACATCAGCGTCATTTAGTAGGGTAAAGCTCCATCTGGCCATACAACCCCTACCAGAATTTGAGTGTCACTTGACTCTTCACTGTCCTTCACTCACCTGGCATGGATCCCACAAGCCTATCAACTCTCTCCCTCCCCAAAAGTCATGAAGTGAATAGGGGCCAACATCTGTCCTGCTGGTCCCCTTGCTTTGGTCTTGCCCCTTTCCATCTCTTGTGGCCACTGAGACTCGGAAGGGAAATCGGAGCACCTGATCTTGTAGTCAATACTTTTTCACTGTTCCCCACAGAGCCTTGGTTTTTACAAGTAAAGAACCAAGAGCCCTGAGTAGATCCTGGTGAGGGATAAATGGCATGATATAAACAAAACCGTTTGTTTAAGTGAAGAGGAATGGAACAAATGTAAGAAGCTATATTAGTGTAAGAAGTTCACTAATTTTAATTTAACCAGACAATTTAGTAATAAATTCAAGTAGTTAAATATATAATCACTTGAGTAATTAAATTGATATATCAGAGGATTGGTGGATTTATATAAAATAATAGTGATAAAGTGAGAGTATTAGTTTCTCTTTAATATACAGAAAAACATATCTGTATGAGACTCAGATGGGAACTGTGCCTATTACATAACAGGCAATCAACGTCTAAAATATTAGTTTGTTCATAATTCATACATTGGATTTGGTGATATGTAAACAAAGCTATATACTGCAGATTCTTTTTCTCATCTATAGAACCAGGTGCAGTAGAGCACGCCTGTATTCCCAGTGGCTCAGGAGGCGGAGACAGGAGGATTGTGAGTTCAAAGCCAGCCTCAGCAATGGTGAGGTGCTGAGCAACTCAGTCAGACCCTGTCTCTAAATAAAATACAAAATTGGGCTGGGGATGTGGCTTAGTGGTCGAGTGCCCCTGAGTTCAATCCCTAATACCCCCAAAACAAAAACAAAAACCAAAAAATACTATAGACTACAGGTTTGCTCTTTCAGAAGATATCAAAAGATGGTTTCCCCTCTTTTTAAAAACTAAAATGAAATGTTAACACATCTGCAGATGCTTTTCAGGGATAAGAAATCCTTCAAACAGAACAACATGTTCTGAAGTAAATATTCAACAATAAATACATGATAGTCAGTTTGTATTTAGTGAGTAATCACAGCTGTGTATCTAGTGAGTAATCAAAAAATGGTTGGAGTTTTGTGCCCCTGAACTAAAATAAACCTGTAATGGAAGTGTTCAATAAAAATGAAAGCAGAAGACCAAATTTCCTCCAAAAGGGAATTAATAAAGTAATAAATACAGAAATACAGAAAATGTTGGGCTATTTGGAAACATTATAATTGTTTAAAGAATTATATCACAGCTACTTTGGACTTTTATAAGGTATGATTATGAGACTAATAACATTCTGCCAGGAAAAAGATAACAAAATAGGTGTCACTTCTCATAGGAGGACAGCTATAGGCATATAGCATGTTCCCTAAATATTTGTTGATTAATTAGTAAGCAAGTAAGATTCAGGATGCTCCTCTGTGACTACCATTATTAGCCAAACATCTTTTAGTATTAGTGCTATTTAAAAATGATCAATCTCATGATACCTCCTAACAATTTTCCAGTGATCTCATAATATTCTTACTATGGACTGTATTTGTATGTGTTTCACAAGAAATGCCTAAGAAACACTCTGCATTTCACAATTCTTTCTTCTCCTAGAAGAGTCTTTGAAATAGACAATTTCCTAATGTCTAACAAATTGTGCAGAGTTTTGAGATATTGGAACTTGTAACCTGATGCTCACAGCAGAGGCTATGAGTCCATGAAATAATGGCCACTACTCTCCAATCTCATGGCACTCTTTGTATTCGACCTGGAATTTAGCCTCAATATCAGTTTTAACATAGTATTCCACAAGCACCCATTAACCAGTTCATTCATTCATTTTACAAATACTGAGTTTTTGCCATTTGTCAGGCACTGTCCTGGGGAGGCACATTACAGATAAGAAGAGTCATCAGACAGACACAGATGTGCCTTCATGAGGCTTAGATTAACAATTGATTTAACACTCAAAGTCATGATTATCTGCCAGATCTGCTCCGTTGGGTAGTGTAAATAATTCTAAGTAGCTACATATCTGTTCTGTCATAGAAGGGGATTGGAGTAAATCATGTACTCCCTGTTTCTGTAGGAGTTAAAGGGAGAATAACTGAATGTTGTTTTTACAAGACACATTAAGGTCTTCCTTTATTTATTTGTGTGTCTGAATTGCAAGTCAGACTCTGATAAACCCACAGGAGAAAAGTTTATGCAAATTTTAGTATTAAAGTCCCACTCCTCCAGAGAGATAGGAGTCTCTAGGAAGCACTGCTTTCTTTTCTATTCAAGCACTGGAAAAAAATATAATAATACACTCTGGAACCAGAAAAAGAAAACAGATGGCCAAGTATAATTCCCCACACCACCACCACCACTATCAGGCATTGTGTCTTCTTTCCCTCTGAGCTGCAAAATTGCCTCTCTCAAAGTCTCTATTCTTCATTCTGTACCATCTCCAACTCTGCCCCATTTTCTGCCCTTTTCCCTCCCACAGGCTTGTGCTGACTTTCTATACCCAGGTCCCTGTCTGCAGCCTACTCTATGTGTAAGTAGGCTGATGCATCCCTACAGTGGCAAACCGCTAGGATGTGTAGTCCCTACAGTTAGCTACCCAGGAAAAGTACAGGTCAGAACAGTTTGAAGAATAGGGATATAACACTGGCTCAGTCAACATCAGGCTGATAGTAGCTAAAGAGGTAACTGTCAGTATCATGAAACTGTTCAGTCTCCTAAGACTAATCCTAAATCTGGAGAGTTAGAGATTATGCATGAGTAAAACATTGTCTAGTTACCTTATTTCAAAAATTAAAAAAGAATCGCACCAAGATGTTAAATCTACTATATTGCCTACTAAGCAAATATCCTGTTCTTTAGTTCATGAGAAGGAAGACCCACCATATGTACTTTTATAACTTTAATTTTGTGCCTGAGGTGTCTACCAATTTTGCTTTATGGTCTCTAGATCCCCCTCAGTGATTTTGGAAATTGACTGGATTAAACAAAGAGAAACACAACAGGACACTTTTATATTCTTTCTCAGGGATCCAATTCTGTTTTCAATGTATACTTCCTTAAAAATTTTTCATTTCTTCCCTTTGAATATTATTACTTCATTTGCTCATTCTCTAAGGACAGAAAAAACAGTATCATAGAAATTGTAACCAAAAATGATTCATTTCAGGCTGGGGATATAGCTCAGTGGTAGAGCACTTGCCTATCATGTGTGAGGCCCTGGATTGAACCCCAGATCCACCAAAAGAAAGAAAAAGAAAGAGAGATAGATTCAGTTTTACCTTTTGTCCTTTTCACTATTCAATGGTGTATGCCAGTTCTTATATAATATTTGCTCAGTGAACATGAAATAATAAACCATTGTCAACTGGAACCAATTTTGTAATGTTCAAGAGAAATTAATAATACTACATTTATTAATTTAGAAGAAAAACAACTGCGTGTGTGTCTGTGTGTGTTGTGCTGGGATCAAACCCAGGGCCTCAAACATGCTAAGCATGTGCTCTACTATTGAGCTACTTTCCCTAGCCTAGAAAAAAAAATTTTACGATTCTAACATATAAGACAATATAGTGTGTTAAAGTACCAAAATCATGTATCCTATTTGAGGCTTCTCAATAATTAAGAAATAGAACTAAGATCCTACCATTTATTATCCATTCAGACACTTCTACATGTTATGGGTATAATGGTGAGCCAAATAGACAAGAGTCTCTTATCTTATGGAGTGTACAATTCACTGACTAGGCCTTAAAAATTCTTGTTCAAATGCATTATGCAAAACTGAATTCTCTTAAGTTCTACAACTAGGGTGTAATCTCTTTCCTGGTCCATTTGTTTGATACTCTCTAGGAAAGCCACCTTTCCAATGGACCAGGGTAGATTTAAAGCCCTCTGCCAAGCAATAGCAAACAGAACATAGGAATGGAAGTCTTACCACTAATAAATATATAGATTGTAGATTCTGCTTTCTTCTTCTTTGAACTAGATATAGGTAGATATTTGCAGCTGTAGAAGCCAGTGTGGTTTGCTTGAGCCATGTTCAAGGTCAGAGTACTGCAGAATTGTTGGCCATTCTTTCCACAGGCAGATTTAGTTATGCTCAGTCTTTTGCTTTCCTTACTCACGATTTTAGGCAAAGACCATGAATGGGGTGAGTCCCCCCTGCAATTGTAAATAAGAAAATAAAACACAATCAAGACTGGGCCAAGGCTCAGCAACAGTTCCTAAACATTCATTTTATTGGCAAGCACTATTCTGTCTTCTCTTAAGTGTAGTCATCTTCGTCTTTATAAAAAGAAGCATGTTTAAAAAAACCTTTTGAACAATACTGAGAACAAAGCTGCAAAAATGAGCATCATTGCCCCATTTCCCTAGTGAATAATTCTTTCCCCTCCATGTGAAGCTGGAGACGTGGTGGTTTGAACTTTGCAGATCACAGGAGACCACTAAAATCTACCTCTCTATTCTACCAGGGAAATAATAATTGGGCCCTGGGAAGGACAAGTAGATTATTCCCAAACCAGCACAGTCACTTACCTGCATTTGAGATACAGTGTCTGGCCTGCTTGCATGACGTGCTGGGTGCCTTTTAAACTCAGCTCAGGACCTTTTAATTTTGAACCCGAACTAGACCCTGGAAAACAAAAATTTTACTTGTATTATTTACAAATTGCCTTCTCATCTTGTTTTTTAAAGTTATTGTTTCATAAAGTAAGTTTTTCTCTTTACTTACACCTGCACAAAGATACACTGAATTTAAGTTTCTCTTAATTCACAAATTCTTTCTAGTCCAAGTATGACTCATAAATATTATATATACTTTTATAATAAATAACTTAAGTATTATATCATCCAAAAGCCCATATATCTAGAATGTTAATAGATTCATGTTTCAAAATGAAATCATATTAAAAATATATAATATTTTATTTAAAACTCTCAAGATTAAATGTCAGTGTCATCCAAAGTATATTTAAAATACTAAATTTCTACCAGTGTGGGTTATCCAGTTAGTTAGACTAGGCTTCTGTATTTTTTTTTTCTGCATAAAAAGGAGATAGCATACTACATACCTCATAAACTGATGCATTATTATATGTAAATTTTAAAAATTTAAAAACTATTTAAGGAGATGGAAATGCTAACTACTCTGGTTGGATTATTATATATTATATATAGGTATCAAACTATCACATTACCCTATAAATATGTATAATAAGAACCAATAATTTTTTAAAAGGTATAGGAATTTTCCTGAATTTTAGCAATAGATAAGTAATTAGTTGAGCAATGTTTTTTGGGGCCAGACATTTTTCTTTCCAAAGTAGTTTCCTCATTTGTAAGACTAATTTTAGGATCTAAGTCAGTTTTAGAAACTATTTGGTTTTTCTTACGCAATCTACAAGTTACTTCTGTAATGGTACAGTAAAAAGGAAATTGTTCACTTACGTGACATTTGACAGGCACATCTCGGGGGACTGTTGTGAAGCAATGAAATAAAGTGTATGAAAGTACTTTAAGATTTGTACATCTTTATACAGTGCAATAATGACATCTGTTCTAGCAACTAGCTGTGTGACCCTGGACAAGTCCTCTCTCTCTTTAGATCCAGTTTTTGTATCTATAAACCAAGAGATGGAACTAGGTGCTTTCGGATCTGTGACCTTCCATTTGGACTCTCCTGGTGTCATGATTCTTTAAGCCAAAGGTCCTACAGAGGTTGAGTTTCTCTTGAAACTCCCGTCGACCATCCAGAATAAAGTCAGCAACAATCTCTCTTGCCTCCTCCTTCCCCTCATCCCTCCTGCCCCTCTCTGCTTTCCCTTCTTCTCCATCCTCTGCTTCCTCCTCCCGAGGCAACTGCAAAACCTGGTTAAGGCAGGAAACCAGGGACCCAGAATTAGTGACATTTAGGCAAGTACAAGGGTTAGAGGAAGGGAGGAAAGACAGACTTGGAAGTTTAACTATTTAGGACAAATCTTGGGAAATTTTTTTACTTTAAAAATGGGTTTTATAGGGCTGGGATTGTGGCTCAGAGGAAGAGCGTTTGCCTCGCATTGTTGAGGCACTGGGTTTGATCCTCAGCACCACATAAAAATAAAATAAGGATATTGTGTCCACCTATAACTAAAAAAATAAATATTAAAAAAATGGGTTTTATACAGTGGAACTTAAGGTAGCAGCTTGAGATGAATGGTCCTCTAAATTTTTCATGTTGGGTTACAGATCTGTGAGATGAGATTCAGGTGTCAAATTCCCACACCACACCCAGCTGTGCTTTCTGTTGTATGTTTTGGGTTCTGTCTCAAAAAAAACTGGACTTAGTTAAAAGATCTGCATTTGAAGTTTTGTTTTCGACTTACTAAGTGCAAGACCTTTTGCATTACTTAATTTGGTGTTTCTTTCTTTCTTTCTTTTTTTTTTTTTTTTTTTGGTACTGAGGATTGAACATAGGGGCACTCGACCACTGAGCCACATCCCCAGCTCTATTTTGTATTTTATTTAGAGACAGGGTCTCACTGAGTTGCTTAGCACCTTGTTATTGCTGAGACTGGCCTTGAACTCGAGATCCTCCTGACTCAGCCTCCCAAGCTTCTGGTATTACAGGTGTGTGCTACCGAGCCCAGCCATTCAGCAAACATTTTTAAGCATCTACTTCATGTCACTTTTTATATCTCATGAGTGATATATGTAAAGATATAAATATGCACATATTCATAAACATATACATCTTTATACCATGGGCAACTTGGCTTACTCTTCTTCTCAATAGCCCAGAGTAACACTTAGATAGTAAATTCATTTAGATAGCCCATTTAGATAATAAATCTACAGGGTATTTCAATTTTGAGGGTGGAGTGCTGTAATTTAACAATGATTCCCCAACTGTAAAGGTTGGGTGTGTATCAAACTTTCCACTGTTTGCCATGGGAGCCTAAAAATCAGATTTAGAATCATTTCCTCAGTGAATGATTCCATCCCTTTTTGGTAAAGTCAACTACAATATGATCATGAGGGGCATATGGATTATTTATATAAATTTTCTTGATATGAAAATTATTATTTAAATAAAATGAAAACACTCCATGCAGACAATGAAAATGGACTTTATGAATGTTTATTAGAAAAATCCATAGTTCAAGCAGTATGAGCAAGTAGCATTAAGAAACCACTGTGTGAATGTGTCCTTATTTGAACACTGACACTTTATATTGATCTTATCTGAATATTCTTTTGTTGTAGGAACAATAGAACTTTATGATTCCAATAACAATCCCATTTATCTTTCCCCACATGCCACATATCAGGTAGAAAGCTACCCTCCATTCCCCATCTTCCTTTCATTTGGCAAAATGGAACGTTGACTTCCGTGGGAAGGGTACATTTCCAAGCAAAATATGGCTTTATTTTGTAACCAAATCCAAAGCCCAAATGATTTTCTTTCTTCAAAATTCTTTTTTTTTTCAATATCTTTATTTTTCATTTATGTGGTGCTGAGGATCAAACCCGGTGCCTTGTGCATGCTAGGCAAGCACTCTACCACTGAGCCACAACTCCAGCCCTCTTCAAAATTCTTAAAAGCTACCATGATGGATTTTAAAGGAACATACGCCCAGCAGAGGTCATTATGAGCCAGACAACTTTGCTGTCACTTTTAAGACTCAAGGAAGATTCTTATAAGACTAAAAGTATCTTTAGAGAACTACTATTTTTATTGCAAAAAATAAAAAGTGTTCTTGCTAACTGTATGCAACCTCAAGACAAGTCCCATAGCTCCTCTTCCAACTAGACACTGGCCCAAGCTCTTAATATATTGAAATCAAAGGGTTAGTCTGTATTAAAAAAGTGCTTTATTAGTCAAAGACAATAACCATGTTTTGATCAAAGATGAAACACGTATCCAAAATGGTCCTATAAGCCTGTTGACATCACAGCATCTTAGTTTGTCTAAGTACACTCTATTATGTTCACAAAACAAAGAATTTGCCTAAAATGCATTTCTCAGAAAGTAACCAGGTCAATAAGCAATGCACAGCTGTATAGATCATGAAACATCTGTTTTTCTATTTTTAATTTAGAGTCATTAATCTCCCCAGCTCTGTGGCAGAGTAGGTCTATTGAGGCCATGGGCAAGCCTCTCTAAGCCTCAGATCCAACTGTCAAGGAGGAGGTTAGACTTTGATTTGTATAATCCCTTCCAGCCTAAAAATTCTGATTCTGAGACCATAAGTCATTGATAACAATGTACACGTTAGAAATCACATTTTAAAAATACTTATGGTTAATAAAAGACAAGTAACTCAATTGAAAAAATTGACAAAGGATCTGAATAGACATTTTCCCAAAGAAGATATATAAATGACCAATAAGCACATGAAATGATGAAGAATATCATTTTTAGGCAAATGAAAATAAAAAGCACAATGACATAGCACATCATGCCTCTTAGAATAGCTTGAATACGAAATACAGGTAATAATAAGTGTTGGTGAGGATGTAAAGAAATTAGATCCCTCATACATTCCTAGTAGGATTTTAAAACAGTGTAGCCATATTGGAAAATGGTTTAGCAGTCCCTCAAATGGTTAAACATAGTTAATCATAGGTTAAACACAGTATTCAACAATTACCCAAGATAACTGAGAACATATGTCCACATAAAAATGTATACAGAGATGCTAACAGCACTATTATATGTAAAAGTCACAAAATGGAAATGACACAAATGTCTATCAACTGGTGAATGGAAAAATATGGTATATCCTATGATGGAATGTGGCTTGATGATAAAAAGGAATTAAGTACTGATATTTGCTTCAACATAGATGAAACTTGAAAGACTGTGCTGGAGCACATAGCAAAAGGGCCATGTGAGGTCATAGTGAGGTCACACAGAGAGGTCTCTTGGGAGAAACCAAATCTGCTAGCACCTTGATCTCAAATTCTAGCTTCCAGAAGTATGAGAAAGTGAATTTAAAAACAAGAACATTATGCCAAGTGAAAGAAGCCAGTCATAAAAAGCCACATATGATTCCATTATATAAGTATCCAGAACAGGCAAATCCATAGAGATAGAAAAACAGATCAGTGGTTGCCAGGGACTGGAAGAGGGTGAACGAAGAATGACTGGTAATGGCATGGAGTTTCTCTTTGAGGTATGAAATGTTTTAAAATTCAGTTAGTGATGATGGTTGCACAACTCGGAATATATTTTAAAAAAATCACTGAATTTAACATTTCAATATTCTGATCTCCTATAGTCATATTAGGGGTGTCTTATTCTGGTCTCCCACAGAAGTCAGTTTTATCTCAATAAAGCTGTTGTATTCTTTTTGAAACCCCAACAAATTATGACTACAGTAATCACAAAGTTACATTGAAGGTCTAAAATATTGTGGTATTTTGAAATCTATTTCTACATATGATCCCCTCAGGATTAAGGTTTTAACACTAGTTTTTTTTCAATCCAAAAGTTCAGAAGTCCAATTTTAGAGAAGTAATTAATTCTTTTATGATAAGTAACATCACCATTTATATAGTGGAAGTTTTACAAACATATTGCAAAAAAATTTACTGCCCCAATTAGAATAATTTAAATTCAATTTAGTGTTAATTTTAAGTCACTTCTAATTTCATATTTTGAGTCTTTACTATTTAAATGAAAATATAATAAACTAAGTCACATTGACAGTTCTGTTGCTAGAACTCTGAAGAATCTACTGGCATTTCCTTTTAAAATCAAAATTATTGATTATAAAATTTTTAACTCAAAGCTTTGTATATTAGATTTATTTCAAATGAGAAGCATCTGTCTTTGATTTTGCCTACTATGTTTTCAATAGTACATAATCCTACATGATAAATGGAATCTTTATCTAAATATAATTTCCTAAGTATCATGTTTCTAAAACTTGAATTTAAGACCATAAGCCATTTACCAAGGTTGTGTGAGGTTAATTAAACATCATTTATAATAAAAGGATTCCTTCCTCAAGATGTAGCTTATTAAAAGCTTACATCTCACAGACTGAATCTCATTGAACCTTTTTTGTTGATGGCAAGGGTAGGAAAGAAGTGAAGAATGTAACTGCAAATTTCTAGAAGCTTCCAAAATTTGTGTTTGAGATGCTAGTTGTGGCATTTGAGAAAAAGTCCAGTCTGGGTCTTAACTTCTGTGTCTGCCTCTGTTCAGGTATTTATCAGGTAATATGAAGTGGACATTCCCACTGAATGCACTGATTAGAATTACTGCATTAAATAAAGACAACAGCACTAGCTAAGCCAACACTATAATGAAGAGCACTAGAATGTACATTCTTAAATTCTTTTCTCACTTCTAGGATGTTGGAGAACGGCTGGAGCGTTTGTGTTCCATCTGCCAACAGGCTGCACAGAAGATATGGAACCATGAGAATATGTATGGCGGCAGCATAAACTAAGTCCCACAGGGGCTGGGGTTGTGGCTCAGTGGTAGAGCAGTGGCCTAGCATGTGGGAGACCCTGGGTTCAATCCTCAGCACCACATAAAAATAAATAAAATAAAAGCATCATGTCCAACTACAACTAAAAAATATATTTAAAAAAAATAACTAAGTCCCACAATTAGCCATATATTAATTTTTTAATATTGGGGTTTTTCTTCTAAAACAATTGGCCTTGTTTGATTTTTGGTGTGAGGGATGGAACCTAGGGCCTTGCATGTGCTAAACAAGTGCTCTACCATGAGCTATACTCCAAGCTCCTATTTGTTAATAGTTGGTCTTAAATCAAAGGAAAACAAATGAAAGAATGTGTTAATACATGCATACATATATACCAGCATACAGGTATGCCTATACTTTTCTGTCCAAGAAGGAGAAAAGTTTGTTTTAAAACTATCTTATAATTAATAAGCGTGTGTGCACGTGCGCGCGCGCGCGCGCGCACACACACACACACACACACACACACACACACTGGTTGGGGGGCGGTCTCCTAGAGGGAGGGAGGGAAAGGGAATAGAGAATGTGTTGAGTGCACGTATATGATGCTGGGGATGGGATCCAGGGCTTTGTGCATGCCAGGCAGGCACTCTACTACTGAGCTATATACCCCCAACCCCCACAATACATATTTTAGTTGTGAGTTAATAAAACTCACAGTTTTGCAGCTCAAGGCATAAGGATGTCACTGAAATGGTAATGTCTAAAATGACTAGAACTTGGAACTTCATTCCATCCATACATGGATCATTGACTTTACTCGTTTTCCCCATAACTTTATAAAAGTTATTTTAAAGAAAAAAATCTGTGGTTTAAAATGTTCACCAGGGGAAAGTCCTGTAGTAACATGGACATTCCTAGTGTCAATGTTTACGAGGGGAGCATGTCTCAGGGTGCCTCTTGGAGCTTTTTACTTGACACTGGCTTCTCAGAGGGTCACAGTTTAACAGGGCACATTCATTGATCATTAGACCTGTCACCAGCTACCATCAGGAGCCTACCCTTCCAGTGACCTATTGCCACGCACAACTCCTTTTCATGTGACATGAGAGTTAATTAAGGTTGGGCAGGAGAAATCTGCTGACCAAGGGGTTACCTTTTCCCAAAAAATGCTCTACTCCCACACTGCTGTTCTTTTATTGAATGAGTTTAAAACCCACCTCCATAGAGCTAACATGTCATTTGAGTTTACCACACCGTGTCATGGAAGTTATCTGAGCTGCCCGGAGCAAAGGTCAAGATCTGGTTGACATAGCTTGTAAAGTATTAGTAGAAAATTCTGCTAGACTTTCAACTGGTTATGAACAGAATGGATGCTCTTTATACCCCCAAAATGCAAAAAAAAAAAAAAAAAAAAAAAAAGGACTGTTTTGTCTTGGACACTTCTCCCTTTTCTCTGTCAGTAGCAGGAAGCTCCATTTGCAGCTTATGTTCTTCTCTAGTGCCACTGTTCAGAGGACTCTGATGTCATGTCTCATAGAATGGTTCATAATCACTAGTAGCATTATGCTATTGTTCAAGTTGAACAATGTTCAAGTTATTTCAAGCCAGATTATATGTATTTTCTGATAATAAACATCTGAAAAATATACAGTAACTGATTCCTCAGAAGTGCAACTTCAGAAAATATGTACTCAATATATACAAGATAATATGTAAAACACTTGACTTCATGGAAGTGATTTTTTTAATAGAATTAATATTTTATCAGTTGGTTTATTCTCTTTAGAATCACAGTTCTATATAGCAGTCAAAATTTAGTAACAGAATGCTGATAGCTGAAAGAGTATTTGGATAAAATGGCATTAATTGGCATGGTAGTAATATTAATAAAATAGACAAACTGCCTTAGAGATTAGAAGGCTAATGTTAAATTGTTTAGAATTACAAGTTCCATTCTGTAAAAAGCATTCATATTCTCTTTAAGAAAACAGTTATGTCTGGAAGCAAAGATGATCTGTACAACCCACAATTTAAAATTCAAAGTTTTCTCTGTTCTCCAGAGCATTAGGATTATAGTTGGCAGAGATTTTACCAAATACTCTGCTTCCATTAAAGTTCCAGGCATTTGCAGAGATGATGACAGCAGGCCTCTGAATTTCAAGGACATGTTATTTACAGGCGTTCCTGTGGAGTTTCTTAGAAGGAAAGCATCACAGAGATTGGAAACTACTGTCAGTTCAGTTTAGGAGCCTGCCATGGAATGGTTAAAGCACATGAGTGGGAACTGGAAACTTTGATTACATTCAGCCATGTCTTACAACCTTTCATGTGGCACAGATAAACTTCAGATTCACACACAATTCTTTCTGAGGAGAAAAAATGTCATGGAGCTGTGTTATAATACTATTAACCATAAAAATGCATCCTGTTTAGACGTTAAGTTTGAATCCAAAATAATGCCTTTTTGTACAGTAAAGCAAAGAAGACAAGCCGTGTACTTAACACTATAGCTGTCTATGCAAGGAAAGGCAAAATACACTGTTAGAGCTAACATCATGTTTCTTCTATTCCCTTAATATACTCAACATTTTCAACTTTATTATCAATTACACATAATGACAGAATACAGGTTGCCTTGCATATAAAAATAGGAGAGGAATAAAATGAGATTGAAGGCTGAGTGTGAAGTTCCTATGTTAGTTTTCAGCTTTCTTTGATGTAGTTTATGAACTCCATAGAAAATATTCTTCTGGAATCCCTTAGATTATCTATAAAGGAGATGCTTTGAATTCGCTAAGAGGAAAGTTGAGGAGATCTCTGACCTTTGAGATTTGAATGGCCAGAAGTATGAGATCAAGTTATCCATCATTGGGGAATTGAGTTTTTTAAAACAATGACAGCAAACTTTGTAAGCCTCACTGCACAGCATTCTTGACCATTATATCTGCTATCATCAGAATCAGTTTCCTTCTAAATTAAACTTGAGATACAATTCCTTTTCATTACACATAGCTTTCAGGCGAATCTTGTTTAACTGTGGAATTGACATGGTGACTAAATTGTTCTTTTTAATTCCGGGTGCTTATAATTTTCACACTTCCTAAGACTCACTTAATTTACATTGGTTAATATTGGTTAATAGCTCTGCCTTCCCAAGATTTTGAAAACTTGAAAAAAAAATCTTAGCTGGAATTGTTATTCAAGTTTTGCCTAGAGTCAAAATTCTGGAAGGAAAAGTAACCTATTAAAAGCAGTATGCTTCCATCAGAAATATTTCAACTGATAAAAGAAAGAGTTTGCTAAATATTCATGATTCACTCCAGTATGTGAATTAAGGCTTTCCTTCTAAATATCCATAGAAAACTTTAAAGTCATTTGTACTCCAAATCTGGAAAATATTTGTTTTAACTTTCAGGGCATTTTTATTTATACACCTTCTTACTCTATCTAGAACTTCATTTCTAGAAATTTCTTTATTTCTAGAAACTTTTTAATATCATCAAGATACTTATCTCTGAGAGAAGAGAAAGCTATAATTTCTGCCAATGTTTGTCTCCCAGTCTGACAGGCTTTGAAACAACTTATGAATCAGCCCATTCTTGAGGACAAGACATTAACCAGTCAGCAGGACTTGCATAAAACCAGAAAGAAGAACTCTGGAGAGATAATAAGTTCCCCAACCCTAGAGCTGCTCCTGTGGAATTAAGCCACCAGTTCCCTACCCCCATGAGATTGATGAACTGGGCTAAGGGTTGGACTCCCATGCATGAGGCTAGGAATCTGAGAACTCTTCTCCCTGGTTTATCTTTTCTTCTTATCTCTCTTGTACTGCCAGCCTTCCCTGGTTTTTTTCCCACTATGTTCCCTATGTGACCCCTTTCTCTCATCCCCTTACCCTATTGACTTCTCCAATCTTTAACTTCAGCATTAACTCTCTCAGTTAATATTTCTGAGCATATACTAAGAGAGGGATACAATAACAAAGAAGATTGTTTTCTTTAAAGTGTTTGTAACTTTAGATGGATGATGTATAAGTAAACTAGTATATACAGATATATGAAATATTATAGAGAATTTTTATATAAATATAAAACAGCATTATATTTTCACGTTATCATGCAAAAGGAACAGGTGTGGTGAGGCTTTGCCCAGATCAGTGAAGGAGAAGATTCTCCCAGAATGATAAAGTTGAAGGTGAGACCTGAAGAAGAGTGCATGTTTGCTGAAGGAAGCCTCAACTCTTTCTCGTTCAAAGAATTCAAACCCTCTAGAATTTCAACTTTATTTTTAAACAACTGTTTTCTTTTCTTTCTTTATCTCTGCAGGGCTGGGGATGGAACCCAGGGCCACATGCATGCTAGGCAAATGTTCTACCACTGAGCTACATCCCCAGCCCAACAACTGTTTTTTTTTTTTTTTTTTTTAACAAGATCCCTTAGATTCTCTTGCTTCTAATGACTCTGCTCTCCTTCATCTCTTTTCTGAATGAAAGCTCTGTCATCCTCTTTCAGTGCTCTAGTTCACATATTTTTTTTTTTTTTTTCAGTCTGTGGTCTACCTGACTTCACTTAGCACTGGGGAAAAAAGCCACAAGTAGATGCTGATCCATAATAGGGGGGGGGGATGGGAAAAATGGAGGAACTTTGATTGGGCAAAGGGGAGGAAGAGGAGGGGAAGGGGCATGGGGGCAGAAAAGATGGTGGAATGAGATGGACATCATTGCCCTAGGTACATGTATGGCTGCACATATGGTCCAACACTATATCGTGTACAACCAGAGAAATGAAGAGTTGTGCTGCAATTGTGTGCAGTGAATCAAAATGCATACTGCTGTCATATATACCTAATTAGAATAAATAAATTTTAAAAATAAAAATAAAAAAATTTTAAAAAGAATGTATTTTGACATTAGAGTAAAAATACTTATTCAATATCAAAGGTAGAAAATACAGAATACTTTATGTACAAGGTGTTAAGAATTAACCCTGGCTTCATCTGACTTTTTTTCCCCTAAACATGTATGCAATGTTTTATTGATTATATGGCAAATGTTGTATTTTAAAAAACTTAAACCAGGATCTTGCCTGGGGACTTATGGGTAACTTATAATAATTTATTCTTCTAAACAGTAAATATATGTGATATGCCCATAATAATTCATTTAGGGTTATTTCTTTGTAGAGAAATGCTGGTCAAAGGACATGAATATTTTAAAATTTTTAAATAAACTATCCTTACAAAAAATAAATAAAGAATAAGCTGTCTTCATTCATTCAGCTGTTCTTAGATTTCTTGTAGGTAACATGCCCATTGAGAGTCTCTGAAGTCTTTCTAGTTCTAAAGCTACATGATTTTATATTTCTTGTCTTAAATTATATTTGTTAATAAGTTACTTTGCTGTCCCCAAACTGGGACTTCTGTTTCTAAAAATGATAGCTTCTTAAAGATGAGGGAGAAAAAAGAAAGAAAAAAGCCACAAGAAACATTCTTTGGAAGACATTCCCATATCAAGTGGTGCTTTTTAAAGCATAGCATCATGGTGGAAAGCAAGGCTGAAGATTCATAGATGGATAAAAGAAAATTATCAGATGCGACACATTAGCCAGGACTAACTTTTCCTTCCTTTTCTCTATTCGTCTAGTCCATACCATGGATGATGAAGGGCCAAAAGAAAATAGTTTTCAGCCAAAATGTTCTTATACAAAGCAGTGAAAACAATTGCTACAATAGTAGCCTTACCTAGTATCTCAAGCTAGAAATTAAAACTTTCCAATCACCCTCTTTTGTGCTATTTTGGAACCTTGACCAGCTGAGAGAATCTTAAAGTGAGGATTAATCTCAAGGACAATATCTCTTGGGAACAAATTCTCCAGTGGCTGGACCACTTAAATCCCTATTCTCAATCCTGTCTAGAGTCAGATCAGGAGAACAGTCAGCTCAGAAGATAGGCTGGACCCAGAGAATGGTCCAAATGGAAATAACAGAACATCACATAACATATTGAGAGAGTTACTGCCAGCTCCACTTACACACTCACATCAGCATCTGTCAGTTCAACAGCATTTATTGAGTGACTAGGTGTCAGGTGCTATATTCACAACTGCAAAGTTGGATCAGAAACAGCCCTTACTCTTGAAGGGCTTTCTGCCAAAAGTTGGCTTCTTAGGAGATGTCATTTAGAAGTGGATAAATACCGAAAAAATTAAGGTGATAATCTAAGTGAACAAATAAGAAATCTCCAAACTGTGTGCACTTTGTGTTTGAGGGACACATTTTGATATGAGTTGCAAGTTCTTCACTAATGTAAGTGATTCACTTTAGTAAAATATACAAAGAACGAACACTTTTTCCATGGTAAACATTGAGCATAATGAATATAATCATACATGTAGTCATAAATAAAACATAATGGATTACTTAATAATCACTTGAGAACCTTCTAAGTGAATATGGTAAGATGTTCTAAAATAGCCTCCTATGCATGCCTGAACTCAAGTTGGAAAGACATAAATCTGCAGTGAATACTGGATATGAAACTGGCATCAGGAGAATTAAGTTTGACATGATCCATATTTTTCTCTCACTGTATGAAAATATAGTTCCTAAGTCTCTACCACTAAGTTTGTAATTAACATTATCCCAAAATGGGGAATGAGTTATTCCAGCAAAGCAGTCCTAGTCCCATCTGTTTGGACTATAAAGCACATTAAAAAATAACAAAATAAGAAAACTTTTTTCTACATTTTGGAGTTTTACTGCTTCTTTTAAAAAAGATATATTGGGATATAGAATCACTTCAGTTTGTCAGTCAAAAAAAGATAAAGGGAAATAGAAATTCCTGAAAATCAGCATTCCTGATTTTTCATTTTCCCCACTGGCCTTCTCTGTATCTTTGTGTGGTAAATACTTTGCACAGGATGTTTTTCATTTACCAGTTCTGAGGACAAAAAATGGGATGGGGATGTGAGAGGTAGATTGCTTTTAATTGGTACATCAACAATGTGAGTCAAATATTCCCTTGCTCTCAAGAAGTTATAGGTATCCAAAGTCCATTCTAGGGCAATACAATCATTCAACTTCCATGTGTTTCCCCTGCTGTAGTTCTACAGAATTCCCTATGGGGAAGATTCTGAAGCTATAAAAATTTTTAAATTGTAACAGAGAACAAAAATCTGGTCCTGCTGGAGACATTAAGTGGAAAAAGAGAATTAAACAATGTTTCCCCAAAAGAAAACAATACCATTAATCATAGATGAAATGCTGTAGCAAGAGTTTACATTGCCTTTTTAAATTGTTTGTTTGCAATCCTAATATATCCCTGTCTTTTCATCTGTTTACATATATCTTTGGTTTCTCTAATGCCAATTTAGAAAAAGAAAACAATCATTAAAAAAAGAATCAAACAGGATTTCTTTCACCCCTTCCCATAGTTTCCATCCAAAGCATGTAACCACATTTGGCCATACTTTCCAGCTATTTCCTTAGAGCAAAAGATAAAACTCCTCAATAGGTGGCAGAATAGGATTTTTTGTTTCTGATGAACATGTTCGTATTCTGGTATGGAACAGGATAGTAGATCAAGGCAGAAATAAAGCTTTGTTGTTTCTTTCTTGACTTGTTGCATCTAAATATCTAAAAGAATTATCTAGGAGAAGGAGGGACACAAAGAGCAACTGGCCTTGTCGAAATGCTTCCAGGGCTAGGGCATAGCTCTACAAGCCCTTGCGTAGAATGTGCAAGGCCCTAGGTTCTATGCCAGCACTGCCAAAAAAAAAAAAAAACAACTTCTTGTTTTGCAAACTGTACAAGTACTGTCAATCAAGGCCTGTAGCTGGCTACCCCAGACTAAAAAGTAACTTAACTTTCTCTAGAACTAGGCCTTGAACAACATCAGCTTTTCATTCTAAACCCTGAAAATGGAACTTCTGCCTTTTCTTTAATTCCTAGATTTTCTCCTTTAGGTAAATGATGGTGGAAAGAACTCCAGTGTTGAAATCAAGAAGACATGTTTGAATCTGGCCTGTTTCCTAAGTGTGTGGCTTTTGGCAAGTAATCAGATTGCCCTCAGCCTCAGGGTTTCAACCCATCAACAAAATGAAAAGTGCCCGCTTGGATGTTCAGGAAGGGGCAACTGTGAGCCAGCACCATGCCTATGCTGAAGAGAGGCTCAGGACTTGTATTCCTCCTCTTCCCTGAGGACAGAGTGAGTGTCCTCCCTCCCTCCTTCACAGGTGACTGCCATCAGGGTCAACACATGTCTGGGTCCTTCCCTCAGGTTCGTCACTTTCATTCCAGAGAAGCTCAAGTCTTTGAGGTTGCTGGGATCTAGAAAGTACACAGAGGAGCAGACACTTGATTCCTGGAAACTGTCAGAGGCCAGTCCCAGCTTCTCTCAAGGACCTGTCTGCGTGAACTTTTCTAGAATCAAATGCTGGCCTCAAACTGTCCTTCTTTGTAATCTGAACTAGTTTAAAGCCACTTCTAAGAGACCAGTTTGGAAGGCCATGTAAAACCATGTTCTTAATGGCTTTGGGGATCCTTTTCTGACTTTATTTGGGAAGGTTCTTGAATATCTACGATAAGAAAGCACACATGATTAAATTCTGTCTTGGAGATTTTAACAGTGTCTGCAACATGCAGCAGTGGAATCTCCCAAGGCCACTTTAAGCTGGAGTAGCAGTGGCTTCTCACATTCTTTAGGGTTGGCAAAATTCCAAGAATAGACTGGTTTTGAGAGCAGGGGAAGACTGTCAGAACCCCCACTATGTATTTTTTCCTTCTTTGCTTTTCAAATTAGGTTGTAATGCATGGTAAGGAAGGAAACTGCAAAGTCTGACAGGATCAAATTCAAATAATTCCAGCTTTACATACCACTTCTGTGATCATAGAACAAGCATTTCATTTATCAAAGTATCACTTTTCTTATAGTTATTACCACATCTCTCTCTTAGGAATGAGTGAAATAATGTATGTGAATCACAGTGCCTGACAGTTAATAGAGGTTACTTTCTTCCTTTTTTCCTCCCCAAAAGGATCTCTCGCCTTACAGTATCATTATATCCTCTGGAAGAAGGAACTAGATCAGGAACCCCATGAGAAGAAGTTGCAAAGCTGCCTTTACTGGGAGTCTGGGGTCAGCTGTCCTCCTTTGTTGATATTGTGGTTGTTCTAAGAGGTCACTGTACCAACATGGCATATCAAGTTAACAGTGACCTAAGGACCCTAAACAAAAGATGTTTGAATGTGAAGCTCCGCCATTGTTCAGTTGTTTTGTTCCTAGATGCTGTTTAGAAGAGCCAAGGCATTATTTAGTATTCACTATTAGTTATTAGTTACTATGATTTTTCTTGCCAAATTCCAACCTATCAGACTGAAAAGAAAAAGTGAAATGCTAAACAGCAACATGGCACATTGGAAAACATTACTATCATACTGTATATCAAGAGAGGAGGCTGCCTCCCACCCCATGAGCCTTGGCTAGGACTTGCTTTGACCAACAGAATATGGCAGAGTGATAGAGGAATTTCAAAGCCTAGGCTCCTGAACACCCTGCAGCTCCAGCATGTGCTCTTAGGAACACCCCTGCCTCCATTATGAAAGCCCCAGCTAGACTTCTCAAGGAGGAAGAACTGCATGGAGAGGAAGACCCCATGCCAAGGCCCCCTTTCCATTGCCAGGGACTGGAACCTGCCTGGATGACCCAGGTGAGGCCTGGAGAATGTATCTGATTTACTTCAGCATCACTTTCCTCAGAGTGAATGAGTGAAATAATATAGTAAATTGCAGTGCCTGACAGTCAATAGAGGTTACTTTCCTCCTTTTTTTCCTACCCCAAAGCATCTGTCTCCCTCAGGTAAGACCAGCTGAGCCCAGCCCAGATGTCTAATCTATAGACTCAAAAACATAATGAATTGTTTTAGGCCACCAACTTTTGAGGCATCTTGTTATATAGCAACAGATGATGGATACAAATAGCTATTGCATCTCAGCCCTGCAGAAGAAGTGCTCAACTAGCAGAGAATAGACTCATTCTGTTTTCCAAAGTAAAAGTGCCAAAGTGGAGCCCCATAATATTAGGCATTAAACACTCCAGAAGTACCTCTAGATGCTCTCAGGGAAGGCAAAACAGCTTGGGTTCTTAGTGTGTCACAAGAGTTCTAGTATCATGTTTCCAAATGACGGTGCATTTTCTTGACAATGGGGACAGAATCAGCACCCCATGAAAGCCAGCAGAATCTTACTGTTCCAGCAGGTAGAAGTTAGCCTTCCAAGTAGGGTAGGCTGATCCCAGCCCAGGAAATACAGATTGAGAAGCTCATGAGAGGCAAAGCATCATGAGGCTTTGGGCAGCACTTTGCAGGACATACTGGAGTGAAACAGGGTACAACTGAGGCACTGGGGACCTAGGATAGGACAGTAGTATGATGTTGGCCAACCTTTAATTAGAGGAAAGTCTGAATGATAAGTAGAGTAAGGCAGAGGAGGGCTACTATTAGCTCTGTTGTCTAGACTGGCAACTTAGTTCTGGCTCTGAGCTGGCAGAATAGACCAAAAGGCATTTCATTTAGTCCCATTGGTAACATGCCCTAGCACCTGATATGAATGATCCTTTGGCCACATTCTGTTGACTCACACTCTTCCTGGCAGGAATCCTCAGAGATAGATAATTCCTCCACCTCGGCCTAGGTCTGGTGATCATCTAGTGCCTTTTACAGGTGGGCACTTGTACAGGTGCTTCCCATGTGGTGAGGCCTCTTAAACTGACTCTAGGGCTGTGGTTCTCAAAGTGTAGTCTCTGGACCAGGTATATCAGCATCACCTAGCAACTTGTTATAAAAGCAGATTGTCAGCCCTACCTAGACCTACTGAATCTGACACTCCAAGGTAGAACCCAGTGATCTAGCATGGCTTCCAGGTAATTCTAATGTTCTGTACAATTTGAGGTTCTGCCAATTGCTGGGCACTTTAAAATGACCAATGCCAGAGTCCCACTCAAGAGACTGTGTTTGGTGGTACACTGCTGAGATCCAGCTACTTGAGAGGTCGATACAGGAGGATCACAAGTTCAGGGCCAGCCTCAGCAACTTAGGGAGACCCTGTCTCAAAATGAAAAGTGCTGGGGATGTAGATCAGTGATAGAATACTGCTGGGTTCAATCTCCAGTAGAGAGGAGATGGGGAGAGAGCTGGGGAGGGAGAGAGAGAATATGATTGTGATTGAATTGGTCAGAACTGCAGCCAGGGTATGAAGATTTTTAAAGCTCTCCTGACAGTTCTAACAGTCTAGGCTGGGACCATGGCCCTAGAGAGAGGCAAAGGGTTTCACAGAAATCCCTTGGCAGGAAAACTACTTATTAAGGTTTTGCTAAAGGTGGCCTTGAGTTTAAGTGGTTTTACATTTGTATATAATAAGAGCCAAAGCTTTTCATTTATTCCAGGTTCACTTCAGGCCTCTTTTAACAAAAGAACTTGATAATTGTTGTAGCTTTGCTTCTGTAGACCACATGGGTGGTTCTGTGGCTTTAAAGGAAATCCCATTTACACTCCACCCATTAAATAGAAGGATAGAAAATGAGGCTGAGAAAAAGTTCCTGTAAGCATGGTGATAATCTATGAGAAGGAAAAGGCACTTGTCGAGATGGGCAATGAGACAAGGAAGAATGTAAGTGAAAACAAACAAGACATTAAATTTCAAGCCAATAAGGAGAACAATACATGTATAGCTGCAGTAAGACAGTGGTATCTCCTTGACAGCTGAAAATTCTGGAAATGGTTACTTACCCCTGATGGTTTTCAACACCAGTAATTTTGTTTTGGAAGCGTATGCCTTGTAGAACCTTTATTTCTGGTTAAAACCTATCTATTTAATGCCATTTTTACTATTTTCCACCAAATCCACATTTTCTAAGACCTTGATCGTGCCACCCATGATATGGTTAACCATGATATTCCTGAAGACCACAACTTCTGTTTACTTTGATTACAGGTTGGAGCTAAGTGTAAGATTTTGTAAAAAAAAAAAAAAAAAAAAAAAAGAGAGATTGGAAATAGGACACAGGTGTCCCCACAGAAGACAGGGCACAAGACTGATGCAGAAGAGGTTTGTGTTTAGCCCCAGTCTACTATCTTTGATAGTTCAGAGGTCATTATGAGGGTGTTAATGAAGAGGAATTGGACCCTGACATCAGAACTAACTATGAATCTTTATTAAAATTCAGTGCCTTTCCTTTTTTCAACAAACAAAAATAACAGGCTGTGATGTATTAAGTTCCCAGGGATAATGTTGCTGGACCATGGACCACACTTTGAGAAGCTTGTTTTGTAGTCTGTTGTGGGTATGTGGGTTGGACTGGAGATTGGGGTAGGAAGGGGGATGAGTTTTTGAGCCCCAACCATGGAATTTGGATTTTTTTAAATTAATGAACAATATTTTTATTTATTATTAACTACTTTCTGGTTCCTTTTTAGGTTTAAATTCTTTTTAAAAAAGTTTTAACATAATAATTGTATATATTTATGAGGTAAGTATGATATTGCAATATGTTTATATAGTATGAAATTATCACATTAGGATATTTAACATATCTATCAACTCAGACATTTACCATTTCTTTATGTTGGGAACATTCAAAATCTTCTGTATAAGTTATTTTGTAATATACAATTAAGTGTTGTTAACTATAAGTATCTTATTCTGCTATAGAACATTAGAAGTTATTTTATCCAACTTTCCCCTTAACCATCCTGTCTCCATCCCTCCCTCCCTAACATCCTTCCTAGTCTCTACTTTCTCTCTACTTATATTGGGAAACTAAAAAGTTGACCTCATAGAAGTAAGAACATTTGGTATTTGTCTTTCTGTGCCTGACTCATACTTAATAAGGTAATCCTGCCAGGAACCAATTTGCAATGAAGGGTTGAGGATAACCCATCGTAAGCAAATTAGTTAGGCAGACTAACCTGGTCCCATAACAAAGGTGCCTATTGAAACAGAGTTGATTTGGCATCTATCATTCAGGTTTGTATCCCAGCTGAGCCCAAAGACTCAAACCTGAGTCTTTGGGCTCAGCTGGGAGAGCAAGTGAAACCATAAGATCTGACAGCCTTGTTGTCTCTGAAGATTGCATAAGACACTGCAGGATAAAGTGGAAATGCTTAGCACCTTGCCAATAGAGGCTAAGATAGAACTTCTGCAGAGACCAAAGCCTGGCTTTAGTGACTCAGGAGTCCCAGTGAAGCATTATGCCCAAACAGGAGGTGGTTACATGGATGGTTTCTCAGCTGAAAATAATAGCTTATTTTCTATATCTTAATCACTTTGTGAAAGGACTAATATCTATTGAGAATAGTCATTCTAATTAATTTCCTGTAACTGAAGTCAATTGGATGGGCAAGAATACATTAGCATGCTGGAATAAATGCATATCTGACCCCAAGAGCCTTCTTTGAAATACCTATTCATTCATTCATTCATTCATCCCAACACTAAGTCTCCACACCAGACATTACATGAGGAGGTAGATCTAAGATCTGCAAGATATAGTCTCTTGGTCAAAGAGGGAGGATATAGGCACATAAAATTCTAATAATGCAAGGTGAGAAGTGCTGAAGGAGGGATTCATACAGGAGATGTAGGGAGCAGAAGAAACCAGTAGTTCTGTGTGAGGCTATTAGGAGGAGTTCTGCATTGCTGAGCTGGATTTTGTAGGTAGAGGTGAAGAGATTGAACAGGAGGGAAGAAGGGTCTTGCAGGTACCTGAGCAGCATGAATGATATGACAAAAGTGAAGCCCCATCTGAAGGAGAGTGAGTAATTTTTTTGATTGGGGTAGAGTTTGAGTAGCTGGAATAGAGTATGTGGAGGGATTTGGTAACAGATGAAGCTGGTGCCATATGCCACAAATATTTAGGCCACAGCCATTCAAAATAGGGATTCCAAATGCTCCCAAGGAAAATTAGTCTTCTCTCCAAATGTCTCAGTGTACTACTAAGCAGCCATCCTTTGGATATTTTAAATTTAAATCCCTTATGGCCTTTAAAAAATAAAAGATAATTATGTATTTTAAAGAATGCTGGAGCTGGAGGTGTACCTCAGTGATAGAGTGCTTGCCTAGCATGTAAGAGTCCCCGAGTTTGATCCCCAATGTGACAAAAAAAAAAGAAAAGAAAATTAATAATAGTAATAAATAAAAGAGATGCTATCATTTAGAAAGAAATTTTAGCACTGTAATAATTTTATTCGATGAGTATTTGTGCATCTTTACTCTTTCTAGGATAGAGAATATAATACAAATGAAAAAGAAATGTCTGTAGGATGAACATTGGGCTCTCTTCCTAGGTCTGCCACCAGCCAGCTATTGACCTTGAATAAAATTACTAAACATCTTTGGGCCAGTTTCTTGTCTCTGAGATGAGCAGATGGATCTTGAGATTCCATCCGGCTCTCACAAGTGTGGAATGTGTCTGACAGACAAGATCAAGTCTCTCATGCAGCTTGAAATCAAGGAAAGGAGCAGTGATCAGAAATGGCTTTTAGGCATCCAGGTTTACTAAGGCTGATGGGAAATCCCCAGGAATTCTTGACATCTCCCTATATCCGCCCCAACAGCAATGCAGGAAATCTAGTCCACTATCTTCAGTAGACTCAATGGAACCATTTCCTTAATGAAACCCCCCTGCAGCCCCATGCACTGAACAAGAAGCTTTCCTTTCAAGCCCTCCCTCAAATACCCCATTCCTCCCATTTCCTTCCCTTTCCTCAATCTGGTATGAAATCCAGCAATTTAATCAGCAGCATGCAATTTCCTAGGCACCCAAATGTGTGAGGACTCAACCATGATCCTGGAAAGCATTTGGCAGGAGGTCTCATTCTACAAGCCTCTACCAGAGTAAAACCAACAGAACAGGATGGACTGATCTATCAAATTGTTTAAAACCAGTGCAACAGATGTTTTTTACACTTTTTAGCCACTCATCATAATATTTTTACTGTTTGTGATTTCAAACTCCCTCTACTATCGACAATGGCAGCTACACTGAAAAGTGATATTTACTTGATATTACCAACATACCCTGAACCAAGAACCTGACACTGTTTTCTATTATCAGCAGGCTTTGCATTTAACACCCCTGGGCCAAGAGACTTCTCTCACTTTCTCCATCCCCCAACTTCTTCCACAGTCCCCACCCCCCAGCCCCGGGCTTTTAAAAGAATTTTTTTGTACTGGAGATTGAACCAAGGGGCGAACATCCGCTGAGCTACATCCCTAATCCTGTTATTTTTATTTTAGGATCTCACTAAGTTTCCAGGCTGAAGTCTCACTTAAGCACACTCACACATGTCAATTTAAAGCCGGGGCAAAATCTACTCTGTTATTTGTTCTTACCTTGCCAAACTGCCCAAGCCACAGTAACCATCAGCCATAAGTTTGCTGTGTAGAAGCAATGTGTTGTATAATCTTCCTGAAGGGCACTTTTTTTTTGGTTGATATAAAACCATTTCTTTTTTCCTTTGGTGTCATACTGCTTTCAACTTATATATTACATTCACTCAGAGCAGATTTTTAAAAAGGTTTACATAGTTTTGGGGAGAAAAAGCAATTATTTGGCTTGCTTTATAAAAGTCAAATGAAATAGGTTCCATTTTTAAACAAAGGGCTTAGTAGCTCTGTTGAAACCTGGAATTCTTTGTAAATAAAGCCATTTTGATCAAATAAAGTGTCAATTTTTTATCAAGAAATTCCTGGGGGCTCCAAATAACAAGTATCCTTATAAGACTTAATGTGACTATTATAAAGGAGTATCTCTGTCAGAGACTTACACATTCTACCGGTGAAAAAGCCCAAGACCATTAGGTCCACTGTGTTAGGCATCTTCAGACAGCCGATCTCCTGCAAAATGCTACCCAGGAAAGACCATGTTAATTGGTCAGTCAGGTACATTCCACAATGTGATTGCTGATGGCAAGGAGAACCCAGTTTATCCCTACAGCCACAGCATCAGATGATTATTCTTCATTTTATATATAAGTATAAGAAGGTAGGAAGAGATAAAAGAGATTCAGGGTTTAGTCTGTTTCATGGAAAAAGGAACCTTAGAAATTGACCATTTATTCGAATTTCTGCAGTTTATGTATAAAAACAAAACAAAATCTACTTGGTGATCATTAGAAAAGAAACTACTTAGTCCATTATAGAATTTTCAACAGGAAAATAAAAAAAATGTAACAAAGTGCTAAACTCAAAAGAAAAGTAAAAATATTCGAGGAACTAGAGTAGGCAGTGACCTACAGTTTATCTGTAAAACGATCTATGAATTGGCAAAAAAAAAAAAAAGATGGGGACTGCCTAAGGTCCTAAATAATTAACATGTCAAAGATGCAATTTTGGAAAAAAGTATGACTTTATAAGCCTCAGAGAAAACAACAAAAATTACCACATAAAATAAGCTAGTATGAGAGATGTATCATATTCAACTTAGAAATAGGTATTATTTTCTTGTAATTTCAACCTAATGTTATTACTGTGGAATTGCCTCACAAAATTCAGTTTAAGTGTTTCCAATTAGTTATGGTAAATTGTAAATGTCAGCTGCTAATGAACTCAAGAAAAACAGGGGGTGGAGGACAAAACCTAAAGAATCTGTGACTTTAATGGAGGGTGTGGTGCCTTAAAAGTAAGAAAATGAGACACCTCTAGAGAAAGATGACTGATTTCCTTTATGGAGAAAGTGATCACAATACTGAGGACCTGAAAGTATCTGAATTATGAGTGTCTCTTTATTCTCTAGGTATCTGGAGGGTAACTGCACACTTTAGGAGACAGATGCATTGGGCTAAGGGAGGTAGCTCAGTGGTACAGGCAAAATGCGAGGTCCTGGGTTCAATCCCCAGTACCACAAAAAGAAAACAAAAACCCCCGTAAATTTTAGGAGGGAGATGCATTACCTATTTGTATTAATAAACCTCTAGTTATTTTACATGCCATGCATGCACACACAATATTGATAACTGATACATATTTAAATATAGCACCCAAAGGGTCACAGACTGGAGCTCACATGGGTAAGGGTGACTCGGGATGAATCCACAGGCAGAAATAGGGGGCCTCTTTCTGGCCAGAGAGAGCTTCCTGTTAGATTGGAAAGTCTTATTTAGAAAGCAGGTAGCTGATTATTTTACTGAGATGTTTCTAATTCAGCCAGAGAAGCTGCAGTTTTCAAAGGCGCATTTTACAGTGACAAACCTGCTTGCTAACAGAATACTCCCGAAGCAATCAGGTAAGGAGGTTCACACTGTCAGTTTGTCTCCCTTTCTTCTCAAAAATGTGAAAAAAAAAAATCAGAAAGATTTCCAAGATTCGTGTCCATTCAAATAAATTATAATCTAAACGACAAGACGATCCTACTAACATTTCTTGTAAAGCTTCCACCAATCTAAGATGCTTCTAAATGCAAACAGAACTATGCTTCATTAAAGTCCACCACAATTTTGAAGAAATAAATGTGTATGAAGCAGAAAATCCAATAAGGTGTTCCGTTTTATCTTGTATTTTTGGGTTAAGAGAATTTACCTAGATTTACATTTACCTATGAGACTGAGAATGTTAAGTTCTCTGAGCAATTATATTTTAATATAAGCAACTTTTCAAATTTAAAAAAAACTATATTTGCGAAGTAGAAAATGCAATCTTTCATTTAATGTAGTTATTTTAGTACCTTTCCCAGCTTGTAGGGAGTTCCCACACAATAGGACTTCGCCTTTCCTCTGGGTTTCTTAGCTTCTAAATAGTTGCAATTAGATCGGTAAAACTATCTAATTAGTCTTCCCGCTGAGAATATTTGTTACTGCTTTTTGGGTTTTGCAAGTTAAAAAAGAAAAAAGAAAAAAAAAGAAGTTTAATCTTTCTGACTTTCCTTCCAGGGAATCATTACAATGACTTGTTTCGTGGTACTGTACCTTTTTCCCATGATGCTTAAAAGAAAGGCGCTCCAAAATCTGGCCCTTTGCGCGCAAGGAGAGGGAACCAAAGGATTCTGGATCACTTAACCCCACTGAGCAGAAAAGACGAGTCCCTAAGTCCCCTCAAGCTTTGACCCCTTAAGGGCGGCGGTCTCCACACTAATTGTTCTTAAAAATCTGGCCCTTGACCATTTCAGCGCCTGTTTTCCAAAGGACCGGCGAAGCTGACTTAAGTAACGGTGCAGACCTCAACGATTCCTCAAACAGCATCTTTTGGTCCAAATTGTCCGCCCTTTCTTGGCTCGTAATTTAAAGGACAAGCTTACAATTCCAAAATTTAATGGTACTTTGGGCCTTGGTTGGTTAGGATCACGCAGTCCACGACCTGGGCTGGACCGCGCAGCCAGCCAGCTACCGGCAGAGGCCCCACCCGATGGCTGCGCACAGCGAGCGTCAGGGAGGAATAGGCGCTGCCGAATGTTCCTAGGATAGTCTGGCTCGAGGGCCCCAAGTGGGTCCAGGAATAACAAGCTGGCCCTCTCTTGTGATTTGTCTGTTCCCCGGAGGCACGCGACCCTCTCCAAATTGGTTCTTCTCTGTAGGTCTGGCGGCGCAAGGTCATGGCCAGTGCCCAATATCGCCAACTCCCCAGCCTCAGCACAGCCCTGGGCAGGCTCACCGGCGCTCAGGAGCCGCTCTTTCCAACTTCGATGGACCCTGCGGACCCGCTCTTGGCGGTTTGGGAGCAGGCTCTGGGTGCCAAGCAGGTCCGGTGTGTGATGCTTCCGGTGCCCAGAGTTTCGATGCGGGGAGCGGGGACCCCAGTAAGGAGCCGGGCAGGGGATCAAGCGACTCCTCCCGCAATCCGGCAGCCCCGGCACAGACCAGAGCGCGGCGCCACGCGGGTGTGGGCGGTGATGCCCGCTAGTCCCCCGCCAGCTACTGGGGCGCCGTGGCCCCAGGCGTTCCCGCTGCAACTAGTACCCCAGGTTCCCTCTGAGTTTCGCTTCTCCCGGCTGCAGCCTCGCCTCCCCGCGTGCACCTGGCCCCGGCCCCATGGTCTCTGCCCCGTGGCCGCAGCATCCCAGCCCCGCTTGGCTCCAGGGCCCGATCGTGCCTCACCTGTTAGAAGCAGACAGCCAAGCANGGAAGAGGGGCGGGGGCCGCCGAGGGTGGGTGGCCCCGGGCGGAGAGCGCGTGGGGAGGCGCTGGCTGTGCGGACCCGGGAGCGCGGCGCTGGCAGGTTCAGGGTCCTTGCTCCAAGCACTCCTGCCCCCGCCCCTCCTTCTGCCCATAGCGCTCAGGAAATCCTTACCGGCTCCCTCCACCCGGTTTACTCGGCTCTGGGGGCCGCCCGAAACTGGGGAGGAGATGGGGCTGGAGCTCCACTGCCAGGCCCCCGGGGCGGGAAGTCAGTTTCAAGGGAAGCTGACCGCGCCTCCGCGACGGTGTACTTGGCACGAGGAGAGAGGCTCAGTCGGGCCCACTCCCCTAGCTTGCACTGTCCCGCCGACCCTGACCCAGCCAGACTATCACAAGACGTCTAGGAAGGCGCCAGAGACCCTCTGCACACGGCTGTAGACCAGGAGCGTCCGAGAGAACCGGACGCTTGCCTGGCACCTTCGGGAAGACTGCGGGCGGGCTCAGGTCCCCAGGGAAGTCGTCTGTGTCTTTTTCGGCTACACTGATGCACCCGCCCAAGTCATTTCCGCAACCCTCTGCTTCCTAGAAGCAAAACAGGGAATAACAAGATACCTTTAAAAGGCTGAGGCGTGAAACTGCTCCTTCAACATGTAAGGGCTGAATACGTGAACTTTATTTCCTAAATGTTCAAAAAGAAATCTTTCTGGTGGCAGCTTGCTAGCAAGATGAGTGAGTCTGCTGCTCTTGGAACACAACCGGGTGAAATTAACTTGAGGCACTAGATCATTTGCGATGACACTAATTTCACGTTGTTACTCAATTATGTCTCCATTAGCTCAAAGGCTGAAGTCGTCCCAAGCACCACGGAGCAGCCCGGTCTTGTAAATACTGCAGGTTTAAAACATAGTTCTATTGGAACCTACTTGATGGCCATGATAAAAGGAACTGTGATGTCTCCTGAACGGAGCTAGTGACTCTTCCTGAAGGACTGAACTACCTCCCCACCTGGGAAGATTGGGCAACTTGAACTTGCCACATCTCTGGGCAAGGAGAGGCGTGGCCACCTGCAGCTCCACACAGGCAATGCTTGACCAGGCATCTGGAGCAGCAGCACCTGAGGCACCATGCCTAGATTCCCGCTAGGGAGCCAGTGCTCCCCTTTGGCTTCGGCATTCTTCGCAATTTTTTGGTTTGTTTTTCCATTGACCCTCATTACTGCTCCTGCCCTCCTTTCTCTGCCATCAGCACACCTGGTTGCTCTAAAACTACTTAATTATCCATAGAATGTCTGGCAGCTGAGCCTTCTTCCACCTGGTTCCCAGCTCCCACAGTCTGGGACACACCCACAGAGCCAAGATGTCCTTCTGCCTCACTTCATACCACTTGTCACTCCCACACCCTCTTTCCAAGGAAAAGCTGACAGCATTGCTCTTCTGTAGCACCCTGCAGAAACCAGGTATTGTTAGAGCCAAGAACAATCCAATGCTGAGATGTCCTTGAATCACTCATTGCTGTCTAAGGGGCTTGGAATCTAGGGAGGAATCTGTCAGATGAAGAAGCCGTGCAGTGCCCAGCTCACAGTGCTGGAGGGGCATGGAGTCCACCATGGGTATGAGAAAAGGTATGACCTTGTGCAGGGGAAAATCAAAGAGGGCTTCTCAGGCAAGACACAGCTGACTGTGGAGGAAAAGGGCTCATAATACAACCCACAAAGGTTTTATTTAATATGTTTCTTTTCTTTTTTTCAAATGCTATTTTGGTTTTTTTAAACACAGACATTTCCCAAACCTGCTGCCAGAAATGAATCCACTTGAGTTGGTGTAGCCAGACAGCTATTTGATAAACAGATCAACTGATCTTTATAATCTAATGTAGTCATCAACAATGCTAATGCATTGCTTAATTATTTAACCCTAATAAAGTCATAGTCAAATCTAATTTAGGATTATGTGAAAATCATGCTGCAGAAGGTATGGGCCTTCACAAATTCGCCAATTATTCTTTTGAAAAGCTGAAGGCTTTTAATTATAGTCAGCAATTTCTTCACCACTACTTCTTTTGTGAATTTTACTAGCCTTCTATAAAGAACTAAAAAATGGCACAAATTGTTACAAGGTTTTGTTTGTCATTTCATTTTCACTTCGATGTGGGGTATAGCTCTCAATCCTGTCCCTGAAAGAGATAATACCTTTGAATAATGGGTCACAGGACTCTTCTAACTAAATCACTCATGAAAGAGGTTGTATAGATAATACTGATGGAAAAGATCAAATTCAACACGCCTGGTGGATATAAAAAGCTATTGAAGTAGACTATCTGTTTGCTTCCTGCTCACATACAAAAGAACATTTCATCTTCTGTTTGGTTAGCAAAACCAGACACTCTCTCTTGTTATCAGCTACAAACATTCTCTTGAGCTTTCTTTCTCGCCCCTATTCAGGAGCACACTGTTGGTACAGCCAACAGCTTTAATATTGTAGACCGAGTAGAAGTGGTGGAGCATCTGTGTCAGAGACAGAAGGGAGCCCAGGCCTGACTTTCTACAACACACCAACCATAGAGCAGCTCAGCTTGCAGAAGCTGAGGCTCAGTCGGGAATTTCATCCCCACACGGGTTTGGTAGCTGGATGCCAAAGCAAAAATATACTGTGTGGCTACAACAGTGCATAGTGCAAATGTGTAAGGAGGACTAATAAGAACCAAAAGATCTTATTAAATCCTTCTGTGTTATTGAAAACCCCTCACATTACATATCTTCTGGACAATTTAGCCTCCTTAGTTTAAGAAGCACACCTCCTCGGATCTGCTGAACTCATACCAGACAAGCACATTTAAGTTTTATCAATCAGAGGTTGGTCAGCCCACTGGCACAAAAGTCTTGCTTATGTTATCCTACCACTTTGGCTGAACATGTTCCTATTTCAAAGAACTTAAACATCTGGCACGGGTTTTCAAAAGACTCAAGGGCTGAGTGCAGTGGTACACACCTGTAATCCCAGTGACTTGGGAATCCTGAGACTAGAGGAGTCCTCAGCAACTTATTGAGACCCTATCTCAAAATTTAAAAATGAATACATAAATAAAAGAGGGTGGGGGACATAGCTCAGTGGTAAAGCACCTCTCAGTTAGATCCCTGGTACCACCCCCCTCCAAAAAAAAATCATTTACTGAGTCAGTTCCTTTAAATCTTATGTTTTGTCTGAGATGGGGTCTTGCTATGTTGCCCAGGTTGGTCTTGAACTCCTGGCCAGTCTCAAGTGGTCCTTCCACCTTAGATAAGTGGGACTAGAGGCATGTACTGTAACCATGCTCTATATCCTCCTCAGTGCTCTGATATTGTCACATGATAATTTACTGGACACTCAGAAACATCTCCTGTGTCCTGGCATATTCTTTCCAGGCTTCTCATTCATGACCCTTTGGTCACTCATCATATGGAATGTTCTAGAAACTCCTTCCAGCTTCCCTTTGAAGGTTCCAGCTTGTCAGCCTCTCTACAGGTGAGATCCTTAGGACTGAATATGCTTCATATTATTTCCCTTCTCCTAAAGACATTTTTTTTTTCCAGGCAGAGAGAAAAGCATGCAGGAAGACCCAGAGGGGAGCAAGGAAGGAAGAGTAGTTCAGATGGAAAGAGCAGTGAGAGGGCTGGAAGCACAGGGGAAGCCTCCTCTGAGAGATGGGGCCAGAGCCACAGAGCCCAGGAGCAGCACCTCCATCTGCTGCTGCTGCTCAAGGGCCACAGGAATCCTCACGCCTCTGGTTCCTGCTGCAGGGGCTCCTGTCTGTTTCGCTCTGCTATCTCCCTTGCCTATATTGGTGCTGCTGCTGTTTATAGGATCTTTTGATTTATTCAGGGTTCTGTCTATTTTCTGAGGGTTATGCCCCAGCTCTGGACTCCTGGTTTGATCTGCTCCTCATCCTACCTGCAGAGGCTCTGATGCAACTACTGTACTTCTGTCACTATGATCTGAGATCAAAGGAGCCTCTTCTTTCAGCATCTCCGCACCTGGGGCTCTGATTGGAACTTCCTCCTGGTTAAGCCCCCTGAAGCCTTTTCACCAGAGATTGGGCATTTATTTCTACAAACACAGCGCTAGGTGATCACTGCAGATCCTTATACTCACTGACTCATTACTTGTTCTGTTTTATTTTATCTGTCTTTCCAACCCATTGAAATCTTTTGGTTTCTGATTCTGTTAACTCAGTGCATTTTCAGTACCTCTTGAAGCTAAAATTACCTGTAAAAATAATAATGTGCCTTCTGGATGATCATCAAAATCATTGACTTCCATGCCTTAAGCATGTAATAAACTTTGCAGTGTTCTTTTTCCTATTAAAAAAAAAATATTGACTAAGGACAGTGCTGAATGAATGAATGAAAATAGAGATCTGGGGGCTGGGGTTGTGGCTCAGTGGCAGAGAGCTTGCCTTGCACATGTGAGGCACTGGGTTCAATCCTCAGCACCACATAAAAATAAATAAACAAAATAAAGATACTGCATCCATCTATAACTAAAAATATTTAATTAAAAAAAGAAAATAGAGATCTGTGGGGGTCCAGTAAACCAAGGAAGGATTCAGATTATTTCTTTGTGTCATTATCTCTAGATGTATGTTCACTAAAGGAGGAAGAATGGGAAATCATTAATATTCACCGTCATATGTAGGAATAATTGGTCCTGGCCAGAGGAAACTAGACAAGAATGTTTTCTCCAAGTTATATCTAGGAAAGAAAAAAAACCTGAGGTAATTAGAGAAGCATGGGGCAAGATAAGAGGCAAAACAGATAAGCAAATAATATGTCAAAGAAAAATATCTGCATAATTGTCATCTAATCATTATAATTAACCATCTTAGATCCACTTTATCTAGTCATTCAACTGCCATGACTTTTTTCATGTTATCACTCTTACTATATTCTTTGGGTTTAAAATATTTTAGAAAGATGAAAAGACAGGGAGTGCCCTGGAGGATGAGTCAAAATTTCATGTCAACAGAGCCACAGTGATCAGTTTGGTGTATTTCACAGTAGTATTTTTTTCAGGTAGAATGTGTTTATATTCTTCCATGTTTGTATACAGCCTTCATAAATATTATATCTAACAGCTGCAACATTTATCCTACTGCTAGATATGTCAGTTTCTGTATTATAAATAATCCCCAAATAAATTTAATTTGACATTGGAGTGTTTGTTAATCAGGCGGGAGCACACCCCCATCCCCGCCACACACTCATTCATATTCTTGATTCCCCTGCAACCTGAGCCCTTCCACCAGTTCCATCTAATAGGGAACTGGCTGAACAGTCACAAGGAAATGGTTCATGTCATGGTGCATGATCCAGGAAATGTAGTCTTTCATTCAGTAAATATTTTTTGAGCACATGCCCCATACACAATACTGTGCTAGTCTGATTGAAATAGTAACATGGAAGATCTAATCATTGCCCTAGAAGACCTTACAATAAATTCGAGAAGGCCAGACTTACATGAAGCATTAGGAAACAATTCTAAGGCAATTAAAAGTAAGATATAGTTATGAATGCTAAAAGGGCTTATTCATTACTAAATTGGGAAATGGTTTTGAAGGTAGTAACAGATTTATATCAGTAGAGAGGAGAAGGCATTCTGGAAAAGAGGAAAAGGGAGTAAAACCAGGGACTCTGAGAGGAAGAGTGTGTGGGGAGATAGCAGCTGAAGATGGAAGGTGCCAGAGAACACAGGGTGAGGCATCGGTGGATAAGGTTGAGGGGCCTTTTCCATTGGGTTGCTTGGTAGATACATTTAAACCTGTCTCATCTTACCAGTACTTCAAGGGGACGGCTTTAGGATGGCTAGACTGGAAAATAGTGGATTCAAGGGGAGTAAGAACTGAGGGAAAGGGAGAACCTATGAAGACACAAATTTATGAAAAAAAATGATTAAGAGGTGACAGGATAGGTGCGGCACTGGGATGAACGGGCTGGGGGGAGCAGGGAAGCTTTGATTAGTGGTTCAGAGAAAAGGTGGCAGACAGCATGAATCCTGGGGTGGAAACAGGGTGGGGGGTGCCTGTGAGAACTCCAGGGTTCCAAGAAGGCCTCTAAGGATGCAGAGTAATGCCTGGTGGGGAGGCTGGGGCGGTTGCTGGGGCTGCAGAGGGGGCCTCCTTTCAGCCCTGTGGGAAGGAGTGGGCAACTGAAAGCAATCTATGTTCCTGCTTAAGCCAAGGGAGAGTCTAAAGGGCAAGTATGACTCAGGTCAAAACATAATAAACTAGAAATGCAACATATTGCTGTACCCTAACTCTGGACAAAATCACATAAATATGAGATGATAAAGACATTAAAGATATGATAAATGATAGAGGTAAATAATAGATAATAGATGATATTAATAGATATAAGAGATAGGTGGGTAGGTAAATTGAGCAATAGACAGACTATTGTGTGTAATGGCTGGGCTCTGAGTAGGAAATTTATTAAAAGACATGAATTTAACCAGGTGCTTGGTGCACACTTGTAATCCCAATAATTTAGGAGGCTGGGGCAGAAGGATGGTGAATTTGAGGCCAGCCTCAGCATCTTAGCAAGACTCTCAGCAGATTAGTGAGACCTTGTCTCAAAGTAAAAAATAAAATGCACTGGGGATGTAGCTCAGTGGCAAAGTACCCCTGGGTTCAACAGCCGGTACCAAAAAGAAAAACAACAACAACAACAAAGGCCATGAATTTAATTCTACTGAATAAGAAGGGCAATAGCAGAGTTCTCTATAGACTTCCTTCTTCAAAAGTTCCCCTAACTCCAGACACACCCTCAGGGCAGGTCTGCTGGCGACTTCAGTGGAAGACCAGCCCTTTCCTTCCTGCACCTCTTCCAGGCTCCTCCTAGATGCACTTTTCGTGACTAGCAGCAACAGCAGCTGCAGAAGTCCCAGAGGAGCCTTCTGGTACTACATTCTGCTAAAGCACTGGACTGTCCCACCTGAAGGTCAGCCAGACAGCAGGAACCTGGCCTGGTGGCTCTCTCAACCATTCTCAGGTGTGCAGCAGATGACACACCTGGTATTTGTAAAAAAGTTAGATCCCTCAGCCCTCAACCCTACCCTGGAGGGAAGAATTAAGAGTAAGTGGCTGCAGATTTTTTTTTTTCTGTTGAAGAAATAATAGTCTATAAAATCAAGTTCAACTAAACTAGAACATTGCTTCCACTTATTACCTGGAAAGTACAACAGCATAAGCTTGTTTACATTAACTTTTAGTCTGTGAGTAAACTGTTTCTATCACTTCTGTGATAAAATAGTCCTCAGAACACCTAATTAAAAGATGGGTATCTCTCTCTCTCTCTCTCTCTCTCTCTCTCTCTCTATATATATATATATATATATATATACACACACACACACACACACATACATGTATATAAATTTTTTTTTAATTTACTGTAACTTCTCTTTTTCCACATAAGAGAAAAAAAGTTAATCTCAAGACACAAATTTTGTTTTTAAACATAAGACTCAGCGTCTGAACCATCATGTCATATAGCAATATGGTTTTCTTGCTAGAATTTAAAACATACCCAAAAAGTAGCTTATTGTTTAAATAAGATTGCCAAGTTTCATGTACCAGATTAACTCAGATGATGTAATGAAATGTCTGATATTTGCTTCGAAATTATCTGAGAGGAGTAAGAATGAAACGAGATGGGCCTGTGTTGATAATGCTGAAGCTAGGTCATTGTGTTAGTTGTGTGTTACTATGACAAAATATCTGAGAGAAATCAACGTAAAGAAGGAAAGATTTATTCTAGCTCATGGCTTCAGAGGTTTCAGTCCATGATTTGGACCTGGGCGAGGCCATCCATCATGACAGGGAGTGCCTAGTCGAACAAAGCCCCTCAATTCATGGCAGCCAGGAAGCAAAGAGAAAGAGGAAGGGTCTGGCATCCCAATATCTCCTTCAAAGGCATGCCCCCAATGACTTACTTCCTCCAACTAAAGTTCCTACATTCTCCCCCACCACTCCCCATAATTCATTAAGTTGTGAATCCATAAGTGGATTAATCCATTCATAGGATCACAGCCCTCATGATCCAATCACTGCCTAAAGGCCCCACCTCTGAACACTGAGGCTTTGGTCACCAATCCCTTCTGCCCTGCTTGGCAAGCCAAAATTTGCTTTTGCCTTTACTTATTTCATTCTATGTACTTAAAATACAATCTCAGTTTTAAAATGATGGTGGACTAGGAAGAAGTGGGATCCTATGATTTCATTGTCTAAGAAGAACAGTAATTCTAATTAACAACCACCAAAACCAATTTCAGCTTAGCAAAGCCCCTGTAACTTACCGCTTATAAATGAAGAAAGTGGAGCCCCCAAACATTAAGTGATGCATCCAACTAAGACCACATAGCTCCACTAGTGACCCATTGGCCCTAGAGACCAGCCTTTCCTTCTTTAACTATAGTGTCAGGCCTCACAGCTGAAGAATCCCTTAAAACACGGTTTTGTTTTTTTGTCACCTTTGGGGTTTTTCATCATGAATAGTATGAGATGATCTGAGGAGACTAGAAATTGGAAGGCTTCCAAAAAGTCACAAGAGTGTCTTTTGTCTTAAGAGATGTGAAGAACCAGGACCATGAAGGCTGTAGATCTGATCCTCCAACACGAAGATTAAGACAGTGATGTAAAGCAAAGAGATAAGACCTTCAGGCCCAGGAGGAAGATGTTAGGCAGGAAACTCGCTTAGAAAGAGCTGTGGGCAAGTGCTGCAGTGGGGGATACAGAGGAGGCTGTTATCAAGCCGTTCAGCCTCAGAGCTTCCTACCTCAACACATGTCTGCCTAGAGTCCTTACTGAGTACTGTGACGCTGAAGGAGCAGGCTTCCTGTGGCACCCACTGGAGGTCCAACACTTAGGCCAAGAGTCTAAGGCAAAATGTAACCCAGGTCTTCCACAGTGTCCAAAAGAGCTGTCATTGGCTCATGCTGGGACCTTTCACCTACTCTTGGAGCACCCTGTTTTCACCTGCCTCACTCTTGCCCACAGTGTGAGCAAGCCCCAGATGCCATATGCCCTGTGCCCTGTAAGGACTTTCCTGAACCCTCCGGTCAACAAGACCCCTCTCTTCACAATGTACAAATTGTGAATTTTTATTTTATACTTTCTTATTTAGATACTGCAGGGTTTGCAAGGGATGCTTTTAGTCATTTAAGTGCTTGTTTAAAAAGCACATATAATATTAAGTTTGGAATCCTTTTGGTTGCAAGGAAGAGCACAGTTGACTAATAGCAACTTAAGCAGTAAAGATAAAATTTAATGATCTCACATGTCAAAGAGTCTGCAAATGGCTCTTCCAAGAGGTATGTGACAATTTCACAATGTGACAGTGTACCCAAGCAGGGCTTCTCTTTCTGCCCTGCCATCACTGATGTTGCCTTATGATCAATAAGGTGGCTTGTACAGCTGCTTTCAAGGCAGGATGTGGGGCAAAGTGGTCTTCTCCGAGTTGGGTTCTGCCTTGTTATTTGTAAGAAAAGCGCTGACCAAGGAGCGGGGGCGGCCCAGCAGAATCCTCTTTACATCTCACTGGCTCCCCGGGTCACAAGTCAACACTTAGACCAATCACTGGTAAAAGGAAATGAAAGTAACATGACTGGCTTACACTAGGGAGGATTATCCCCACCGCCCAACACACAGAATTTCTTAGAACAAAGGATTTCCTTTCCCCTCCTACCAAAATGAACAAGACTAGGGGGCTGTTAGCTGTCCTGGGACAGATTATATTGTGTGTGAGCAAAATCAGTCCTAGGGAGCATATGGATAATCATTGATGAATGACACATAGGAGCCATAAAAGTTGGCCTTCCTAAAACAGCAAACACCATGTCACTTCTCAGATTAAAAAATATATATGTTCTATGTCCATATTCTACTTATCATAGTAGGAAAACCAGTGACTTTAACTTGGAACAACAGAACTGATGACCTATTAGCTATGTTGGTAAATCAATTCATTTTCCTGAGTCCTAAGTTCCTCATTTGTGTACAATAAATGAGTTGGATCTGCATCATCCCTTTCAATCCCCAACCTCATAAGTCCCCTATGGCTTTCAAGGACACCTCAATATATATTTAATTATATTTCCTGCCTATTTATTTCTCTCAAGATTCAAACTTCCTTTAAGCCAGCTCCTCGTTGTCCCAGATCACACCAGGCTGTTCATTCATTCAGCTGGGCCACAGGCGGGCACCGAATGCCTGCCCAGGTCCAGGCACGGGGGAGAGCCATTCTCTGGGAAATGAATGAGCAACAACCAAGAATGATGTGGACGTCTGGATGACATGGAAGAAGTCCTGTGTCATCCACTTTCATGAGAGAAAATAACAAGACTTCTTCCTTTTGAGCCACTGTATTTTTCACTCTTTGCTTGCAGCATAATGAGTAAGAAAGTCTTTCCTGACCACATGTCACAGGCTGAATTATATTCCCTAAAGTCTAACCCCGGTACTTAGAATGCAAGTGTGTAGAGAAGGGTTCTTTAAAGAAGTGATTAAGGGAAAATGAGGTCGTTGGAGTGGGCCCTAATCTAATCTGACTGGACATTTGGATACAGATCGGGACAGAAAGAAGACACGTGAGGAATACAGAGAGAAGCAGACAACTGCAAGCCACGGAGCAAAGAAGAAAGAGATCAAACCCATTAACAGCTTGATCGTGGATCTCCAGCCTCCAGAACTGTGAGAAAATCAATGTCTGCTATTTAACCCACTCAATCTTTGGTGCTTTATTGTGTAGCCCTAGCAAATTAATACGTTACTTAGGCCCAATTGCTTTCCTAATTCTTTTTTTCCCCCCCTGGTGATAGTGGGGATTGAACCCAGGGGAGCTCTACCACTGAGCTCCTTTTTATTTTTTTATTTTGAGACTTGTCTCACTTAGTTGTTGAGGTTGGCCTCCAAATTGTGATCCTCCTGTTTCAGCCTTTGGATTAGCCGGGCTCTCAGGCATGCACCACAGCACCAGGCTCACTTTCCTAATTCTTAGTTCTACACTTTCATCTTCTAGTCGATAACTAAACTATTTAAATCTTAATCTTCTAACATTTACACCTTTGTTAAAAGTTCACCAAGGGTAGAGAGCCTGTCTTAAGCTTTTTAGAACTTCTATTGTTGGTGTGATTTTGAAACCAAAAGTTAGAAAATCTTTAAGCAGGACTGATAAGGAATAAAAGGGGGGCGAGAAGACAAAAATTACAAATCCACAGATAAAATCCAGAGTTTTAAAAATGAAAAGTCTCTGAACTAAAGCAAGCAAGTCATTTAGATTAAATTGACAATTTATATTAAAAAATTGCAACATTAAACTGAAGAGAGATCTAAGTTGAAATACAGATGGGATGTTTATCAAAGAATATTCCCCCTTCAACACCTAAAGAGAAAACTCATGAGGCCCAGTCCCAAAATATGAATGAACAGCAAACAGGAGAGGACAAAACCGCAACTTGATGAAATACACTGCAAATATTAGTCAACACTGCAAAAATTAGTCATCAGAACTTCTGGAGCACAGCAAAGCTAGGATTCTCGACCCACCTCAGCATCTCAAATTCCAAGCATTCTCATTAATAACTCCACTAATCCTCACTGAAGAGCAGCGAGTTACGTGGCATCTTCATCTTCTCTTCTAAAGAGTGGTAGCTATAAAAAAAACAAAAAACCAAGTGAATTTATTATAGAAACTGTCCCAAACCTGAGAACATCTGGTGGCTAGAGATCCAAGATCAATGGGCATTGTAAATCCTGGTGTGAGAATTTAACAAAATCTCAGAGAAAAGGATTATATGTTCTAGCCAATACTACTTAGACCCCAGATAGACTCTCCAGAAATACATTCTTCATATTAAACGTGCGCGTGTGAGCCCGCGTGTGCGCATACACACACACACACACACACACACACACACATGGACTATTCAACCCACAAGACAAAATCTGGGGGAGAAAGAGCTGATTTGTAGATATAGTGTGGAAAAAAGTGAATATAAAAGTCAACTGACAGTTAATACAGACATCTGAAGAGTTCCGGCCCCAAAGTGTACGTTCTAGCAACAAATGTAAGTGATCTGTGAAAATTTCCTATCAATTCACCCAATGCCAGGCCAGTAGGTATGAGTCCTTTATAAAGATCTTTCTTCTGCCTCTGCAACTTAGGAGCCATAGGTTACATGTCGTGAAAGAAACCGTTCTGAAAAGCTATCAGCCTTCGGCTAACAGCTGACTTTGCATGAGAAATAAACTTCCATGCGGTAAGTCACTGAAAAGTTTGGTGAGATTTGTTACTGTATCATAACCTAGCCTATCCTGACTAAATTATTAAATAGCAAAATGAAATCAAAGAGTCTGCAGACATAAGGAAAGCAATCAAATACCCAGGTGCCATTATTACATAATAGATACAGATAATTGGTTTAATTTCTCTCTCAAATGTTTGGTAGCATTCACCAGTGAATCCATCTATGCCTGGTGGTTTCTGTTTTGGAAGGTTATTAATTACTGATTCATTCTCTTTAATAGAAGTCTCTTCAGCTTGTCAGCTTCTTAAGTAACTTTGTTTTATAACTTTTTTATTTTTATTTATTTTTTATATGGTGCTGAGGATCAAACTCAGTGCCTCACATGTTTTAAGCAAGCACTCCACCACTGAGCTACAACCCCAGCCCTCTTATGTGACTTTTGTGTCTTTCAAGAATTGGTCCATTTCGTCATCTATGTTATAAATTTGTGGACATAGAGTTGTTCATAGTATTCTTTTAATATACTTTTAATGTCTATGGGATATAATGATGTCTCCTCTTTCATTTCTGAGTAATTTGTGGCCTTTTTTTCATAGCTATGCTGACTAAAGATTAATCAACTTTATTTATGTTTTCAAATAACCAACTTTTGGTTTCATTTATTTTCTCTATTGATATTCTGGTTTCAATTTTGTTGATTTCTGCTCTTGTTTCTTCTACTTACTTTGGTTTTGATTTCTTTTTCTACTTTACTAAGGAAGAAGCTTAGATTATTAATTTTAGAGCCTCCTTATTTTTTAATATATGTTTCCAAAACCATAAGTTTCTCTCAGAATACTGGTTTGTTGCCTCCTGCAAACTGGGTAAGTTGTGTTTTCATTTTCACTTAATTCAAACATTAAAAATTTATTTTGGAGATTTCTTCTTTGACATCTGTTATTTAAAAAGTATGTATATTTTGCATTTTTTCCTAGTTATCTTTCTGCTATATATTTCAAGTATAATTCTATTATGGTCTGAGAGCAAATACTGTATGATTTCTATTTCTTAAAATTTATTAAGTTATGATTTTATGGCCCCAAACATGGTCTATCTTGGTGAATGTTCCATATGCATCTGAGAAGGATGTGTGTTATTTTGTTTGGAATGAAGTAGTTTACAGATGCCAACTATGTCCTCAAAGGTTTTTTGCTCACTGGATCTGTCTATTTTTGATACCTGTTGTAGTTTCCAATAATACTAGTGGATTCATCTTTTTTTTAGTGAGCTCTATAAGTTTTTGCCTCATGTATTTTGATGCCTTCTTGTTAGGTGCATACATGTTAGGGATGTTTCCTTGGAGAATTGACCCTTTTATCACTATGTATTGAATCTCTTTATGCCTGACATTATCCCTTGATTTAAAGTTGGCTCTATCTGAAATTAACATAATCACTCCTGTTTTCTTTTGATTAGTGTTAGTATGGTATTTTTCTCCACCTGTTTACTTTTAATTGGTTGTGTCTTTATATCTAGAGTTGTTTTTTTGGTTTTTAGCCCCCGACAATCTGTGTCTTTAAATTGGTGCATTGAGACCATTAGTGTTCAAAGAGATTTTTAATACAGTTGGCTTAATATCTACCATAATTGTGACTGTTTTCTATTTGTTGCTTTTGTTATTTTTTTCTATATGTTGTGCTCTTTTCTGCCTATTGAGGTTAGAGGGAACATTTTATGATTCCATTTTCTCTTCTTTCTTAGCATATCAACTATACTTCCTTTAAGTTTTCTCTAAGATTAAGAAGAGAAATTTTCAAAATATTAAGGTATGAGAGCCATTTGTGTTGTTTTTTTTTTTGGGGGGGCGGGGGTTATCAGCTTTCCCTCCCATATGCTCTCACCCTGATGTACTGCCTTACCACAGCCCCAAAGCAAAGCAATGTGCCAGTCAACCATGAACAGAAAGGACTGTGAGCCCAAAGAAACCTTTCATTGTTGTAAGTTATCTATTTCAGATGTTTTGTGCTGGCCACAGAAAGCCGACTAATGCACTGATTTCACCAGTAGTCACACATTGCAGCTTTTGTAGTTGTTCCACAGTCTTTGGCTATTCTGTTCTTTTAGAATTTTTCTCAGTCTTTGTTCTCTTTTCCTTTCAGTTTGGGAGGTTTCTGCTGATATGTCCTCAAACCCAGAGATTCTTTCCTCAGCTGGGTCCATTCTACTAATGGACTCACCAAAGGCCTTCTTCATTCAAAAAAAGTTGATCACACATATCAAAGTATTGAAATGATCCATGCATGTATAATTTTATCAAAATGGATTCTACTGTCACGTATAACTAAAAAGAACTGATAAAAAATATATCCTCTTCCCTAATTCTACTCTATCTTCTATCTTCCCAAGAAAATACATATTTTGAAAAAAATGATAATAGAAATTTGGATTTTTGTTTCTTCTTTTTAATTTTCTGATTTTTTTCTTTTTAAAATTCCAATTAAATTCTTATTACACATATAGAGCACAATTTTTCACATGAAAAATTGTGTTCTACATGTGTAATAAGAATTGTAATGCATTTTGCTGTCATATATAAATTTAAAAATAAATAAATAAAATTTAAAAATAGTTAAAAAATGCAAACAGCTAAAACTTTTTAACTCAAGTAAAACTTAAATGGATCTATTGATTGGAGACTAAATTAATGTAAAAAATTCCATTTCTTTTCTACCTCCCCAAAATACATATCATCATATAGTTTTCCAGATGTGTTTTAATAAATATTGAGGAACAAGGTCATCTCTGTTTCATAACACTAATGTAAGGAAGAGGAGTAAAATCGCCCATTTTATTGTATATGGTTACTATAACCTTGTTTCTAAAACCAGATAAAGAAAGTGTAAGAATTAAAGCTATAAACCAGTTTCACGTATGAACAGTAGATGCAGAAATATTAGTAAATCAAAGAAAGAAAAATCACACATTCTGATGTTGCCATCACAATGACTGATTCTACTCTCTTGAATACTTGTCAGGTTTCCTGACATACCTGAGCATTGGGTCTGACTTTGGTATCCATATTTTTTAAAGGGATACAGAAAAGTATTGATAATTTAGAAATTATTGTACAGTGATTAAGAGAAAAGAAAAAATGTATATTCTGATTGATTAAAAAAAAGAAGTTCCAAATGATTGGTTCAGAAAGTCAAAACACTAGAAAACATACTTGGGTTTTGAAGAAAAGAAGAGTATAGACTTATCATTGCAAAAAGCATGATTTTGAAATTTTAGATGTTGTCATCAGTAACATCTTTAATAAGTCCCTGCTATGGTCTGAATGTTTGTGTTCCTTCAAAATTCATATGTTGAAATCTAATCCCTAATGTGGCTTCAGAGGTCTGACCTTCGAAGACATATTGAAGACATATGTATGCGGAGTAAGGTCCTCACCAGATACGAAATCTATTGGTGCCTTGATTTTGGACTTCCTGGCCTCTAGAACTATAACAAATAAATTTTTGTTGTTTATAAGCTACCCAGTCTAAGGTATTTTGTCATAGCAGCCTAAATTGACTAAGACAGTCTCCAAGAAAGCCACAGGCATGAAGGGATAGGAGCAGGGCTGCTGAGCGGGGCCATCATTCACTCACGCAAAGCCCCAGGCTCAGAAGGACCTCATGCTTGTTTTAGTGCTCTACAGTTGTTATCCTGAAATGCTTAACCCTTTTTTTGAAAAGGAGCTACACATTTTCATTTTTCACTGGGTCCTTCAAATCATGTAGTCAGGCCTGCATAGGAAGGTAAGTGAAATAATCAGCTAGCTCTGTTGGTCTTTGAAGATGCACTAAGACAATATGGATCCCTTAGGCTGGAAATAAGATAATGTGGGCATATGACCAAATCCATGAGACTGTGAAGAGTGTGGTTGGTCTAAACATAATTTTTCCCCCAATCACGTGTCCACCTCATGAATTTTGAGGATAGAAATTTTATGACCAAGATTAGTCTGTCAGAATAGAGCCTGGAGAAGTATTTTTCTCTGAATATGTGCCATTGAGCAACTTAAACTGTTTCCATTCTCAATAGTTGAATCACAAATCAAGCTATAAAAACTATAAAGCATTATCTTGAAGGGGAACATACGTTCTATAAATGGTGTCAGGCATGCCTAATCCAATAGTCTATGTCCTCATGACACAGCCCTTCCCAGCCCAGTTCTCAATGATGAGAAATGAAACAGAGGAAGCCTAGTTCAATTCAGTTCGTTCTATGGATAATTCTGTCATTCAGATACTAAATCAATGCTCTGTAGTGATCTGAGAGGTTGTGGAGGAATATTTCCAAAGTATTTTGTGTGGCATTGGAGATTGAACAGAGGGACACTCTACCACTAAGCTATATATCCTCAGTCATTTCCCCGACCCCTGATTTTTAAAAATTTTATTTTGAGACAGGGTCTCACTGATTTGCTGAGGCTTGCTTTGAATTTGTGAGCTTCCTGCTTCAATCTCCCAAGTGGCTGGGATTACAGGTATGCATCAGGGTGCCCAGCTTTCAAAGTATTTTGATACTGAAAGATATTAAGGATAACAGAGAACAATCACTGATATCCTCGATGCCAAACCAGGAACTCTATAGACACAGATTAGATGGGATCACCAATTCTGAGAGAAATTAAGTGATTTGCCCGAGATCACACACAAGGAAGTGGCAGAGCAGAAATTCAAGTCCAAGATTTTTGTCCTTGGCTACATTACAGCTGGGCCACAGGCTAGGAATGGTCCCCATCTCCCGAAGTCAGCACCATAAAGGGCCAATGACATGATCTTCCCAAACCACCCCTGGGCCCCTGACATTCATCAGACTCAGCTTGGGAGATATGAGGCAGACACGATACGGCATTTTTATATTCATTGGTTTCAGGCAGTAACATTTCAGAAGGAGGACACAGATGTGTTCTGCAAACCAAAGAGATGCTATCAAGAGGTGAATGTGGCATTAAGTTAGGACAGAAAAAATGCCTTCCTGATTAGGCAAATTATTCATGCAACAAATATAGATGTGCCTATTATGAGTCATTTGTCCTCCAAGATCTTTAAACACCATGTAGGAGATCTTTTCAGTTGAAGAGTTTAGATCAAAAGTTCATAAACTATGTTCCTATGAAACTCTGGTGCCCAGGAATTGGACCAAAGTTTTGAACAGAAATTTGCAGAAAATACTAACTTAATGGAACCTTTTTCTCTATTTAAAAAATTTATATCAAATATGTCTCATAGCTTTGATACCTGCTTTCCACCTCCCTATACAATAATTTAGTATAACTTGGCAAAAAATCTGAACAGAAAATTATGTTTACCTACCCAGAGGCAGCATAACAGAGACTCAAGTCATGATCTTTGGTGTCAGACACCCTTGATCAACTGTGACTTGCTTAGATCTGAGTTGAGAATTGATAGGCCAAAGGTCAAGAACATGAGAAGTGTAAACTTCTGGACTTTCACCCAAAGCTCTGTATGCAATTTGTTTTCATGATTTCATGATCCTTTTCTTGAAAGGGGACCTTTAATTGTATAGGTGTCTGGTTCTTCACAAAACCTGTATCTGCTTCTATTTGATACAAATTACTTCACTCCTCAGTAAAATGGGCATAATCATAGTTGTGTTAGTCAGCTTTCTGTTGCTGTGACAAATTACCTGAGAAAATAAACTTACTAGAAGGAAATACTTATTTTGGCTGATGGTTTCAGAAGTTTAAGTCCATGATCCTTTGACCTCATTGCCACCATAGTATATCATGGCGGGTGTGTATGAGGAGAGGCTACTCACCTCATGGTGGCTGGGGAAGCAAAAAAGAAAGAGATAAGAAGGAGTCATGGTCCTAATATCCCCTCCAAGGGTTAGCCCTCTACATTGTAGCCCAACTTCCTTCCATAGGCCCCACCTCCTACTACTATGGTTCTACCACCTCCTATTAGCACCACAGACAGGTGAACAAGCTTTTATTTAGCATGTGGCCTTTAGGGGACAGTTAACCCTGGCAATAGAATAGTAGTATTACATCATGAGGAATTATATGGGATGATAATTAGCACAAAAAGTGATTCATGATAAATCATAAATGTAAACTTATTTGAATGCTAATCATCACTGCCATCATTACTGAATATATTGTTTAAATTTTTGCAAGTTAAAGAATTCCATGATTCAAGAGCTGCATATCATTGTATGTTTGAACAAATGCACACCATGTACAATACCAAGAGTGAACCCTAATGTCAACTCTGGACTCTGGATGATGACAGTGTGTTATGTAGCTTCATTGATTGTAACTAATGCTCTCCTCTGGTGCAGGGTGTTGATGGGGAAGGGTGTTGGCTGTGTGGGCTGTGTGTGTGTGTGTGTGTTGGGAAAGGGCATAGGAAAACTCCCTGTATTTTCTTCTCCATTTTGCTGTGAACCTAAAACTGCTCTTAAAAAAGTAAAGTTCTAATAAAAAAAAAATAATAAAAAAATAAACCGATTTTTTTTAAAAGTCAACCTTCAGTATCTTGATTCACTATTTAAGTGTGTTGCAAATTTGACTCTCAATTAGCCAGCCTCAGCAACTTAGTGAGGCCCTAAGCAACTTAGCAAAATCCTGTCCCTAATAAAATATAAAAAAAAGGGCTGGGGATGTGGTTCAGTGGCTAAGCACCCCTGGGTTGAATCCCTGGTACCAAAATGATAATAATAATAATAGTTTTAGGATTTACAGCAATCTATGGCCTAATTTTGTTCAATATTTCTAGCTAACAAAAATGTACAATTGGTAGTTAATATCATAAAATAAAAAGTTGCAAAATGCCATCATGTGTTACAAAATTAGAGGACATGGAAGAAATCACACAAATGAAAAGAGGAAGATATGAACTCAAAGTGGTGAGTTTAATTTAGCAACTTAAGGAGAAAGCTTCATAGATACAGTTTCACTATTTGTCATCTGTACTAAGACATTCAAGTAATCCTGATTCATGATCTTTTTTCATACCAGTTTCACTGAATTTTATTATATTAGTGATAGTTACCTTCTCACTCATCTTGGGAAATTACTTTTTCTCCTTTCTCTTTTTAATTGACAAATAAAAACTCTGTGTTTATAATGTGCAACATGATATTTTGAAATATGTGTTCCTTGTGTAATAGCTAGATTGGGTTAACATATGTATCACCTCACTTTTCTTACTTGCTTTTCTTTGTAGTGAGAGCACTTAAGATTTACTCTCTTAATACTTTTCAAGAACACAATACATTGTTATTAATTGTAGTTATCATGTTGTACAATAGGCTTCCTAAACTTATCCCTCCTAACATCTTAGGAATTTTCTTTACTAAGCCTCCTGCATTTCATATAATCCTTTCCTATTTGCATCTATAAATAAGAATGATTTAAAAAACTTTTTATTTCCTCATACAGAGCAGGCCTCAGATTCTCCATGATAGCACTGAAGAGTTCTTAGATGCCAACTGGAGACCAAAACAAAACACACACACACACACACACACACACATCAACTAGGTAAGATAAAAGAAGGTGGCAGAGGAGATGGGGTTTTCAGGGGTAAGATCTTGTGGGTCCCAGGGAAACCTGCTCACCTGACCTCTGATAGCTGGGCCTGGAAACTTTAGCAACTAGGGTCAGGATCTTCCCTCTCTTTCCACCAGGAAGTGAGGATGTTTTACACTAACCCGTGGGATGAACTGGCCAAGAGGCTTAAGAGCTCTGAGACTCAGTTTTCTCATTTGTAAAACAGGGATAAGAGCAGTATATCCCTTGTAGGGTGATAATGGAAAAGACAGGAGGATTCAAGACGGTAAATCAGAGAAAGGCTGCCACTTCCAGTTACACCAGGGCTCCAGATTCAAGCAGCGGGAGTTCTGCCACTCCGTGAGGTGTGTGAAAGAGGAAATTCACTGAAATTCAATATCGGGGCAGTCAGAGTATCTAAAAGACTCAGAATTTTGGGTGCATTGAGCAAAGAAGAAAGGACATTGGAGCCAAGCCAGTAGCAGCAGAGGAGAGGGATAACACACAGGAGAAACACAACTGGCAAATATGGTATGAAAAAAAAACTGTAAATCAGAAAAGTAGTTTGAACTTAGCTGATCCAGAGGATGCACAGCAAATTGGAGTTTGAAAAGTGCTCTGTGCTTCTCAGCTAGCAAGCAAAGAGCTGAGACAGGAGCAGTGGTAAGGAGACCACCTTGCAGCTTGCTGCTGTGGGATCCTGGGAGATAGATCATAGCAAACATTGCCATGATCTGTCCCAGCAAGCACCTACCCTGTGTCCTAGGATGAAACAGCAGAGAGAAGAGTGTACCTTGGGGGTGTCAAATCAGAAAAATGAAGGAGAGTGCAACTTGCTTTCCCTCTAGGTCTGGGGGGCTCGTGTGACAGCTGAAGAGGGTCAAGAATCTGAAGAGGTGGGTGTGAATGCACTCAGAGACTTAGCCTGCAAAGCCTGTGTTCCCGGGGAAGGAGGGTGTGTGGAGGGTTGGCTTTCCTGCCCTGAGAGTAGAATTCTTGGGAGGCTCCTGAGATCCAGACTCCAGCAAAGATCAGCATCTGCCTGAATCTAGGGGTGTGTTGATCTAATCTCTCCAGAGCAGATAACACCCAACAAAGTCCCTAAAGCCTGTTTAGACCTAAGCCCCAGCTGCTGGAACTCCCCTCTTATAACTCTGCAGCAGCCCCACCCTGGGAGCGCATTGATCTGGTCTGTCCAAACAAAACTCCAATTGACAGTGCTCCCCATTCCATCTTACCTCATACAGGGGAGAAGGGAAGCTGAGAGAGATTTCAACCAGCTGACAGCTATGAGCAACATAGAAAAAGGAAGGGGTTAACAACCCCTAGCCCTTGCTCTCTTAGTACCTGACCCAAAAAGAAATGGAAAGAAGGACAGTTGGGGATAGGCAGTGACCACCCATCCTTGTCAACTATTTCAACCACTTCTGTGGAAACAGTTCTTTAATTTTTCATTAAGAATGTTTTTTTCCCTTATTTTTTTTTTTTTTTTTTTTTTTTTTTTTTTTTTTTTTTGTTGATTGCCTTGCTTTGCTGATTGAATACACACACATCTCCATGACATATTATAATTAAAATGTCAAACAAACAACAAGGATAGAATTTTAAAAACCTCAAGAGAATATCATCAGGTCACATTTAAAAGTAAGCCAATTAGAATTACTTCTCAATTTTTTAGCACAAACTAAAATCTAGAAGGGCTTGGAATGATGTGTTCCAAACCTTGAAAGAAAAAACCTGTTAACCAAGATTGCTGTATTGAGCAATGATATCCTTCAGAATCAAAGAAGAAATAAAAACCTTTCAAGATGAACAGAAGCTAAAATGATTCCCTAAACCAGCACTTTAGAAGATAGTTAAAGAACACTCTACACAGAAAAAAAAAAAAAATCAAAAACCAACTTCAGAGTTCACAAATGGAAAAATCTCACTTGAACAGTAGCCAAGTAAATGAGAAATAGGAACAAATTAAACATTAGAAATAAATAAATGTGACAGGAATTAATAAACATCTCTCTACAATAACATGGAATATAAATGGCCTCAACTCTCCAATTAAAAGACATAGGCTGGGGGCTGGGGTTGTGGCTCAGTGGTAGAGCACTTGCCTCCCATATGTGAGGCACTGGGGTCCAATCCTCAGCACCACATAAAAAAATAAATAAATAAACAAAATAAAGTTATTTAAAAAAAGACATAGGCTGGGAGAATGGATTAAAAAACAAGACCCAACTATGTGTTTGCAAGAAACTCACCTTATAGATAAAGACAGCCACAAGACTGAAAGTGAAAGGACGGAAATTGATATACCATACAAATGAAGCTGCAAAACAAGGAAGAATAGCTACTCCCATATCCAACAAAGCAAACATCAAGCCAAAATTAATCAGGAGAGACAAAGTAGATTACTTCATACTTGTAAAGGGAACATCAAGAAGCTATAGTGATAGTAAATATTTTTGCCCAAAACATTGGTGTGTCTAATAACATAAAACAGACACTTCTCAAAGACCTCAGTACGATAATACTGGGTGATTTCAACCCACTTCTCTCACCAATAGCTAGGTCAGCCATACATAAAACTGAATCTGAAAAAGACTCTTGGGATCTAAAAAATACTGTAAGTCAAATGGACTTGACAGCTATCTATAGAATATTTTATGCAACAACAGCTGAATACACTTTGTTCTCAACTCTTCCTGGAACTTTCTCCAAAATAGGTTATATTTTAGGCCATAAAGCAACTCTTAGCAAATATAAAAAGTGGATATAATTCTTTGTATCTTATCTGATCACAATGGAATGAAATTAGAAACCAATATCAGAAAACCATACAGAGACTATATTAACAGATGGAGGTTGAACAATATATTTTTGAATGATGAAAAGATAACAGAAGAAATTGGGGAGAAAATTTTAAATTCTTAGAATCAAATGAATATTGGTATTATATAGCATAAGCTTGGAGACAGTTTGGGGGCAGTTCTAAAGGAAAGTTTATGGTTATAAATGCTTATATAAGAAAATCAGAAAGATCCTGAATAAACAAATGAATGATTCATCTCATGGCCATTAAAAAATGCCAATTCCAAAATCAATACAAGGAAGGAAATAATTAAGATCAGAGGTGAAATCACTGACATTGAGAGGAAAAAACAATACAAAGAATCAATGAAACAGACTTGGTTCTTCAAAAAGATAAACAAGATTGATAAACTCTTAGCCAAACTAACCAAAAGAAAAGAGAAGACCCAAATTAAGAAAATTAGAAACGGAAAAGAAGAAATTACCATAGACATACAGAATCCTAGAGAATCATTAGAAACTATTTTGAAAACTTATATTCCAATAAATTGGAAAACCTAAAAGAAATGGATACTTTTCCAGACACATATGACTTGCCAAAATTGAATCAAGAGGATAGAAAACCTAAACAGACCAATAATAAGCAATGAAATATAAGTAGTAAAATAAAGCCTTCCAACCAAGAAAAGTCCAGGACCAAATGGATTCTCAGCTGAATTTTACCAGATGTTTAAAGAAGAACTAATGCCAGTTCTCCTTAAATTATTCCATGACATAGAAAGGAATGGAACACTTGCAACTTCATCCTATGAAGCCAGTATCACACTAATACCAAAACCAGATAGGGACACACCAAGGAAAGAAAACTACAGACCAATATCCCCAATGAACTTCCATGCAAAAATCCTTATTAAAAATTAGCAAACAACGTATTAAGAAGATTGTACATCATGACCAAGTTGGTTTTATCTCAGAGATGCAAGAATGGCTTAACATGCAGATCAATAAATATAATTCATAACATAAATAGAATTAAGGACAAAAATTATATTCTCATCTCAGTAGATATAGACTCTTCAACAAAATGCAGCATCCATTCATGGATAAAAGAAACCTAACTCAGTATTATAAAGACTATATAACAAACCCAAGGTCAGCATCATAGTGAATGGCAAAAAAACTGAGAGCATTTCCTGTAAAATCTGCAACAAGACAGGGATGTCCACTCTCATCATTCTTATTCAACATAGTACTAGAAATTCTTGCCAGAGCAATTAGGCAAAAGAAGGAAATAGAAAGAATAACACTAGAAAAGGAAGAAGTTAAATGATCTCTGTTTGTAGATGACATCTTCTAAATATATGATTCTATACTTAGAAGATCCAAAGGCTCAACAAAAAGGCTGCTGGAGCTAATAAACAAATTCAGCAAAGTAGCAGGTTACAAAAATCAACATACAACCGAGTGTGGTAGTCCATGACTGTAATCCCAGTAACCTGGGAGGCTGAGACAGGAGGATCACAAGTTCAAAAGCCAGCCTCAGCAACTTAGCAAGGCCTTAAGCAATTTAGTGAGATCCTATATTAAAATTTAAAAAAATTAAAATAAAAGGCTGGGGATGTGGCTTAGTGGCTAAGGATACCTGGATTCAATCCCTGGTATAAAAAACAACAAAGCAAAAACAAGAAGTCAACATACAAAAATAAATAGCTTCCCTATATACCAACCTGGAATCTTCTGAGAAAGAAATCAGAAAAACGATCTCATTCACAATAGCCTAAAAACAAACAAAACAACAAGCAAACAAACCCCCCCCACACACACAAACAAAAACAAAAAACAATCAAGCAAACAAAAAACCCTTCAAATAAATCTAACCAAGAAGGTAAAAGATCTTGACAATAAAAACTATAGAACATTGAAGAAATAAATTGAAAATCCTAAAAAATGGAAAAACCTCCCTGATCATGGATAGTCAGCATTAATATTGTTAAAATGACCATACTACGATAATCAACATGCAGATTCAATGCACTCCCCATCAAAATACTTTTATTGTCAACTGAGGCAGTTGACAAATGGGGCATGTTAACAGGGAAGCCCTAATGATTATAAATACCAAACATTGCTAGTCACATTAACCACCTCCAATAAATATATTTCTTCACAAAACTAGAAAAAATGCTTCTAAAATTCATTGAGAAGAATAAAAGACCCAAAATAGCCAAAGCAATTCTAAGCCAAAAAAGCAATGCTAGAGGCATCAGAATACCTGACTTCAAATTATACTACAGAGCCATAGTAACAAAAATTGCATTGGACAGGCACAAAAACAGACACATAGACCAATGGTGAGAACAGAAGACCCAGAGACAAACCCACACAGATACAGTCATCTGATCCTTTGCAAAGGTGCCTAAAGCATATATTGAAGTAAAGACAGCCTTTCAACAAATGGTGCTTGGAAAACTGGTTATCCAGATATAGAAGACTGAGACTAGACCCTTATTATTCATCCTGAACAAAAGTCAATTCAAAATGAATCAAAGACCCAGGAATTAGACCAGAAACTACGCAACTCCTGGAAGAAAATGTAGGGTCAACTTTCCAACATATAGACACAGGCAGCAAGTTTGTCAATAGAACGACAGCTCAGGAAATAACACCAAGAATTAATAAATGGGATGGCATTAAAAAAAACACACAAAAACTTCTGCATGGCTAAAGAAATAATCAAGAATGTAGAGAAAACCTATAGAATTGGAGCAAATCTTGGCTTGCTATTATTCTAAAAGAGGATTAATATCCAGAATATATAAAGAATTCAAAATCTTAATAGGAAAAAAGGAAGAAAAAAGGAAAAAAGAAATAACAAAATTAATAAAAGGGTGAACGAACTAAACAGATACTTCTCAAAAGTAGGGAAATGCAAATCAGAACTACACTGAGATTCCATCTCATTCCAGTTATAATGGCAGCCATCAAGAATACAAATAAGGGGCTGGGGATGTGGCTCAAGTGGTAGCACGCTCGTCTGGCATGCGTGCGGCCCGGGTTCGATCCTCAGCACCACATACCAACAAAGATGTTGTGTCTGCCAATAACTAAAAAAATAAATAAATAAATAAATATGTTAAAAAAAAAAAAGAATACAAATAATAGTAAATGCTGGGGAGGATGTGGAGAAAAGGGAATATCTTTGCACAGTTGGTGGGATTGTCAATTAGTACAACTCTATGGAAATCAGTATGGAGGTTCCTCAAAAGACTATGAATGGAACTACCATATGACCCAGCTACACCACTCCTCAATATTTATCCTAAAGAATTAAAGTCAGCATACTGTAGTGATACATGCATACCCATATTTATAGCAGCACAATTTACAATAGCCAGACTATCAGTGGATGAATGGATAGCGAAAATGTGGTATAAATCCGTAATGAAGTTTTATTCAGCCATAAAGAAAAACAGAATTATGTCATTTGCAAGAAAATGGATAGAACTTGAGAACATTATGTTAAAAGAAATAAGCCAAACTCAGAAAGTCAAGGGTCATATGTTTTCTCTCATATGTGGAAGCTAGAGAGAAAAAATGGAAAAAAAAAAAAAGGTGTGTGGGGAGTTGGTCTAATGAGAATCAAAGGGAGATCGGTAGAGGAAAAGGACCCTGGGGAAGAAGGAGAGAAGACAAAGGGAAATACTAGAGAATGATGTTGGCCAAATTATAATGTGATGTTGTGTGTCTGTGTGAATATGTAACAATGAATCCCACCGTTATGTATGACCATAATGCACCAACAAAAATATGAGAGAAAAAAAACAACGGAAATAAATCCAGGCCACAACATGGTGGGGAGGGTAGAAAAGAAGAAAAGACATGGAGGTGGTTAAAGTGGCCAGCAATGTTTGGTATTTATAATCATTAGGGCTTCCCTGTTAACATGCCCCATTTGTCAACCGCCTCATGGTTTCTGTATCTTCTCATGGTTTAAATTTTCAAGAGATGCAATCTTGTTGTCTGTCTCAGACAAGCCTGTGGATGGGTTTGTCCTGGGTTTGATGAGAGGGTGTTGTGTGTGTGAGTTTGCATGTGTGTATGTACGCACGCAGAGGAGTACACCAGTATATCTGACATCTGAACATGAACTGGCCAAGAACTTAGTTTTAAAATGTGGCCAAGGGCAGGTGGTGTAGTGGTAGAGCACTTGCCTTCCATGAGAGAGGCCCAGGATCCCATCTGTGCTCCAATCAATGAATCAATCAATAGTGGCCAAAAGTTTAAAATCTTCTTCTGGATGCCCAAAAGAAAACTGTGTGCCCCTGTTGGGTCCCGAGCTGTCTTAACCCCTTTGAGGGGTTAAATAGACTGAACATGTCACCCCAGATTCAAATGTCAGAACCCTAATCCCCATGTGATGGTGTTTGGAGGTGAGGGTTTAGGAGGTAATCAGGTGATGGGTGTAGAGCCCTCATCAACAGGATTAGTGCTCTCCAAAAAAGAATCGGAAAGCAAGCTCATTCTCTGTTATGTGAGAAGGTGGCCATCTGAAAGCCAGGAAAGGGGCCCCCATCATGCCGGCATCTTGACCTTAGACTTCCAGTTTTTCCATGACTGTGAGGAATAAACGGTTGGTTTTTTTTTTTTTTCAGCTTCCCAGTCTATAGAGACTTTTAAAGCAGCCCACACTGAATAGAAGGGGGAAAGAAGCTGGGAGGTGTTTTTATGTTTGTGATTTTTATTTTCTGCAGTGTTGGGGATCAAACCCAGGGCCTTGCACGTGATAGGCAAGTGCTCTATCACTGAGCTGCACTTCCAATCCAAGTGTTTTGCTTTTATCAAAAAAAGTTCCATCTACATAGATGAAGGATGAACCCTGAGTTAATGCAGGGAGGGGGCTGGTGAGGAAGGTGGGCACAAAAGAGTTTGGGGTGCATTAGAAAAGTGTCTTCAACTCAGATATATACCTAGAACCAAAGACCGAAAACTGCTGTACCTTGATGACAAAGTTCCCGAATTTTATTTATTACTATATTTTATCTGAATGTTTTACTTAATTAAATTATGCTTTAAGTAATAAGTGCAAACTAACTTATAGACCCTGAACTACTCAGGACAGGGAAGAGCCACTTAAGAATTAAAACAAAATATTGTAAGTCATTGCCAAGAGGAAGTTAACTTATTGCTCATTAATATTCAAGTTTAAGAATTTTAAAGAAGATGCAGTACACTAAAAGTTTCTATATTAAGAGTCTCATCTTTTATATGCATAAATTATTAACTTACAGGTATGCTATTTTCTTGGAGTTACCCAGTCCTGTGTGAGAATATAGCCATTTGAAAAAATAGATGGACTTGGGATGTATCTCAGTACTGACTGACCTGACATGTACTTCCAGCCCTGGCACTGCAAAAGCACACAAAATTAAGAACAAAAAAATAATAAGGTATACCCCTGCTCATCTGCTAAAAGTGTGGTGGCTTGCTTCAACTGTGAGCAGAAATAAATAAAAGAGGAAATAAAGGCAAATCTTCAAGATTGTTGCCAACATCACTGGGTATTTCAAGTATTCTCGTGACTCACATTTGGGTGTTTTTTAAGGTGTGTGAACTGAAGTTCTCCACAAAGGGTGAGCTGGTATTTGGAAGCTTCCAGGTTGTTTGAATTTCACTGATTGGAGCATTGAAACCTCATGGAGAGATGGAGTAGACTGGTAAGCTCAGGTTGTATTGGACTGTCTTTGGTCCCTTTTGGCAGTCATTTTATTGGCTTCTGTGTCTGAACTAGCATTTTTGCAAAAACTGGATTAACATATGCTAAGTTTGACAGACCTCAGGCCTCTCCAAATCTTAGGGCCCCTACCTGAATCCCAGAGGAGATTTTCTTTGGATTGTTGACACCTGAGTCTTATGGATTCCCTGCTTCTTTGTAGTCTTTCTATCTGATGATGCCACCTACTTTCTGTTGGGTCTATAAAAGTTTGTGTAATCTACTTTGGAAAACAAAGCAAAATGTCTTTCTGGGTAACTTGAGTTTGAGCTCCTGGGGCACAGTCACTCATATTTGGTTCAGAAAAACACAGAGTTATTTGGTTCCGAAAATAACAGAGTTATTTTCCAACAACAGGTGCCATGATAGTGATCCTCTATTTAAAAATGAATAATTAGACTTTACCTCCTTTCCGACAGGTTTTGAGCTTGTCACTGGGTCCTGTGGAGAAATGGTCAGATACAAGTGAAAAAGGCAGTCCTAGAAAATAAGTGGAACCGAGGCTGGGAGAGGACACTGCTGAGGATACTCAGGGCTACAGGGGCAACCACAGCTGATCATAATCTTTAGTCCAAATCCAGGAAATTCGTCAGCAATGGGAAAAGGAGCTTAAGATGAAGAAAAAGGATGTCTGACAATGTGGGCAGAAGAGCACAGTGAGGATCTGGGTTTCACAGAAGGTATTGGGCAAGAGGTGTCTGGCAGAGCATTCTAGAAAAGGGGACCTGGCAACAGACCTCGAAGGAGATGATTACCAGGCAGGAAGCGAGGGCCAGACACACGGCCCAGGAATGCAGGGTTGGGGGACACAGTGGTCAGGGAGTGGGGCACCTCAGGTATCAAGGGAGGGTCTGTTGTTAAGTTCTGGAATTGATTTATAACATACAGATAGATCTCTACCGATTGGAGACATTCCCACTTTACTGATGGCTTCAGTGGCCTAAGAAGAAAATGAAAGATTCATCTACATACAGACCAGGGAAGCCAGCTTTGGAAGGCAAGCTGAAGCACCCCATTCTGCCTTTGCCGGCTGCAGAGGAGCCTGGGATCCCCTAGCTGAAGGTTATCAAAGAAGTCCCGCAACCCAGGAAGCCCCTGACTTGTTGAGTTTAAATTCTAGCTAATCCTTTTGTAAGAAGATTGTGGGGAATGACCTGCTGGTGGCAATAAAGTGAGCTGGAAGTGCCAACAGGGTGGGGAACAGATGGAGACTGGAATGAGGTGCTGCTAGATACAGACAGTTCTTCTATTGACGAGAACAAAGGATTCAAACCTTCCCTGGTTTCCCCACCCAGCTCCAGCAGCTCTTTTCTGAAGTTTTCTGTTCTTTCTAGTTCACAGGGCATGTTGGGGGTGGGGTGGGAATTAAGTGTTGATGATGGGGAAAATTCAATCCTAAGTATCACAGCCCACCACCACCTCGGTAAGAGCTTTGGCAATTGCCTTTGCCTGGCTGCTGTCATTCTCCTATGACAGCTGTTTGCAAAATTGTCCTGAGCAGTAGGACCCCAAATATAACACAGCTGTAGTAGAAATCTCTTCTCCACTAGCCCCTTGAACACTTCTATGGTTGGAAAACTGCCACCAGGGCCATCCAACATCATTTAATTTGCTCCCTGATGACTTTTGATCTCTGAGATCATTTCACCAGGGTTGCCAAGTTATTCCCATTTTCACCATCAGATATGTATTAGTTTATTTCTCCGTGCAGGAAATGCTTTTAGGTTTGCAGATATAAGGAGATCCTTAAAGGGCTCACCGTCTAGTTGGAATATGCATATGAAAAGATAAATAATAGCTATACTTGGTTCCAATCAGAGAAGTACATGGTAACAAAAACTGGCAACAGGATTCTCAGGAGTAGCAAGCAAGTATTTTGCAAAAGCAAGAAAGAAGTCTTTGAAGAAGGTGAACTCACATTATCGAAGAATTTTGCACACACTGCTACCCTAAGTTTCACTTCATTTTAGCTGGCCCTAGGAATAAACCAGCTTTCACTATTAAGATGTGTTTATTGAACAATTAGGATGCACTCAATTTATACACCTAGTTTTCCCCAAATCTATTCCTACAGACCACAAGCTATAATCCTTTTTCTAGGATTGTAAATAACATAAAAACAGATCATAGAATGAGCATGATAATTCATTCACTCATTCAGGAAGCATTGAGCAGCTTTGGTTTTTACCTCTGGCTTGACTCCGCTCCTTAGGCAGAAGATATCAAGGACAGCCCAGAGCACCTGGGAGCCAAGCAATTAGAGGATGATTTTCACATTACAAAGAGTCCCAGAGGGTTCTTTTTAGTGCTTCCCCAGAGGATTTAAATATTTAAGTACTGTTTTACAGATCATTAACTCTTGCAGCTGGAGAGGACAGGGGGTGTGGGTGGTCAGGGAAGAAAAGCAAAGATTTAAACCTGAGGTGTTGGAAACCTCTGCTAGCAACAGGTCAATAATGTCAAAAACTTGTTGATATCCCTCTTAGATAGGTTAGAAAGTCCTCAAGGTGCTTTGTCAACCTCTATTTTGATTGTAATATCCATTAGATATGATAATAAACTCTAAGATGGAGCGTTGGGTGTAGAATAGCTTAGTGGTAGTGTACTTGCTTATGTGTGAGGCTCTGGGTTGGATCCCTAGCACTGCAAAATAAGATAAATAAGAATCAAGGACTTAAAATTTGATGGGAAATAGCATTTTTTATAAACCAAATTTCCATAAAATGAGGAACTTGGGTCAGAAGATTAATGAGAGTGTATCCAGACAGTTTTCAAATGTAATTTCCATTTTCTTTCTTTGGAGATCTCTTTCCCGGAGAGCAGGCAGAGGAGAGCAGGACGGAGGTGGTATTGCAGTTCCCAAACACATGTGTAGTAGGAATGTGTGTGCACATAAGTGCATATAAAACAGCAGGAGTGTTATATATATGTACAACTTCTCTGTGTATGTCCAACTATGAGATGTCAGTATCCAGCCTACAAATGTGGACAACAGAGATGATGAGAGGGGTAGCTGGAACAGGAAAGAATGTCTATGCATTTATTGCACATTTATAGTGACAAAGCACCTACTATGTGCCAGGCCCATGCTAGAGAAATGCAAAGACAAGGAAGATCCCTCCCTCTTTACACTGTTTCACAACTTACTGTTGTTCCAAGAGAACAGGAGCACTATAATTCAGGGCAGAGTGAGATGAATATCAGACTAGAAGTCCCAAGTGGAATAAAAAAGAATTTTTTTCTTCTATTTGGTGCTGGGCATGGACCCACCGCCTGGGCCACGCTTAAGCCCAAGCTTTTCCACCGAGGTACACATCCAGCCCCGGGAATAGGAGAATTCTAGCTAGTAGTTTTGTGAGAATAATTCTTCAGATGTTTGGCGACCATCTAGACAGCTCACCCCATTGCCTGTACTTGGGCTTCTTGGAGCGTGCTGGAGAGGTGGGGTCTCCTCGCGGCTGGGACCCCGTCTGCCAAACTCCCTTTCCAACTAGACCTGGCCGCTCCAGGCAGGGAGGCTTGGCACGGCCGGTCCTGATAGCCCCAGTGGGAGGGTCACGGCTGAGACACTGGCCCATCTCATTGTTTCAGGCCGGGCTTCCTCTTTTGGCAGAGGCCGAGCGCTGAGCTGAGCGGGAAGGGGACGGGACGCGGCAGGAGCCTTCGGGATGTCTATTGCTGCCGCTCCTTCCCCTCTCCGGGAGCTTGGGTTTCCCGGGGTGTGTGCGGATTCTCAATAAAAAGGGAAAAGCACGATCCAAGTTAATTTTCCAGCGCCGAGAGGAAATGCTGTTTCCTGCATCGTACAAAACTGGTGCCAACAAGACTGACACAGGAGCCCATTGTCCCGCTAACAATGTGGTGATGGGGAAGGACGCCTGAGAAAACAGACCTGGGGCCGCTGAGAGCGTTTGATCCTTCCCCATAGGGGTGTGCGCGTGTGTGTCTTTGCAAATGTGGTGTGTGAGTAGTGTGTGGATGTGTATGTGTCAGTGTGTGTGTGTGTGTGTGTGTGTGTGTAGGGGTAGTCAGGCTGGTGAGGGGACGACTCTACCCCTTTCCATCTCGACTGTGCTTCCTGGCGAGCTCCCAAAGGTAGAAAGAGAGCTAGCCGTCTAACAATTTCCAAAAAAAAAAGGGGGGGGG
>NW_025999932.1:24030196-24084058 GCF_001458135.2 Marmota marmota marmota
GCACCCGTGTCACCTCCCCACCCTCCGCGCGCTCACGTAGTCCCGGGTTTCGGGACGTGAAGTGCCGGCGAGGAGGCTGCTCCGGCCAGGGCATGGGCTGGGCGATAAACAATCGCACAGGATACACAACACCCTGGACTGTCACAAGTCCCTCGCAGGAAAAGATAAATAACATCTGAGGAGCCGCGGCACAGCTTCCCCGGGCTGAACAAAAACTCTGGGAGAAGTAAGTAAACAACGGAGCCGAAAAGAGTTCACGCACGCAGCCTTGGCCGGCAGAGAATCAGAGGCTGTCTGCTTCCCCTCTGCTCTCAGTGGTGGGGGTTTCTTCCAGTGGAAATGAGTGACACACACACACACACACACACACACACACCACACCACACACCCGGTTCCCACTGTCCTTTAAAGTGATTGAAAACCCGTCAAGCTCTCAGTAAAAAACAAAAAACAAACAAAAAAAAAACCTTGTTTCCTGGGCTGTGCAGGAGCCCTTGGGAGTAGGAGTTGAAGTGAAGGGATTTTGTGGACTAGAAGGCTGAGAAAGAATTCCCCCTCCCCCTCCCCCATACTTTTTCTCCCCAAAGGGCTGCTCTTCGGGATTGCAGCTGCCAGTGGCTGCAACCACCCTTTCATCTGTAGCCCCATCTTGATGTATGGAGATCTATCCTTTGAAACAGAAGGGAGGCCACCAAAATCCAAACCAGAGAGCTACAGATGCTCCATAGGTACATTAAGACGTCGGTGGAAGACACATTCTTAACAGGTTTAGCTGGTGGCAGGTTTAGGCTTTCTCCTAACCTAAAGTCCCCCAACTTCTCTGTGTGTGTGTTTGGGGGTTACTAGGAAATGAACCCACCCGGGTGTTTGGGAATGCTAGGCAACTACTTCACCACTGAGCTCCACCCCTGGCCCTTTTTGTTGTAGTTTGAGACAAGGTTTCATTAAGCTGCTGAGGCTGGCATGGAACTTGAGATCCTGCTGCCTCCTCCTCTGCCATGCCCAACCCGCCTTTGCCTTCTGTGAGCCAGCCAGGTCCAGGCTCTGTGAGTTCATGCTGCAGCACTTTCTGGGTCTCTCTTCCATGAAGACCCACCTGGCTCTTTATAAGATTCTGTCTTTTCAGTGATCTTTACTTCCATGCAAATAAGTTTATGTAATTTTTTGATCAGGGGGAGGGGCTAAAGATTAGAGGGGATCGAGGGATGTGGCTAGAGTATGGGGTGCCCAGTTACTAAATGCAATTCATGTCAGACTAATGTCCTCTTTCAGACCCTCTGACCCTAAGCTCAGCAGTGACTTATGAATGTTGCATATCTAGATTACTGCATGTTCTTCAAGCTTTCTTATGCCAACCATGTGGGCAAAATGGAAATATCTGGGTTGGATGTAGGCACAGGAAGTAGATTAGTGACCAGTGGTAGACAGGACCCATGGTTTTCTGATGACCACACTGATGCAATCCTATGGGAAGTTTATCACAGAAACCATCACAGAAAGTTTAACATGAGGCACTAGAGTCATCTGTCAAAAAGTGAATGTGGCCTTAGCCTGCATTAAAAGTAGAGGCTCTGGCTCAGCATCTATCTTGTATTTGCTAGACCCAGCTAGTTCTGGGATCGGTACTGAGCTCCCCATTTTAAGAAGGAATTAAGATATAACCATATCCACTGAGAGGAAAGAAACCAGTAGGAGAAGGACCTCAATAGTCATGTTGTCTATAGGTGGCCAAAAGTAGTGAGGGGCTGGGGTTTTAGCTCAGTTGGTAGAGTGCTTGCCTCACATGCACAAGGCTCTGGGTTCCATCCCCAGCATCACACACACACACACAAACACACAAAGTAGTTATGCTTAGTCTGAAAAAGATAAGATATTTTAGGAGACATGAGACCTGCTTTCAAATATTTGAAAAGATATCAGATAAAAATGGAGATTGACATTACGTAGGTTCCCATACCTTAAAGACCAGTGATCAAAAGCTTTAGAAAGACTGATTGGACTCAGACACACACCAGCACCATGACTACCAGAACTTGCAAATGGTCTAAGTGGTCCCAAGATGGTAGCGCCTGCCAAAAGAGCCTAAAATGAGAGTGACTGTCTACGGGTCACACAATTATTGGGGATTGTAACTTTCGGTTCAAAGGTGGGACTCAAGCATTCCACTAGGAGCCTATGGGAGCAGGGTATGATCCTTCTATACTATAAAATGTACTATTCTATTATGTGTCCTCTTTTATTTTATCAGGTGCTGACTCTGTCTTGCTGCAACTTCTTAAACCTAATGAGACTATTAAGGTGCTTTCATAGCACTGTTTTATAAAGAAATATGTACATTGTGGAAACAACTAAAAATGCAAATTTCTGGGACCTCGCTTATAAATTGGGATGTTTCAAGGTATAATGACTTGAGCTGAGGAGGTAACTCAGTGATAGAGCCCTTGCCTAGCATGTGCAAGGTCCTGGGTTCCATCCCCAGCATTGCACCAAAAGAAAAGATACAGATATTCATTACCAATAATGTATGACAGATAAGATAATTAAGATGCTGAAATTTTCAAGAAGCTTTGTCTGGCTGGTGAGGACACAAAACAACTGGAACTCATGTATTGCTGGTAAGAATGTAAAAGGGTACAACCATTTTAGAAAACAATTTGACAGTTGTTTATAAATTTAAGCATATGCTCTTCTAATAACCCAGTTGTCCCACTTACGTATTTATTCAACAGAAATGAGAGCATATGTCCATACAAAGACCTATGCAAATGTTTGTAGCAACATTATCCAATGCCCCCAACCAGAAACAATTCAAATACTCACATCATCTACCAAATGGATAAATTGTGGTATACTCACACAGTGGAATACTATTCAATAGTAAATAGGGATGAATTATGGATGCATGCAATAATATGGGTGAATCTCAAAAGCATTATCTCAAGCGATAAAAGTCAGACACAAAGGCTATATCCTAGCAGGGCGTGGTAGTACTAGGCCTGTAATCCCAGGATTCACGAGGCTGAGGCAGGAGGATTGCAAATATTGAGGGCAGCCTGGGCAATTTAATAAAACACTGTCTCAAAATAAAAAAGAATAAAAGGGCTAGGGATGTAACTCTATGGTAGAGAGCATCTGGTTTCAATCCCTAGCACTCAGTGCGGGCAGGTTTGGAGAAACTACCAACTGTATGGTTTCATTTTCGTGACGTTTGGAAAAAGTAGAACTAGAGGTACAAAAATCAGATTAGTGATTTCCAGGAGGTGGGGGTGTGGGCAGGGCTTGACTCTGAAGGGCCACCCGAGAACTATTGGGAGCAGTGAAAATATTCTGTATCTTGTTTCCAGTAACATTAACCTGATAAAATACGACTGTCTAACTCATAAAACTGTCCACCCAATGTAATGTCCACTATATGTAAATTATATCCAAAAAAACTGACTTAACAAAAAGAAGCTCTGTCCTCATTTTTAAGTTATCTTCTGGTGATTTGCATAAAGTTTGTATTCAATAAATATTTGTTGAACAAGTGAATGTATCTGTGTGGAAGTTCTGCCATTTAGTGAAGTCAAATTGTAGAGAAATGAAATCAGAGAAGGGGGGTCTTGAAAGTTCTCTCTCTGAGAAACTCATCTTCCCCTCAACTGTGGCTTTCACTCCGCCATTTAATTCCACTAATGTTATTTGCTAAATAGCACTCTGATTCATTGGTGCTTTTTATTATTTTGGCTTGACCCAGTCTTGGCTTAGCAAGTCATATTCAGAGAAACTTGAGACTTTCAACTACATGGGTGTACAGATGCATGTATGTGTACACACATACACACACACACACACATTGTGTGTGTAGGATGCTCTGCCTCTGGTAGACAGGCAGTGCACTTGTTGATAGCTCCCTCCAAGGGTTGGCTGAGGACATCATAGAATAATAAGGTGAGTGAGGAGAGGAGGGCCATTTTCACCCCAGGGGGCATTTGGCAAGTCTAGAGGCTGGGGTTGAGGAGCAGGATGCTGCTAACATGTGGTGGGCAGAGATGCTGCTAAACATCCCAGAGTGCATGGGACAATCTCCCTTCAATAAAGATTCATCCAGTCTAAATCCAATTGAAAAATGCTGCCCTGAGGTGATCCTAAGCCTTTGATTCCCGACCGGATCCCTCTTACTGGAGGATGCACCAAACCCCAGTGATTGCTAACAGTTTACAACTAAACCCTGAGCAGACAGGAGCCAACTCCATTCTGCAAGGGTACTGTCCCTTCATTCAACACCTATGAGGCAATTCAGCGACTGACTGATACAGGGATCCCAAAGCCCGGATCCCTGGGTTCAAAGAGGAATAACTGTGGTTCCATCCATGTCCAGAGCATCTGTGGCATCAGGTTGAGCCTGGGCTTTAGGCTTTGGGCTGAATGTTTTTGCCTTTTCCTCCCCGCCCAAAAATTCATATGTTGAAACCCAAATTCCAGTATGATGGATTTTGAGAGGCCCTGAGGATGGAACCCTCAGGATGGGATTAATACCCACACAAGAGGCCAGAGAACTGTCTTGCTCTCTCCACCATGTGAGGATAGAGAGAAAGAGACCATCTGCAAGTCAGGAAAGGGTATCCTGGTCTCAGACTCCCACCTTCCAGAACTGTGAGAAATGTGTTGGTCATTTAAGCTGGCCAGCCTGTGGTCATCTGTTATAGTGCCCTGAGCAGACCAAGACAGCTGCCCCACCCTGTCCTTCCTTCTCTCATCTCCCTACAAAGTCCCCCTGAGGGGACTCCCCACAAACAACCTGTGAAGAATCCCCATCTCAACTCTGCTTCTGGGACCCGTCCTAAGACACCGGCCATGATTAACATTTGTCAATGGACAGATGTAAAACATGGAAGGATCAGCCAAACTCTGCTCACTCCACGGCAGCTGAAAGGAGCTGGACTGATTCCCCAAGAGCATCTCTGCCAATGGCCACTGGCCCCCAGGGTGCTCAGACAAGCCCTGAGCAACCCAAAGCCAAGGAGGAAACGAACTTTAATAGCACAATGTGACCAGAGAAACCAGTGGGACAGTAGTAAATGGGTTATAGTTTCTAGTTTTAGATAGATAATGAAGATTATCCAGTGGAGACAGCCTGCCTGGCTTCCCTCTCCTTGGTTCACCATCCCCTGCCTCTCGTCTCCCAGATATCCATGGCTACCACAACCTAGAGCTGAGCAGTTCTTAAAGACCCCCATCACCTGCGGGGTGAAGGCCAATCATCCATTGCTTGGTGGTGGACTTCAGGATCTAGCCCTTGCCTACGTTTCCTGCATTCCTCTTCCCCTTCTCCTCTTATGCTTTAAGCTCTGGAAAGCACCGACCTGTGGAACACACTGGTTCCTCTGCTTTTCCCTGTGATCTTCTCTCCATGGACACCTGGCCATCTCCTGCTCTCCCGGAAGTCCGAGGCTGACTTAGGAATCCTTTCTCTTGGTTCTAATTGCATTCTTTTCACCCAGACTAGAGTAATTGTCACGCTTCTGTGATTGTTAGTTGCAATGTCTTCCTTATAACCGAAATTTCTTGAGCTCAAGGATAGACTCTTTTTATGTTATATCCCTAGTACCTAATAAGAAGTTGGGGTGGGGGGAGGTCTGGGAGTGTAGCTCAATAGAAGAGCACTTGCCTAGCCATGTGCAGGCTCTGGGTTCAATCTCCAGAGCCTTGAAAAGAAAAAATTGAAAGAAAGATCTTGCAGTGCACTGGAATCTGCTTAGTCCCTCTAATTCTTCAGAAAGTAGATTCTGGGATTGAACTGCCTATGTTCCCAGCTCTGTCACTTGCTCGCCTGGGATCTTGGACAAAATTCTTACTTTCATTTGATTCTGTTTCATTATCTTTAAAACAAGGATAAGGATGTTTGCTTCTTCTTAAGTTATGGCGAGTATTAACATGCTGATCCGGGTAAATGCAGTGTGCCTGGACAGGTAGATAAGGGCTGGTTGTAAAGCACAATTCTTGGCACTTAGTAAGCACTGTCACATGCTAATTGTTACGAATGTTTGCTGCATATTTTCAGCCTGATTGTTAATCCTTGTCTTCAAGGAATTGATGTATAAACAAGAAGTCCACAGTGTTCCTTTACCAACAGACAGTTAATTTAAGATACATATTTACTTACTTTAAAGAGAGGTGACGTGCTGAGCATTTACCTAATCTGCCCATCATTACCCTACCAGACCTTCTGTCTGCTGGGCTATCTTGGGGGAGGTGGTATTTGAGATAAGACCTGAAAGATGAGATGAAATCAGTAGAAAATGAAAGGGAATGTGTCCCTGGACAGAGGGAGGAGCTTGTGCAAAGGCCCTGAGGCAAACAAAACAAAACAAAACAAAAGCCTTCCCTTACTACCTCCACTAACTCCATACACTCAATACAGAAAAGGGTCCCAGGGACCAAGGAGAGGCCAGTGTACCTGATGCTGGGAAAGGAAGATGAGATAGAGTTGAAGAGGAAGGTGAAAACCAGACCATGCAGGGCCTTGTAGGAAAAATGTGTAGATCTAATCTGAGATGTAATGGGAAGGGTTCCGGCAGTGTAATAAAAATGATCTGTTTTCTGTTTTAGAAAAGATTGACTCTGGAGTCTCCAGTGTCAATGAGTAAACTTCTATAGTTTCCAAGGAAAAAAAAATCACTAAATAGTTCAAGGGCAAAAGGACTTTTCTATGTATCTTTGAAATTATTTAAAGCCACTCTAACTTCTGGGATGTAAAGTAGAGGTTAAGGCAGGTAGCTGATTTGTTTTAAAAAAGTGAGTTTACAAAAGCCCCTAGGTATATGAAGACTTTATAAGGTTTTCATTTTCTTTTTTATTCTATAGCAAAGGATTTAACATTAAATGAGTCATTTTTGTTTGATTAGATCATTTCAGGTTAACCTGTATTCAAAAATTTTCTTTTGATAGCTACTATGCAGAAGACTCTGGTGATCATTTGCAAGGGTTTTGTTAAGCCTTGAATTGTAGAATTCTGCTTGCATATGATGCCACTATTCAAAAACTTAAGCTAATATAATGAAAATAACTTCTTTAAATGAAATAGTGTGTAAGTTCATAAAGTTAAGAGAGAGATAATTTCTATCAAACAGGTAATATTTTTATCATGGACTTTCTCATTTGAAATCATACATAAATGTGTGTGTGTGTGTGTGTATATATATATATATATATATATATATATATATATATAAATAAATTGGGAATGAACCCTGGGGTACTTTTTAGGCCTCTGTCGAGAAAACCAAAACTTTGATTTGTAGTAGAATAAATCCTCTCACCATGGCCGATTTCAAGTTATCAATGTCAAACAGCTAGTACAATTTCTGAAAATGGAATACTTTGTTCCTAGGAGCCCGCAGGAGCCAGCTCCAGCACACTGCTGCATCAGGAGGAGGTGCTTCCTCAGATTGGCAGACTCTGAAACATAGGTAAGCTGTCAGAAATGGCCCTGAGTATGAGGGGTCCTTTCGGGACAGCAAATGCATAGGGAAGGAAGTTGAGACCGAGAGAACCAGGGGCGAGGGACTGGCAGGCTTAGTGACCTGGGTGTGGGAAGAGCAGGGAGCCCACTCTACTTCTACACTTTCAGGAAAAAGGGAAAAGGCCATCAACTGAACATGAGGACTGACGGTTGAACTTGGTCTTGATGGAGCTGACGGATTGCTACGGTCCAGGCATTTGGAGGAGCAGCAGAAAGGAAGGACGGTGCCCTGGGTGAGAGGGGCACTGTGATTAGAGACTGGTGGGGGAGGGCAGAGGATGATGGACAAAGGCCAGGTGTGGCTGCTGCAGGAGGCTCCAGCAATCCAGGGCCTTTGCGGCCAGCCTGGTGGCCATGCACTCAAGCCGCTAAAGCGTTGGATGGAACTGAAGCCAGGCAGCCAGGAGCTAAATAAAGCCTTCGGGATGGTAGAAGACAAAATTACAACAAATTTAGTTTTGCAGCTATTAATTGGCTTTTATTTGCAATTCTAGAATTGAGCAGCAGCCTATACCCAGGGTGGTGGGGGCGGGTTATATGTATAGCTAAAGAGGAAATGATGGAGGGAAAGTGGAAGCCAGGGACTAAGACAGCTAGCTGGAGGGGCTCTAGCTAGGCGGTGGCCTTATTTGAATGCACTTGGAACAGCTGGCTGCCTGTGATTGGCTGGAGCATGGCTGCTGCCCTTGACTGGGACTCAGCTATTTGTCACAAAGGCAAATGCCTAAGTGAAATTTTCAGTTTGCTTAGGTTCTGTTAGGTTGCATCTTGTGAAGACCTGGGGAGTCCTCCTCAGGCCAAATACAGTTTGATTTAACAAATACATGAGTGAGGGGTATGTGTGTGTGTGTGAAATTCTGGGAGTCAGTGTATGTCAGTCATAGGAGGAAGAGGAGGAGGAGGAGGCAGAGGAGGAGGAGGAAGAGGAAGCAGCCTGTGAGTAGTGTGAGTGGGAAAGAGCACTGGTTTGTGCAACAGAAAAAAGAGACCTAGAGAGCAAGTGGCAGTAGTGACCCAGGAACACACAACATTTGTTTTTGGTTCTGGGCTCCAAAGAGTGTATGTGTGTGAAAGAGAAATAGCTTCCAGCCCCTGGGGCTGTAGTGGATCAGGAAGGAGGTGGGGCTTCTGGAGGGGGCTATAGGGGTTAGTCAATAGTTTAGTGGCAACTCCACTGTGGAGAGGAGGTGGGGCTGAGTCCCTGTGGATAGGAACACAGAAGTAGGGGGTGCAATCCTGGGTGTCCAGAGGCCCAGACTTTTGGCCATGGTTGTGATAAGAATGGATTTGAGCTGTGTAATCTTGCTTGGATATGGCACATTCCACACTAGTGTGCCTCCCACATTACCAACAAGATGTCAGGCTTCAGATCCTACGGGACATTACCTGATTTAACCTCTAGGCAGACTGAAACTCCATCAAGCATCCTTTGGCATCTTTCCAATCACTGAACTCTTAATTCCCTTCATTAGGAGCTCCCAGATTCTGTTTCAGATTTTTGATATTCAATTTAAATTTCTTGGCCCATGATATTCTTACCTTACAGAGTTCTCTCAGAAATGTAATTTCACATTTCCTTTGTATTTTCTTCTCCTAGTTATCCATTTGTGAATTGTAAAACCGCTCCTCTTACAGGATTCATTTCCCCTTACCTGCCAGGTTGTCAACTCAAAACATACCACTTCCAGGTTTCTTTTTGAGATTCTAGGAATGGAACCTAGGGTCTCATGCTTGCTAAGCAAGTGCTGTGCCAGTAAGCTACATCCCCAGTCTCCCAGGGTGTTCTCTTATTAAAATATGATTTAAAAAAAGACATAGCACTACGTGATCTTGATTCATGTAGGAATAATACAATATTAGTAATAATAGCTTTATCAGTATTACTACTTCCTTCTGTGAAAAAGAAAAGTATCTAAGGAATACATTGGCCACAAATATTTTTCTGAAGAACTCAGAGATTCTTAGTTGTCAACCAAACATTATAAAGTAATCAGTTCTTTTGTATTAGTTTACTTGGTATATAGCTGCCAACACCTGTTTCAGAGGAAAAACCACAATTCTGTTGTAGAATATAGGTTTTCAGTTGCTCACTTTTAGAACTTGTAATTTTTGACTTTTAAAACCCTGCTCTGGCCAGGTGCTGGGACACAAGCCTGTAATTCCATCTACTGGGAGGCCGAGGTAGGAGGACTGTAAGTTCAAGGACACCTTGGAATTTAGGGAGATCCTGTCTCAAAATAAAAAATGAAAAGGACTGGGGATGTAGTTCAGTGGTAGAGCACCTCTGGGCTTGATATCCAGTTCCAAAAATAAAATAAAAACTAAAATCCAGCCACTGAGGAGGGTAAGGGGAGGTGTTAGGAATTAACATGGATCAAATTATGTTGTATGCATGTATGAGTATGCCACAATGCAATTTACTATTGTATAATTAATAAATGCCATTAACAGTAAGAAGAAAGACATGTCTTTCTCTTAACAATTATAAAATCACTCCTAAAAAGAAAAAAAAGAAAAATCCAGCTCCTGGAAACAAGAGAAATGCGGTCTTGGTTTCTGTTTTCCAGGGTGGTAACTTTCAGGGTAGTAATCGTAGAAATGTGACCCTCAACAAGGGCACAGGAGCTCCTGACCAGAAGTATGAGTCAGTCACAGCAGCATGAAGCAGACTAATGCACTTGGTATTTCCCAAACATGCAAGAGACTTTGCTCTCACCAAAGTTAACTTGAGGGTGGGGGGTATCATCAGCATTAACTTCCGGTTCTATATTCCCCTACACAATGCGTGTTTAGGGAATATAAATGAAACCCACTGTGTGCTTTAAAATACACAACAAACACAAAAAAGAGCATCAGGCCCCCGGCCATTCTGCAAAAGGTGTCAACCAATGGGAATATGATAATAATTTTAAATCGCTTGTGTCTATTTAGCATGGCTACTGCCTACCCCCAATAAGTGTATTCAGAAGACTATACAACACTAGGAGGTAAAGAACTCTGACTGTAGTAGACAAAGATTCATTCATTTGGATACTGATTGGGATACGCAATTTAAGCTCCCCTTCCCACCCATGGTGCTGGGGATTGGACCCAGGGACTCATGCCTGGTAGGCAAGAGATCCACCGTGGAACTACAACCGAGGCCTCCTAAATCTGTTTGATGATGCGCTGATTCCACTCGTGTTTTCTGAGTGCCTGATATCTGCAAAGCACCATCAAGTTTTGGAGGAGCATGGATCTAAGTAAATTAATGACAATAATACAAGGCACATGTGATAAGAGATAAAAAGGAATCTCCACATGTCCTGGGAGTTTAAAGAAAGGAGCATTGTTTCTTCCCAGGAAATTCAAGAAGGAATCTTAGAGGAAGTGGTATATCAAAGGGATAGTTGGAAACAGAAGGAAGAGATAATTGGAAAACCTGTGAATGCAGGGGAATTATTGAGAGCCAAGTTTTTGCATGTTCAGGGGGGACACCAAATGTCTTAGTCTGTTTGGTGCTCCTATAACACAGTTCCACAAAATAGGTAATATATAAGAAAAAGAAATTAGTTTTTACAATTTTGGAGGCTGCTAATCCACCATCAAGGTGCTGGCATCTGGTGAGGGCCTTCTTGTGCCATGGTTGAAGGCATCACATGGCAAGAGCGTGTGCCAGCTTAGGCCTCTCTTTCTCTTGTTATAAAGCCACTAAATCCAGGGGGTGGGGGACACTCTCATGACCTCAACTAAGCTTAAATAACTCCCAAAGGTCCCATCTCAAAATATCATCAACATGAATTTGGGGATGAAGCTTCTAACCCATGAACTTTGGGGGAACATATTCAAACCATTGTACCAATTAGCGTTTCTTTTTGTGTGTGTGGGCAGGGGTGGGGTGGGGTGGGTGGAGCTTAGGAAATTAGCTTAAGTACAGACTTCTGTGGATACCAGGCAAAGAGATGTGGTCTTTAAGGTGAAGGGAAATCGTTGAAAACTGCCCTTAGAATTGAATTTCCCAGCACGTGGAGGAGGGTTTGGGGATCGGAGGAGCGTGAGCCTAGTACTGAGCGGTCAGCTGAGACAACACATGTGTCTCAGGTCTGGGATCTTTTACTGTTATTATTTCACTTATTATTATTAGTTTTTAATGCTTATCTTTCACAATTATTGATAGAGGTCTACCCATGCCAGGTGCTATTCTAGGCCTTGGGGTTGCACAAGTGACCAAGACCAACTGGAGTGGAATGGACATTGTCCCTGGATGAGTCAGACAATAAACAAGAGTAAGGTTTAATGAGTTCATTTAGGAAATAAAACAGACAACACTTCCATTTCCAGGAAAGAGAGGGTAGTTATTTGAAATAGTTCACCTGCTGAAAACAGCCAAAAATCCCGGGTAAAATACTTAAAAGAAAAAAATAAAACACCTTCTTGGGCTGCGGGGTGGGTAGCTTAGTGACAGAGCGCTTGCCTAGCATCTGCAAGACCCTGAGTTCCATTCCTCTCACCACAAACAAAACAAAACAAAACAGACTTCTTGAAAGCTCTAGGTTGAAATCTGTAGGAAAGGGAAACCAGAGTTAGGTGGATATTGAAGCTGATTTTACCCTGAGGATGAAACCAGTCCAGGAGAATGGGCACTGGGATTGAACCAAGCAACATTTGACCCATTTGGGGAACACGGGAGGCTGCATGGGGAAGGTCTCAAGGATTGAGTGTGAGTTCACTAGGCCCCGAAGAAGAGGGAAGCCTCGCAGAAGGAGGGTCCTAGCAAGAGGTAGAGGGGAGGAGGAAGCAAGGCTGAGGATGGGGTTTGGGGTTAACTTCTCCCTGTGCCTGCAGATTCTGTGAGACAAGTCATGTAAGGCTTGATTCAATAATTCTCTCCACCCTGTGTACCATCCAGAAGATGGAATCGCCCTGAGTCTCCTGCACCTCTTCTATGCAGGAGGCCCCCATGAGTCAAAGGAAAAAGAACAAACTAAACACAGGTGACTGGTGGGACAGGGGTCGGTCCCTTCCGAGGCCTTTGCCTAGTCCCTTCTCCTTCACAGCCACCTTGGGTGGGGTAAGCATCACAGCAGTGAAAGCCCAGGAAGTCTCTCTTGCTATTGATCCTACCTTCTGGGGGACTCCCCTTAACCACCAACCCCAGCAAGTGCCCCTGCATAGAGTGGAAAACTCATGCTGGGTGCAGTTCATGATGTGGGGGAGCCTTGGAGGAGTGCAGGCTGACACGTGATCTTGAATTAGTAGTGACCTGGCAAGATCCCAGGAGGAAAAGGCATTTGTATCCTAAGTTAAAACTAATTGTCCCCATAGTAGTCTGCACTTCCCTATTCCTGGAGCCGTGAGCAAGAGGCAAGATGGGACACGAGTGGACGGGAGCCTTACAACAAAGCAGGCTTGTTCCACTGAGCACCAAGGTGGAAGTCAGCTAGAAAGCTATTTTCTAATTCTAGGAATGGTACAGAAAACGCCAGAAATACCACTACCCACACAGTTCACCCTGTTCTTCTCCCGGTACTCACAGTTGAGCCTTGCAAAAAGGTCAGCTGATGTCAGTGATCTTCTGTTGGAGGCAAATTTATAAGTGTTCAGGAAAAATGTTGAAGAATGTTAAGTCTTTGGGAAATATACAGAAAGAGTAAGGGAAGGGTGAACTGAAGGCCACCCCCTCTCTCTCAACAGTTTTTAAACAAGTCTCAGAAAGAAGTTTCCAATTAAAGTGTTCAAACATCTGGTTTTTATTTGAAATATAATTAGAAATGTGTCTTAGTATATAAGGAATTTTAAAAGCCAAGAGGAAGTACATTTCTGGGTGACCAAATGTTTTGGATGATGTCATAATCAAGGAATGAAGAGGAATACCAAAGAATTTGGGGCAGTATTTTGAGAGATTTTTTTCCTCTCCACCCCGTGTTGTTTTATTATTCCTATGAAAAGTTATTTACAAATGATAAGAAAAAAGAACCACATTTTATCCCCCATGATTAGGACTAAAGTGGTTCCTAATCCTAGATGGTATAAAAAGGAAAGGTGGTTGATAAGATATGGTTCAAAATGCTAATCAATTATCAGACAAATGTTTTGCCACTTTTTATTTCCATTCTCTGCCCTTTCTCACTCCTGTTTGTTTTTCTTCTATTTTTCCTCTCTGGAAGGGATGAAGAATGAGGGGCATGTATTTGATTAGAGAAGCAAAAAAAAAAAAAAAAAAGAGAGAGAAAAGTAAACACATGGCCACTATCTGGCCCCTTGCCGTTCTCACCCACCTGTCTCTCCTTGGCCAGATTTTGAAGTATTGATACCCAAATCTACGACATCAGCATCCCTGGAGCTTGGACCAATGCATCCATTCTTTTAGAACTCTGGAGATAAAGCTGATGAGCATCCAACAGTGAGAATCACTGTCCTAAAGTGCCCAGCACCCTGTCTGAGGCCAGCGGCCTCCTGTTCCCAGGCTTTGTAACCACAGACCAGGAATATTCCAGAAGCCCTTGGGGAACTAATCTATATTTTTGTTTGCCAAGACATGAAAAAAAATTCCCATTTACTATCATGATCATTTCATGAGATGAAGGACATTTTAATATGGAAACAACAGAAAGGATATAACCCCAGAGTATTAAAAATCTTATTGCATTTATATATAATCTATATGTAGACACATATCTGTATTTATGTGTTTGTGTATATGCATATGTGTGTGCACAGGTATGTGTATATAGACATACATTTTTTCTTCTTAAAAAATGTTGTCAGATATATATAGCATAAAGGTTACCATCTTTACCATTTTGGGGGGCGGTGGTACTAGGGATTAAACTCAGGGGCACTTGACCACTGAGCCACATCCCCAGCCCTATTTTATTTAGAAATAGAGTCTCCCTGAGTTGCTTAGCCCCTCCTGTTGCTGAGGCTGGCTTTGAACTCGCAGTCCTCCTGCCTCAGCCTCCTGGGTCTCTGGGATTACAGGCGTGCGACACTGAGCCTGGCTTTTAACCATTTTCAAGTGTCCAATTCAGTGGCATTAAGCACATTCACATTGTTGTGCCTCCATCACCACCATTTGTCTCCAGAACTTTTTCTGTTTCCCAAACTGGACCTCTGGATCCATTAAAAATAGCCCCCTTATTTCTGTAAGCTCCCTAATATCCACCTTTTCACTTTTTTTGTCTTTATAAATGTGCTCACTCTAGGCACTTCCTGTATGTGGTATCGTAGGACATTTGCTCATTTGGATCTGGCTTATTTTACTCACCAAGGTGTCCTCGAAGTCCATCCACATTTCCATTCAAAAATTCCTTCCTTTTTGTTGCCAAGTGATATTTCACTGCATAAGATATTCCACACTTTGTGTCCTTTCCCCTGCTTTGAGATGTTGTCTTAACGTGGTTTCGATATGCATTTCCCCATGATTAGTGCTGCTGAGCATCTTTTCATGTCTTCTTGGCCATTGGTATATCTCTGGAGAGATGCATTCATATCCTTTGCCTAAAATTTGTTAACCAAGTTGTATCTGTTTTTGTTGTTGAGTTGTGTGAAGTACAGATTCTCAGATAACAGGCCAGAGAGCCGTGGGTTCAATCACCAGCACCCAGGGCCACATGCCTTCCTTCAAGTCCAAGTTTTCTACAGATCATTGACACTGATTTGTGTGGAACAGTCTAATCTCATCTCAACGCCTTGCTGATTGATCCTGGGTGTTTCTTCTGAAGAGATCCAGGCAAAAGGTGCAGCTTCTGCTTAGAGACGGGACTCCATGGAGGACAGAGTTGGAGCTCTGACATCCATCTGGGCCCAAGATTCCGGGTTCCTATTGTCTTCTTGGACACAGCCCTGGTGCTCTGGGCCAGCTCCCCTTGGCCCACCCCATTCACACTTTGCTTCCCAGGAGGCTGGGCTGTCTTGAGGGACACGCGGGCAGCTCTCGGTCAACTCCCAAGGCCTGTGAAGACAAGGCACTCTGCCTCACCTCCACCAACTTCAGCTTCCCTCCTGCACCCCTCGAGTTCTTCCAAGCCTCCGGGGGCCTCACCAAGGGCAGCGTCTTGGGTGCTGCAGGAACTCGTCCTCCTGGAGTTGGGACTTCACCTATGGTCTTCTGCCACTCCTGACTTCTGGAGCACGGAGTCCTACGGGCACAGCCTGCCCAAGGTCTCCCCTCCACAGCTGGTGGCCCTGGTGCCTGTTTTCAGGCTGCTGAAGCTGTCTGCGGACACAACCCCCCTGGCTCTTTCTGGGATGTCGGCTCCCAGGGTGCGAACACCTTGTCCTGTGCTTGTCTCATTCTTCTACTGTATTATTTATTATTATTATTGTTATTATTATTATTATTATTATTTAGCAGCCCCTTATCACAGCTCAGGCTGGAGCCCTAACTAGGAGCTAGAAGCCCCGACTGGCAGCACCGCTGTTCCTACTCCACCTACTCGAGCAGAGTGATCTCCGGCCACACTTGCATGACGCTGTCCTCTCCCAGGATACTCTTGTTTCTCTCCTTTGTTAAAATGTATCCTACCATTACAGTGTCTACCACAGTGTACAGCAAAATGTCACATCGTACCCCATAACAATTATTATTTGTCAATTAAAAATGAAAAAACGAAAACACTATCTTGTTGGGGTTCCCACTTTTTCTCCAAATTTGAATAGATCTTAGATCTTAGAGTCAACACAGATTCAGTTTAGACTGGATCCCACGACTTCATTCTGAAAATGAAAACATAATATTTGAGCTATGGTTATTCATGCTCTCATTTTTCTCTTGAAATGACTCAGCCCAATGGTGCTTCCAAGCTTCCAATGGAAAATTCTGAATTGCCTTCCTCTAAAAAGAAATGTGTCAGGTATTTGGGCATTCTATCTTAAAAAAAAAAAAGGTTTACAACCTTACAACCTGGTGTGGTGTTGCATACCTGTAATGGAAGCCACTTAGGAGGCTGAGGGAAGAGGACTGCAAACTTGAGGCCAGTTTCAGCAACTTACTGAGACCCTATTGCAAAACTGCAAAATAAAAAAAAATGTGGAGGATGTAGCTCCTACATATTAACACATTTATTTCCCAGCCCTCCATGGAAGACTGCTGAACCTAAGAAATTTGAGTTTGGAGTCTTCCTAGGATAACTAAAAGAACAGCCATTAAACAGTGAAGTTTTACTTATTCGGCTAGGGTCTCAGCCATTGCAATTCAATCATATTTCTTTTTGCATTTTACAAAGAAAAATTCTTTTTGGACTGCTTGGCTTTGGGAACAACTTGGATCCTACCTGACAACTCCTTCCAAGAGACTGACTTTGAGTATTTACTATGTGCCAAGCACTTGTCTAGTTGGTTTACATATACTGAATCGTTTAATTTTCATAATTCCAAAATATTGGTACTGGTATTACAGTCATTTTTCAGATAAAGTCACAGAGAGGTTAGGCCATCTGTTCCAGGTCATACAGTATATGACTCTGAACGCAGGCTGTCTGATTTCAGAACCCCCCACAATCTTAACAGTGTGCTGCCCAAGTAGCTGAAGGCTTGTATCTTCTATTATTCAGCAAGCATTTATTTAACAACTACTATGTGCTAGGATGAACCCCAGGGATACAGAGAATAAGGGGAGCTGGGGTGGGGGACATGCTTCCAATTCTTGATTCCTCACAGAAGAGTGGGATTATATCTGCATTGTTCCCCAAGAAGGAAGTGAAGGAGGAGGCATCTCGCTTCTCTCTGTGCCCCTGGTCGCTGTTGGAAAGCAGTGGCCTATGACAATGACTGGTTGGATGAGTGGTGATGTGGGAGGAGCAACCGAACAGGCTCAAGAGGGAGTTTCCTGGGCCAGGCTCTTCTCCAGGTGTTTGGGCAGCCAGAGGCTGACCGTGAGCCCTGGAGGAGTCTGGCTAACTCACTGCAATCCTGCAGTCCTGCAGGTTACCAGCCACTGGGCGCCTGCCTGAAAGCCAGTGTCTATCACATTGGACTTGTTGTCACTGGTGACGATAGTTTGGAAGGAGAAAGGATTCCTCTCCTGTGAAAAGTGGTCAGCAGGTGGAACTTGGTTTCTACTGGAGGGATTCGCACTGAGAACACAGCTGGGGAAAGGTGGCATTTGTGTGACCTTTGTCACACCCACAAAGGCTTCCAAATGCTAGGGGTCTGGGTACGATATGTAAGTGCCCACAGAAGAAAACTGCGGCCAGGTGTGGTAGTGCTTACCTGTAACTCAGTAGCTCAGGGGGCTGAGGCAGGAGGATGGCGATTTCAAAGCCAGTCTCAGCAAAAGTGAGGCCCTAAGCAACTCAGTAAGACCCTGTCTCTAAATAAAATACCAAATAGGGCTGGGGGTGTGGCTCAGTGGTGCCCAGATGTGTGCTCAGAGTGCCCCTGAGTTCATCCCCCAACCAAAAAAGGAAAGTATGAACTAGAAGCCCAGAGGAGGGGTTCACACCCAGATTAAGGGCAGGGGTAGGCCAGTGACTTCTCTCTAAGAAAGTGGCATATGAATTGAGGCTAGAGAATCACTAGGCATTTGAGACTGTGAGGGGCTGTGGGCTGGAAGGAGCAGTCAGCCAGGAGTAGGAGCAAATGCAAAGACAGGTGAGGGAATGGCAAGTCCAGATATCTGGAGACCTGCAAGCTGCTCAGAGTGGTGACAGCATGGAGCTTACGCAGCCTAAGGGTAAGAAATGAGGCTGAGGAGACAAGCAGAGAAAGGATCCTGAAAAGCATTATTAAGGTCTTTTATATTTCACAACCAGGCAATAAGGGGATGTTTTAGTCTGTTTTCTGTTGCTATAATGGAGTACCTGAGACTGGATAATTTATAAAGGAAAGAAGTTAATTTTGGTTCATGGTTCTAGAGACTAAAAGTCCAAAGATCAGGTGACCACATCTGGCAAGGGTCTCATGCTACATCCTAACATGCAAAAAAGCAGAAGGGCAAATGGGCACATGCAGAAACACAAGAGGTGGCCTTGCTTGATAACAACCAGCTCCTGAGATAAGGAAGAACTGCACTAATCCCTCTTAGTGACGTGCTCATCTCTTAAAGGCCCACCACCTCTTGACACCGTTACTCTGGGAATCAAATTTCAAGATGAGTTTTGGAGGGAGAAGCTATATTGTCCCTCCATAGCAGGAACTCTGAAGGATTGGAAGCAGAGAGTGACGTGATCAATTTTATATTTTGGTAAGTTTTCCCCAGCAACAGCCTGGAAAACTGGGGACCAGAGGACCTGCTGGGAGACGGGGCAGTGGCCAGAGATAAAAGAGGACAAGACCATGAGATGAAGAAGTGGCCTTGGGGAGGTGGAGGAGAGAGACCAAAGACATGTTGCTGGATCGTGGTGACTGACAGCTCTGGGGACCAGAGGAAAGGAGAAGTCTGATCTCTGGCTTAGTGACTGCCACCGGTGGGCTCTGGAATGTCCCAGGGGCCCCTGTGCTGAAGGTGTGCTTGTCAGCTGACTAGGAGGCCGGGGACCTCCACAAGGTGGGCCCTGTGGGAGGCAGTCAGGTCACTGGGGGTGCCCTTGAAGGGGATGTACGGACCCCAGCCTCTTTTTGTCTCTCACTGCCTGGCTGCCGTGAGGTGAGCAGCTCCAATGTCACACACTCCCGCCACAATGCCCGGTGCTGCCTGTGACCGTGGACTGACATGTCCGGAACTTTGAGGCCCAGTAAACCCCTCCTCTGTCTAAGTGGGTCTTCTCTGGTGTTTTTCAGGACAGGAAGCTTCCTGTCTACACAGTGACCCGGTGCATGCTGATGCCATTTCTAAGACCGAGGACACGAGGTCCAGCAGGGAACAACGGAGCAGCTGGGCCAGGTCTGTGCTGGGACGTCCTTGGTGGGGGCTCTGGTCCTGCTGTGGTCAGCCCCTCCGATGGAGCACTGGCTGGACACCCATCCTACCTGCCTGCTGTGAGCCTCGGCTGCGATTGCCAGGGCCACTGGGATTGGAGTGGCCTCTGTGCGGTGGCTGTGAGTCCCTTTTGCTGCTTTCTGTTTCCCGGGGAGCACAGGCAGGGCGTTCACTGACCCCATAAGGTGCCGTCGTGGCCTCTGCCCTGGGAATTGCCTGGCTCCTCCTGGGCGCTCTGCCCCGTCCCTCCTGCTCCCGCCACGGTAACCGGTTTCTCAGGTTTCTTCTGACCATTCTTCGCCCTGCTCCACGGCCAGTTCTTTCCTGATCAAATCACCTGCCCTCCAGGCAGACGCGGCCTTCCCCTCACTGGGCCTTCCAGCCGCCTTCCCCTTGCTCCCTGGTTATCTGTTCCACCCAGGTCTGTTGGGGTCCGCTCTGCCTGGGGCTGGCAGATTGAGCTTCAACACCCCCTGCCCTCCAGGGCCGGCTGAAAGGCACGCACACGCTGCTCTGTCATCGGGAACTCAGGGTGACCAGGGCTGCCCTGAGGTCAGCAGGACTGGCAACACACCAGCACGGGGCTGGGGCAGCTCTAAGCACCCCTTCACCACCTAACCCAGACCCGCGCTGGACCACAGAACAACCTCCTGCACCCTCCTTTTTAACAATCATATTATTAACACACAACTGCACAATTCAATAGGTTCAAGGACAGACAGGAATGTACCAGCTTTGTCCTATCTGTCCTCCCTGCTCCCTCTCCCTCTGCTCCCTTCTCCTGTTCCCTTCCCCTCCCCTAATGCTCCTTCTTTTACTCTCCAGTCTCCTTCCTCCTTCCCTCCATCCTTCTATCCCTCGTTTTCCTTCTTTCTTTTCTTCCACATATGAGCAAAAACAGGCAGTACTGTTCTTTCCATGTTTGGCTAATTTCACTTAAACACGGTGATTGCCCGTTTCCCTGAAAATGACACCCATTTCCCTGAAAATGACACAAATGCACTCTTCTTTATGGCTGAATAATATTCCACTGTGTATCGGCACCACGTTTTCTTGATCCACTCGTCTATTAACAGGGCCCTAGGCTGATTCCATATCTTGACTATTTTTATGAATAATAAGATAGGCATGCAGGTATCTGTTTTGTATGCTGACTTCATTTCCTTTGGATAAATACCTAGGAGGAGCATCCATGGATCATATGCTAGTTCTATTTTTAGTTTTTGGAGGAAACTTCACACTGTTTTCCACAGTGGCTGTGCTAGTTTACATCCCCACCAACAGCGTATAAATAAGGATTCCTTTCTCTCCACATCCTTGCCAGCATGGGTTATTTATCTATTTATTTTTTTATGCTCGCCATTCTGACTGGCTGAGGTAGAATCTCAGTGTAGTTTGGAGTTCATTTCCCTGATGTCTGAAGACATTGAGCATTTTCCATGCATTTACTGGCCATTTGTACTTCTTTTGAGAAGTGTGTATTTGGACCGTTTGCCTCAATGTTGACTGGACTAGTTGTTCTCGTGCTGGTGACTTTTTGGATCTCTGTGTATGTTCTGGACACTAACCCTGTGTCAGAGGAACAGCCAGTCAAGATCTCCCCCACTCTGTAGGTCATCTCTGCACTGCCTTGATCATTTCCTCCTGCTCCGTCTCCCCTCTCTGCTCTTGGAGATGAGGATGACTGGGTTCTGGGCCAATCTGAAGATCACAGGAGCAGCTGAGGTTCGTGGACAATCAGAGAAGTGAAGCTGAGCGCTGAATCAGATCTTGAATTTCCTTCTGGGTCCTGCAGCTCAGGGGACTTGCCTACCAAGCGTGGTTGATGGCCGGCGTGAGGGAAGTTGGCAATCGTGAGTGTCCTGGGAGTCTGGTGCCTGGCTTGCTCTTGTCCAGTGTTCCCACGTTCTTATCCAGAAGGCTTCGTGTGGACGGCATTGGAGTCCAGCATGACTTGATCACAGCTCAAGTTCTGCTAAGGAAAAGGCGCTGCTAAATGAAAGCTGTCACAAAGAACCCAGGCAACACAAGAAGTCTTGCAGCCAAGATGCAAAGATCACTCCCTCAGCACCACCTCCCTGACGAGGCGGGCCAGCCACGCTGAGAGCCCCCGTGTCACAGCTTCCAATCCGGCCTGTCTCTTCTCCCGCCCTGTCTGGCTTTGCTATGCAATAGCAAGAGGTCTGGGGATTCAAAGCCAGGGACCTGGGTCCTTCTTACTCCATCTCTTATCACCAGGGGTACATGGGTAGGTTCCTTAACTTCTTTGGGTATCCCTTTTATTTTTCATCTGAAAAGATCAAATTTTACAAGAGATTCAAGGACATTAAATGAGAAAATGTATGTGGAAACTCTTGCCTTCAGCACAGAAGCAGTAAAATGAGAATTTTTTGTAAACATTGCTTTAAAGCATTACTGGTCTTTCTATATTAATTTGTCTTTTATGAACATTTAAGAATATATTCGTTCAGCAAAGTGTTATTGACACAATAGTAATGCAGAGTAGAATCTTTTAAGTGGGTTTTCTGTACTTCTCTCTCCTGTGTTTTCTAACAGAAAATGGAATTCGACTGCAGTAAGGGGCTCTGGTTTTATTGTCCTCAGGGTTGATGGTTAGAGCAGAAATGCAAAGAAAAATGAAATAAGCCCACACTCAGGTTTGGGTTTCAAAATAGACTCTGAGTCTCATGGCAGAGACAAGAGTTTAAATGAGAAAGTTCTAAGTCTTAGGAAACAAGGCCTTGATATTTTACTTAGAGGAATGGATGATCAGATGGGAAGAGTTTTTGCTTTTCGAAAGAGTAATTCAGACCATGAAGCAGGCAGGAAGGAGGACGTTGTGGGGAGTCAGGGGATAACAGAGTTCCTAGGCAGGTTGAGTTCCTAGTGGGAGGGGCCTGTGTTGTAGAGTAACAGTAAGGTAAACATAATGGCCTGGTAGATCTACCAGGAAGGTCTGAAACAGCCCTATTAAATCTCATGTCCCCAGTGGGGAGTGACCAAAAATTTACCATCTCTTCTTTCCTGCTATGATTTGGGTGTTGAGCATATTTAGGGCACGTGAAAAAGTGGAAAGGTGCAGAGTGTGGTGGCTCATGCCTGTAATGGGAGGCTGAGGCAGAAGGATCACAAGTTTGAGGCCAGCCTCAGCAACTTAGTGATACCCTGTTTCAAAATAAAAAATAAAAAGGGACTAAGGATGTAGCTCAATGGTAGAGTGCCCCTAGGTTCAATCTCCAGTAAGAAAATAAACAAATAAATAGGAGGAAAAGGTATGTAGCACCTATGACATCTCCCCCACCTCCACTGGAGCAGCTATTCTATTGCAGAGAGGAGTGATTTTTGTTTATAAAGCAGTATTATTTCTACCTTCTCCTTCTACTCACCTACCCTGATCTCTAGCTCTTCTTAATTCTGGGACTGCACAGTTTGTAATGAATGCCAGTCTTCTATTAAAGTATAAATACACTTCAGAGAGCTCATTCATAAAATGGCAGCACCCATTCATACTTTAGTATAAGTGAGTTTATAAGATGCCATGCTTTTTATTATTTCATTAGAAAAAGGAACAGATGGAAAGCCTGGGGGAAAGGGAGCTAGGGAGACGGGGCTTAGGGGAAGAGGAGTTGGTGGTGGGGTGGGGGATGAAGCAGAAAGTGAGGCTGAAGATCCTTTGCTTTTAATTTTTTGAGGTGAGGGTCTCACTGTGTTGCTCAGTCTGCCCTTGAACTCCTGACCCCAAGGGATCCTCCTGAGTCAACCCCCCAAGTAGCTGTGACTATAGACATATACCATTGTGCCTGGATGAAGATTTTCTTCTTTCTTTCCCCCGCCCATCTTTCTCCCTGCCATTACTTCTGTGTGTGTGCATGGAAAGCATCCTACGCACACCCAGAGGCACACCAACGCCGTCCCCACAGTGCCCGGGATCAGCTGATCCTTTGAAATCACTTCAAAAGTGGGCATTTAAACCCCGAACACTCTAGTGTATTTTTAGCCAAGTACTTTTCATTCCTTCACTCATTCATTCAACAGATATCCATTTATTGCTGTGTTTGACATTGAGGGCACAGAAATGAGGTGGTTCTCATCTGCATCCTTTCACCAGTTGAGTCTTAGTCTAATTAGAACACTGTGCTTTCAGAGAAAAAAGAATAATTCTTTGACCTAGGTTAGTGGGAGTGTGTGTGTGTGTGTGTGTGTGTGTGTGTGACTGAAGGTAAAAGGAAATTGGTGAATCTTTGACAGTTTTTCTCTATTTCTAACTATTTTGAAAATTCAAGCTACCCAGAATGAAATGTCTTAATTGCTTATGTTGCAATTCAAGCTGTTATCTCCTTATTTCCTTTGCTCATAAGGTTGCCAATAAAGAATGCATTCCTGAAAGCCATTTCATACTATAAAACAGCAAAAATTAATAACAAATAAAAATAGAGCACAAACATACGTTTTCATATCTATTTATTAAGTGCATAAAACCAAACATGTAGAAAGCAAATTGACATTTCTTTGGGGGATTTTTCTGCAAAGGACATACTGATAATTCTTTAAAATGATCCCCTTTGCATGGGGGCTGAATATGGCTTCCGCCATCAGCCCGGTCCCCTCTGCTGCCAGAAGGCCTTGACGTTATGTAAGCTGAAGAAGCCTCCTTCCCAAGCATCTTTCTTGCTAAGTGGAGAAGTACAGGGTTGAAATTCCTTAAATGGTAGCAGACAAGAAACTTCCTTTCCTTGCTTGGGAGGCAGTAGGAGGTTAATCTATCATGAGTCAGGGGCTGTTTGTCCTGGCATGTGCAGACAAAATCCTCAATGTCCCCACCCAGGACCAGCTCCATGTGTGGGACTCAGTGCAAGGTGAAAATGACAGGCCCTTGTTGACAAATTATGAAGCGTTTCAAGAAGGTGACGGTAGAGCATTACCTGCAGGTCCCTTCTGGGTGGGGAGCTCTGATGCCAGCCCTGCACCCACCTGGATGGACGGCTTTGAGAGACGGTGGCCCCTTCTCTTCTGCATCCCACAGCCCCTGAGAGCCTCATGATAGATTATGAGCTCTCCAGCCAGAGCCCGACAGCACCCTGCTCTCCTCCTGGTCCTAACGTACTCTGCTCCTATCTTGAGCAACACCCTCAGGTCAGCCTCTCTCTATCCCTCCCTCTCTCTCATTCCCTTTTCCCCTAACTCCAGCATTTTGACACTTCTAGAGATATGATCTGTCTCATCTCTGGACTCAAGTCAAGGCCTGTTCCAAGATGAGTTCTAATATTATCCCACACACATAGGGGTCTTTCAAATTGTCTCTGTCATCTCCAGGTCTTATTTATTTATTTTGGTGCCAGAATGGATCTTAATTACCAAATCCTCATGTGTCCTGTAGGTGGGACATGGTGGGCACACGAGGGGATTTTCTGGGCCTTCTCAAAAGGGTAATAAAGAGTCAAAAAGAAAATGAGACCTCTTACTTCATCTCTTTGCTACTTCCCCTTTGTTTTTGCTTTTGTATTCCATGATTCTCCGCATTTACAACTTCTTGGTTGCTCCTGGTCTTGATCTTCTGACCTCCTGTGTGGCGCTCGGGCTGAGGGTACCTTGGACCCACAACTAGATCTGGGACCCAAGGATGAAGATGCAAGAAAGGGCCCAGGAGCAACTGTTCAACTATAGCACCGTGTGGACCAGGCACTTCCTCTTACACATGTTCTACAGGAAGAGGAAATGTTTGACACATCTCTCAGATTGCCTTTGTGGACCCTGCTTTAAGAGGGCTCTTGTCGGCTGTGTAACTGGATGACTCACAAAAGGGTCTATTCATTGACCCTTTCTTCAGAGGACTCAATTAAATGACTCACGTCTCTATTTACTAGATTTTATTGGGAATGTTAGGTAAAATCCTTTCCCCTGGGAACAGGAAGTTTTTGACGTTTCTTATGCAGAGGACATGGAGACATAATACCAGTGAACACGTTATAGGTGTTGGGTTGGCCTCCTTTATGGGGGGTGCTCAGTGGGGCCAACAGCAACACATCTGCAGGAGGGCTTACCAGTTTTTGTGATAGGCAGTTTTCCTTCATTATAACAAATACCTGAGATAACCAACTTATAAAGAGAAAAGGTTTATTTTGGCTCACAGTTTTAGAGGTTTTAATCCGTGATTGGAGGCCCCATTGCTTTGGGCCTGTGGTGGGGTAGTGCATCACGGTTGGAACACATGGCAGAGCAAACCACTCACCTCATGTCCAGGAAGCAAAAAAGGGAAAGAGGAAGACACTGGGGTCCCACCATCCTCTTTGAGAGCAGGTCCCCAGTGAACCAAAGACTTCCCACTAGGCCCTCCACCTTAAAGTCTCCACCACCTCACAACAGCACCTTCCTGGAGACCGAGGCTTTAACACATGGGACTTTGGGAAACATTCTAGATCCAAACTACAACAGTTTTCAAGAAGCGTATTCAACTATTACTAATGCTATTTTAATAATCCAAATTCATGAAGATATGGCTGGACAAATGTTTTCCATTGTGAATATTTAGAAGAGAGATTCAAAGTTTTGTGGAATGCATCTTAAAGGCTGAACCACTGAATCCTGGGAACTGTGATCAGTGATTTTTTCCTATTGAAAATACTAAAGTGTTTGTAGTCAATGGGAACAGGGGGGATGGAGTCAGCCTGGTACCACTGGGACCAGTACCCAGTGCCAAGAGCAGGCCATGAACTCCCCAGCACCACAGCCTGCAGACTCAGGGGCAGGACAAGCAAAAACCAGGAAGATGAGAGACTTGACACCAGAGGCCAGCAGATGCCACAGAGCAGATGCCCCAGTAGCAGCAGACGTTCAGAGGACCTCCCTATCTGTCACAGCATGAACAAGCCACAAGTCCTTCCCCCAAACACCAGATGCCATTTTAGGGAAAGAAGCTGGGGGGTGGGAGAGCTATTGGAGAGGCTGAGTAATTCCACCTGAGAAGCAAAGCTCTGCCTGAAGAAATAATTTAAATTACCAGTCAGACTAAGCTTTCGTACAAATGAGACGTTTCATCAAAATGTTCCCAGTAGCCATTGCATGCAGGCATGGGAACAGGGTCCGGTTAATTAGGGACCAAGCAAAATCATTCCATTTTTGTCTACACACCAAATGATGCTGTGCACCCGTAAGCAACCCTGTTACCCAGTTGATTATTGAACTCTTGTTAGGTGTCAGAGACTATGTTAGACACGGGGGATAAAATGTAGCTCAGGAGAGAAAGGCATCTAGGTAAACAATCACTACCGCACTGTTGGCAAGGTCTCTGGTAGAGGAATCCTGTAGACCCCCAGGGCCCGGAGGAGGGACAGTGAGTTCAGAATAAGGACTCAGAGAAGGGTTCCTGGGAGTTGAGGCCTGAGCTGAATTTGGAAGGACAAGTAGGGGTCAACTAGGATTTAGGTTCTGGATGAAGGTGAGAACTGTAGTGGAGAGACACCCTGAAGTGAAAAATCCCACAAAGAGGTCAGAAAAAGAGAGAATCCCATTCACTCAGAGCAACAATGGTCAAGAGTTGAGGCTGGAGAGGAAGGAGAAGTCCATCGAGGAGGGGCTCGTGAGCAGAGCCAAGGTGTTGGAATTTTGTCTCGAAAGCTATAAAAAAAGATCACCCGGAGGTTTTAACTGGGGCTAGGATTCTTGTTCGAAAATGACATTTCAGGTGGGAGGGTTGGGGGGGGCTGCAGGGAAGGAAACAACTGGGACCAGTGAAGTGGGGGCTTCAGTGACCCTGGTGAGAAGTGGGGAGGGCCTGAACAAGATGGCGGCCTGGCCAGGGAGGAGCAGGATCCCACTGGAGACGCGTGTGTGAGGCAGCTGCATGGGATTTCATAACCAATTAGGTGAGGGAGGTGAATGAGAGGGACTCCAGGGTGCTGGCTGGATTGCAGGGCCAGAGTGGCACCCCGTCTTGGAGGGAATGCAGGGGACACAGCACTTGGGGGAGAGGATGCGTTGGATTCAGGGTGTGATTTCTGAGGTGGTGGCTGACGTCCAGTATTTCAGATTGTGGCTGAAGAGTAAAATAAGGGCTTGGGCTTGTCACTCTGGCAACTGCTGGGGACCTTGGAGCAGATGCAGCTGGGTCATATGGATAAAAGCCAATTTGCATTGATAAGAAGGTGAAGCCATCCTCTTCCCCTGAGCTTTCTCCAAGTGCCTCCCTGGGGAGAAGCTGAAGACCTGGCTGAGTTCTGATTTTACGTCACGTGTTTCCAGCAGTTCCTGAGTCCTGTGATCTCTCACTGCCTTTCCTGGTTCTCCACACCACCTCCTTCCTTAATCCTGTCTTTCCAAGTTCTGCTGCCTTGACTTCAAACGAACTGAGAAATCTTTTTAAAAACACAAATCTAATGTGCCCCTGGCTGTGCGTAACTCCCAGGGTATTTTGGACTCCTCGATGTGATCTATACTGGCCTCCATGATTGGATCCCTGGATTCCTCTCTGGCCTCCACCCTCCCTGTTCCGTTCCCTCCCACTGCTCCCTAGAGCCACTCAGCACTGCTCAGGTTGAGACCACATGGTGCCTCTCTTGCTTCAGCTCTCTTAGCACCCTGGGCTCATCTATAGCGTGGACCCCATGGTCATTGCTGTCACTTGATAGTCCTCTTCCTCCTCTCCCCATCCCCAGCTCCTTGAAGATAGGGACCGCATTGACTTCATCATTTGTACTCATGGCAGCCAGCAGAGTGGCTGAGTTTGTACAAATGTATGAATAACATGTATGCTGAACAGATAAACAAACCAGATGCTGATTCTTAACTAGGGAGGGATGTATAATTCAGAACCATGTCTTTTTTTTTCTATTTTTTTTTTTTTAGGTGGGAGAAAACTAAAGATCAGGTGCTGAGAGGAAAGAGGTTGAAATATAGGCAGGAGAGAGGCTTGTGTCCAAAGAAACATTCCCAAGGCTGCAGGATGGGACGAGATGAGGGGTGGGAACTGGAATGCACAGCAAGTGCTGGGATACAAGTGCCATTGAGCCATCTGGAGAGGAGGCAAAGGCCAGTTTAGGAGAAGAAAGGTTCCCTGATGACCCCCATCTGTTCAGTGAAGGGGACACAAAGTCTGAGAGTGAATGGGGACATGGAGGGATGGAAGTGTGTGGAGAGAAGTGAAAGTTTGGAAGAAATACTAGTCAGGATGAGCTGGGTTATGCTGTGATAACAATCAAGCCCACATCTAAGTGACATAACGCAACACATACTTATTTCCCACTCTGCGCTTAGAAGTCTAGTGAACATCAAGGATCTATGCCTCATAACTCCTCAAGGACTGGATAGGTTTCATAATTTTCAGGACCCAGGTGACAAATGAAAATGCCGAGCTCCAGCTTGGGGTTGGGATGCCAATCTCCTCTTCCCAGGGGTTTGCCTGCCCCAGCCCAAGGTGATGACCTATTCCCAAGAGATTGCAACCTCCACACTGGGATGCACTTGATACCTAGGGTAGGGTGGACACAAGGCTCCCTCTGAGTTGCCTGCTAAGTGTGCCTGGAAGCTGACAGCAGCTTCTTTGCTCAGCCTGAAATGCTCCAAGCTGTGGGTTCAGCTGCTATGGTTTGAATGTTTTTTGTCCCCTCCAATTTTATGTGTTAGAAACCCAATCCTCACTGCAACAGTGCCAGGAGGAGGCCTTTGGGAGGTGTTTGTTACCAGGATTCTGTCCTCATGACTGGACTAACCCCGAAATAAAAAGGTCTTGAAGGAACCAGCTCACTCATTCTTGTCCTTCTGCCTTCTGCCATGTGAGGATATGGTAAGAAGGCCCATCCAGATACCAGTGCCTTGATCTTGGACTTCCCAGCCTTCAGGACCATGAGAGAATAAATTTATGTTCTTTGTAAATGACCCAGTCTCAGGTATTCTATTAGAGCAACTCAAAATGGACTGGGATAAAAGCTCCAAAAATGTGTGTTGGAGAAAAGGCAGCCTCTTCAACAAATGGAGCCGGGACAACTGGGTGTCCACCTGTAGAAGATCAAAACTAGACCTCTGTCTCTCACACTGTGTAAACTCAAAATGGACCCTTAATGTAAGACCTGAAACTTTGAAACTACTGGAGGAAAACATAGGGGAAACACTCGGAGATATTGGCACAGACAATGATTTCCTGAATAGGACTCCAATAGCTCAGGAAATGAAAACAAGAATTGACAAATGGGATTACATCAAATTAAAACCTTCTGTGTGGCAAAGAAAAGGAACAATCAGCAGAGCAGAGAGCCAACCTACAGAACGGGAGAAAAACCTCTGCTAGTTATTCATCTGGCAGAGGGTTAATATCCAGAAAAGATAAAGGAATCAAAAAAGTTATCAACAAAAGAACAACTCAAAATTGGACAAGGGATCTGAACAGACATTTCTCAAATGAAGAAGTACAAGTGGTTAGAAAACATACCAAAAAATGCAAATCCAAACTACACTGAAATTCTACTTCAGCCCAGACAGAATGGCTAGTATAAAAAATAAAAAACAAATGCTGGCAAGGATGTGGAGAAAAAGGAATCCTTATTTATACACTGCTGGTGGGGATGTAAACCAGCATAGCCACTGTGGAAAACAGTGTGGAGAGTCCTCGAAAAACTAAAAATAGAACTAGCACATGGTCCAGCGATGCCACTCCTGGGTATTTGTCCAAAGGAAATGAAATCAGTATACAAAAGAGATACCTGCATGCCTGTCTTTATTACAGCACTATTCACAACAGTCAAGATACGGAATCAACTTAGGGCCCTGTCAAAAGATGAACAATTAAAGAAAATATGGTATCAATACACAATGGAATATTACTCAGTCATAAAGGAGAGTGAATTCATGTCATTTTCAGGAAAATAGATGGAACTGGAGGAGATCATCCTGTTAAGCAAAATAAACAAGACACAGAAAGATCAGTACTGTATATTTTCTTTCCTTTGTGGAAACTTAAAAAAAAAAATCTGAAAGTGGAAGATGGAGTATTGCTGAAGGGGACCACCAGGAGAACAGGGAAGGGAAGAGAGGTATAGTAGGGTAATAGGGTGATATGCTTAAAGCCTGATATATACATGTTTAAAATGTCACAGTGAAGCCTACCTATTTGTACAATTAATATGAGTTAATGTATGTGGGAAAAAAAGAAAAAAAAGGATTAAGACACCCACCCTCTACGTGTGTGCACCTAGGCCTGCGCCAGGGGTGGAGGGTGAAGGTGGGACTCACCATTCCCTTCCATGTGACCGGAGGTCTCCACAGATGGTGGGCTGGAGCCACAGCAGAAGGGGGGTTGGGCAGGGCTGGGCTCAGAGGACAAGGAACAGGGGTTAAGAATGCCTCCTGGGAGTCAGGGAAACAGCAAGACCGGGGCCCTGACATGAACAGAGAGGCTCCTAACTGCCCCTTCCCCCCAGGACACTCCATTGTCCCGCTTCGCCTCACTAACAGAACCCAGGTCACAGATAAGATTTTCCAGAATTTCCAGATGGTGACTACAGAGCTTTAAACCCCAACCTGCTGGGTGCACATCCTTTGCAACTACCCTGGTCCACGTGTTCATGTTGCTGGCCCCAACTCTTCCCTCCCCTTCCTAAAATCCTGGAGTGGCTTATGTTCTATTTTTAGGAAGGAAAAAAAAAAAATCCCAGCGCTGTAACTGGCTTTCACTTTTAGGCCCCTGCCATACTGTTCTCACTGACTGGACATGTTTGTTCCCTCCTCCCATGTTCCCTAGCCTAAATCTGGTGCATCCTTGAGGTCTCGATTTCAACATCATTTTCTCCAGGAGACGTCCCACCACGCTTTTGTTTAAATGCTTCATTTATCTGACCCTGCAGCACAAAGATCAAGTGTAGAAGGAAACTTATGTGGAAGGGCCAGTCATACGTGTCACAAAAAGGAGAGTTACCCCTGGACCTGCTGTTGCTGATGATGCTGTCACAAACACGTCCCTCTCCCTGATGACACTTATCATGTGGAACTGTATCTGCCCGGGGTCTGCATCTTTGTTCGCTTGGTCTCTGAGCCCCTGTGGAGCCTGGGTTTTCATCCTCATTCTGGAACACAAGGCTTGGCACGTGCTAAGTGCTCAGAGAATATTTGCAGGCTTGGCTGAGCCCAAGGGCACCTGCCTGCAGCCCCAGCTACTCTGGAGGCCCAGGCAGGACTTCAGCCAAGGAGTTGGAGGCCAATCTGGACAACAGCAAGACCTTGTCTCAGAAAAGAAAGGAAAATATTTACTGGCTAAATCAATGAATGAGAGAATTGAAATTGTATGCTCAAGTTACTGTAGCTGTCTAAGGCTGTAAATCCTGAATCCTACGATCCGAGTTTCCCCCATAATGCAATTATTCTGTAAAGCAGCAGCTCTTAACTGGATTGTTCCTAGACAATCTACGGATTGGCCTGGGTTAGAAAGACTACAAATCCTGAAGACTGAATGCGAATTTTTGAGAGTACATGTGGTGTAGAGTGTAGGTAGGGAAATGATCAAGAGTTTTAAATACTTTCAAAGTTATCTTGATTCACCAAAGCTAATAAATCTTTGCTCTAAAACAGTTGTACTTAAAGCATGTCCCCAGAAGAGAACATCAAGCATTATTTGGAGACTTTATTAGAAATACAAATTCTCAGGCCACAACTCAGGTTGGCTAATTCAGAAACCTCAGGGAGGGACGCAGAGGGGAGGGGCCCAGGCGAAGAAGGCTGACAGACAACTGTACTACACAGTCAAGTATGAGAACCACTAAGGAATCAGAAATAGATGGTAACACTTTCAAATCTGTAGAGCAATAAGAAGTGGTGATTAAAAAACAAAGCAAAGTGGGGGTAGGGAAAGGAAAGACAGAAAACAAAAACAAGACGGTAGAAATAAGTCCAAATGAAAAACAAACAAGCAAAAAACAAACAACCAATCAAAGGAACCAACGAGGGGTAGGTCTAGAAGGAAAACTTACTGTTTCCAAAGAGCTCTCACTGTATCATCCTCTAGCCACTGAGTGTCTTAGTCTGGTTTGTGCTGCTGCAGCAGAATAGCACTGACTGGGTCATTTACAGTGAATAGAAATTAACTGGCTCTTAATTCTGGAGTCTGGGAAGTCCCAGATCAGAGGGGCAGTATCTGGCAGGTTGCTGTGTCATAACATGATGGAGGGTGTCATACAGGAAAAGAGAGCGAGCGCACGTGTGCAAGACGGCCAAACCCATCCTTTTATAAGGAACCCCCTGCTGCTATAATGGCATGAATCCTTTCATATGGGTGCCCCCCCCACCCCCGTTACCCAAATGCCTCCCAAGGGTCCCTACCCACTGACACCCTTGCACTGGGGATTAAATTTCCAATGAGGGACACATTCAAATTATAGCACAGAGTTTTGCTGTGAGGTCAAAGGCTGGTCCAAGGTCAGGAGCCATCGAGGAGCAGGGTGGGAACAGGCCCCTTACTCCTTCCTCCCACCCCGTGCTGCAAGCAGGGCCCTGAAGCCAGGCCTCCCGTTTAGACATGTGTGAAGTCACCTATCGTCACACCAGCATGGCACTCACGAAGCTGTAATCCTGTTTTTCATGTATGACATCATATGATTATTGAAGACTTTGGATTTACGGACTAAAAGTTTTATGTAATCTCAGATTGTGGTCTTTTGCTAACCTCAGTCTCAAGTAGCAAGAGAATCAGACAAAGGTCATGAGGCCCTTGTTAAAAAGCACAAGATAAGCAGCAGACTATGCAAATGAGACCGGGTGTGAATCCCCCAGAGGAGCCAGGGGATCCCCAAAAGTCATGGAACATACTCCTCCTTCTGCAGGAGGGACTGCTGTGACAAGGAAGTCACACATTTGACCTAAAACAGAGGAAGGAACATCCTCCAGAGATTTTGAGGTTCCATCTCTCTTTAAATACATTTTTTAAAATTTTGAGTTTTATTTTTATCTTTTATTAAATTACTAATTAATTAAATTAATTAATTTATTTTTCACAATACTGGTGACTGAACCACTGAGCTACCTCCCCAGTCCTTTTTATGTTTTATTTTGAGCCATTCTCAGTAAGTTACTGAGGCTGGCGTTGAATGTTCAATCCTCCTGTCTTAGCCTCCAGAGTTGCTGGGATTATAACCCTGTTACATCATGCCAAGCTCCTGAGTTTTGTTTGTAATATTTGTATGTATTTATAAGGAACAATACAATGTCTCAATCCATACTTGTACATTGTGGACTTATTATAACCTCAAATAGTTATCATTTTTGTGTGTGTGTGTGTTGAGAACATTTAAATACTCTCATTTACTTATTTCTTAAAAGAAGACAGATGGGGATCAGATATATGAAAAAAAAAAAGCTCAACATCAATCATCAAGGAAATGCAAATGAAGATCATGTTGTGATCTCACCTCACACCTGCAAGGGGTCCTACGTCATAACTGAATTGAAATTAGCTGGGACTTCTCCAGCAGCTGGCTGGGCTGTGGGGACAGTAGATGAGGGATTCATTAAAAGGATTAAAAAAAAAAAAAAATGAAGGAAGTCAAGTCAGAGGAGAGGCCCAGCTCTTTGAAGTCGTGTACATCAGAATTCACATTGGAGAAATGCTGGGCAAATTATTTCATTCTCTGAGAGTCTCCTTGTCTTCATCTCATCTTGGGGAGATGAGTTAAAATAGCACAAGGAGAGTTCTACAGTATAAAGTTACTCCATAATTATTAGTTCTGTTGAGCTTTTCTTCTTTTCCCCAGTGTAGAGCACATTCAAATTCCTCTTTGTTTCTAGATCTCCAGCAAATATATTGAGTGAAACATGAATGATTAAATTTTGTTACAAAATAAAGCATCCTTGTATCTCAGGATTGTTAGCATCACTCAAATCTAAATATTCAGCAACTTTTAAAGTTTCTCTTTCTCTAAAGTGTCATGGGATGTCCCGGCTCATTTCCTCAGTCACTTTTCCTTAAGTGCTTCAGACAGTCTCTCAGTATTTGTGTTCGCAAAATCCTATCACTAGTCCTGAATTTGCTCCCAAATTCTAGTGGCACAGATCCAAGCAGCCTGATAAGCATGTCCCCTTGGAGGTCCCATCCATACCCCATTGAACACTCTGGTGTTTGTTTATTCTTTCGGCAAATAGGGAAGGGCCGGGGGTGGGGCAAAAGGAGCCAAATCCTGAGCTGGGACCCACAGTCTTCAGCTAAATTAGATAGTCCAGCTTCCAAGGAGACCTTGTTCCCTGGAAGAGATGGGTTACACAAGGATGCTGTGGCACAGCATGTGCTAGAGAGGGGGTCTGGAAGGCGGAGCAGAGCAGCGGCTGCCCCAGAACTGGAGGAGAGCAATGAAGGAAGGGGACAAAAGGCTCTGTTCAACCTGTTGAGGTCCCGAAGCCACATCCAAGGGCTGTCTGGGCACCGGTGGGCCAGGAATTCCTGATCCCCGCTGTTCACTCCACAGACAGAAAGTAAAACAACCCTAATCTGATGTAGCCAGGAGGAAGGACCAGAGAGAAGACAGTGCTCCACCAGGGCAGAGCTGGCCGGGGCTCCAGCCTCCTGCAGGATCCCGCTCTGGTGAAAGATGGGGAGCACCATACAGTTTCCAGGGCACCTCGAGGCCCCACACACTCACTTGGCAACAGAAAGAAAGCGAGTCAGAGGGAGAGTTTGTGGGCTCGCATTCCCCAGTATTCTGGCCGCATGGGCATGGTGATATCCAGAATTTTCTGTTAAGTAAACATTTGTAGGACAGCTCAGCAGCGGGAGAAACTGTCCCATACACAGATACGCCCACGGGGCAGTCTGGAGGACAAAGTGACCCACCAATCTGGCAGGGACCGGTCTGAATTACTGAGGAGAATTAGAATAGAACAATGAGCAGACAGGCATGAAAATAAACAGACACTATACCATGGCTGGTCTTGAGAATTCCTTTCTCTGAGTCTGCTGAGAAATCACCATTTTCATGGCCTCGTGGAAACAGGACCCAGTAAAGAAAACATGGCCTTGGGGTCAGTCTCACCCCAGCTGAATCCCGACCTGGGTAACTTGGAAAGCCAGGCTTTTTCACTTGTTTGTTGGGGATAGGGAGGGACTGAATCAGTTAATGTATGGAAAGCAAGGTGCATATTAAATGTCCAATAAATGTTAGTCTTCTTAAGTATGAGTGAGTTTTATCTCCTCCCTTTTCTTCTCACTTAGACAAGAGTTTTGTAACTTTTCTTCTCTTTCTTCCTCTCTCTTCCTTTCCCTTCCTGTTAGACCTTCTCATCTCTTCCCTCTTCCATCCACTCTGTCCAGAGAAGATGCCTCCTCAATGACAAAGCTGGCCTTTCTCATACCGGCTGAAAAGGGCCTCTCCTTCTCTTTCTTTTTAATTAAAAAAANATATTCTATATATATATATATATAGATATATATATATATATATATATATATTTCGTGGTCCTGGGGATTGAACTCAGGATCCACCATGGAGCTGCAACCTCACCCCTTTTTGTACTTTTATTTTGAGACAGGGTCTCTCTAACTTGCCAAAGCTGGCCTTGACCTTGTGATCCTCCAGCCTCAGTGTCCCGAGTTGCTGGGGTTACAGGTGTGGGCCACTGGGCCTGACTAAAAGGGGCCTTTTTAAACCTCTGAGATCTACTGCTCTGTACCTCAGGCATTTCTGTGATTCTTCCCACCCCAAAGCTGCCTGGCTTTGGGGTGACCGAGTACCTAACACTCATAGGTGCCAAACCAGGCATCGTGGATGCAGAGACCAGGCACTTCCGCTTGGGTTCCCCCTCGTCACCCAACACACTGGCCTGCAGATCTAAGTGCTCATTACTTATTGACAGAAAGAGCGGAGGAAACGCCACCCCAGAATATATGCTGCCTAGGAATGCTCATGACAGCGATGCAGAGAGGAGCCTTCCCCCCAGTCTGCTCATCTTCCTAGGAGAGGATCCCACCAAGAGAACTGCATCTTTGTGAATCTCCCCTGGGAATCTCATGAGCCAGGGAAGATTAGTTCATGTGACAGGAGAGGAGCTGGAGGTAGACTCCAGACAGACTTTCACTAGTTCTTTTCAGGGCCTGTGCATCTTTTCCCCAAATCAATGGACTTCCCTAATTTACCTGCATCCCCTAAAGATGTAATTACAGAAGCAGCTCGCTGAGTGTGCTCACAAATAAGTGAACGTACTTTCCCTTTCCACAGCTCCTTGTACTAACCTTCCGAGAGGTGAATGGATACAGGTCATCTCAGCTAATTTCTGTGGACTGCTTCTCTAACAGTCTGTATTTAGCACCAAGTATCTATCCATGTTTTCCAAGCAGGACCCCAAATCTGTTTATTGTGTTCATTATCGTGGCCTTCGGTTTTCTGGGATTTACAATATAAAAAGGAAAACCTGATACCACATTCCAAGGCTGTTACAAGTCAAATTCCAATTCTGCAAAACTCTAAAAGGTCATAAAATAAATCATTACAAGATTACTTCCAATAAGAGAGTCTGGCTGCCTAGAGTTTAAATCTCTTGGTTTATCAAACAGCCACTTGGTTATAATCTGATTTCATTTGTGGCATTACTAGCAAACTTTTTAAATCCCAAGTATGTTGTTAGTAGGGGAGATGGATGGAATTGTTAGGAAGGCCGCAGGGTGGAAAACATTAACTGGAGATTAAGCAAAAAATGTACAAAGGAAATGAGAAAAAGATAGATAAAATGGGGAATTTAGTGAGATTTTGGTGGAACAGTGCTCTCTTCTGTGCCTGACATCCTTCTTCCCTTGGGTGTCTTTCTTTACAAAGGCCTTTACAGGGCGATCTGCAAACTCTAGCACCTGGGCCAGGCTGTTTGGGGAAATACTAGCAGGCTGCTTCCAAAATTATTACTGTTATAAAGAATTTGGAAAAGTTCTGAAGAAGGATTAACATGAGAAAGCCATTTTTCTTTCCTCCTAATCGCTAAAGATCTCAGTCTATTAATCTTGATCTCAACTGATTGAAACTTTTCCTAATGATTCCCTTCCTCTCAATCTCATCTAGTGATTGATACGTAACAATTAGACTCAAGCATAATTGCTTGTGGCTTCAGTGCAAATTCTTGCATAATTTGGTGCACATCACTGATTTGTGATTTGTACATTTGAAGGTAAGATCAGTTTTATGTTCAAGATTGGGTGGTGTCATAATGCGGCCGTCAGCTCTGTGGGGTCTGAGGTGATAGTATCAGTGACCAGATAAACATCTTTACCACGGAGGAGTTTTAATGGTTGTTGTGCGTCTCAGATTCATGCTACATGTCTGCTAAGAGAGAACTAAGAGTGGACAACTATGGCTCATTTTACCTTAGAGAAAAACAACAGAAAGGCCACCATGCTCCAGGGCACAAGTAACAGAGAATAAAACAGCAAATATCAGTGAGCTGTTGAAATGGGGGGCCCAGGTGAAAACACATTTACACCTCAGAAATAGTAACTGACAGCGGAGGGGTTAGATGCTGCAGGAAATGGCTGCAAGAGATCAGACAGTGCATAGGATCTGTTGTTTTGCAACACTTTTGTGATTAGAAAATGTAGATTAGTTACAACATCTAGCTTTCTGAAGCTTAAAGCTTTTTAGGTGCAACACCCCTGCCCCCCCCACACACACACCCCAATCCTACAACAAGCCTAAAACAGTGGTCTGCACTGGGTATGTTAACAGAATAGCCAGGGAAGGGATTTAGACAGGAATATTTGGCACATCTTAAATTTCGGTCTCTATCAAAACACATGCATCTACTCAAATTTTCATACGAAACTCATATGCTACACTATATTTATAAAACCCTGCAACAGCTCTTGCTAAACGCTTCATGAAGACAACTTTATTTAACACTAGACAGTGCCCAGGGAGTGTTTTTGTATAGCTGGAAGATTGCACATTTGTTGGCCAATTCAGGTTTTGGATGGTGGAGGCTATTGAACTCACAGGTCTTTTTCTTTCTTCTTCTTTTTAAGCCACAGAAAAGCCCTTGTTAGCACCTGGGGATTCCTGGCCCCAGGGACCAGGAGCAAATTAGATTCTGTCCCAGATTCATAATCACTCCTGGGGCCTTCACTGTTTATTTTCTCATATCCCACTGCCCACCATCTCCTAACTCATCTTCTTCCCTGTCCTCTGAGGCTCCTGACACAGAGCAGAACAGCAGAAATGAAGAGAAACAGGCTGCAGAGGTTTGGGAAATAAGCCCTCAGGTAGATGAAGGGTCAAAGCTGCAGCCTTTATTTAGTCACGAAGTGGGATGGCTGGAGGGGACTTAAAAAGGTTCGCAAGAGCTCAATAGGGAACAGGGGAACCCCTGTCCACAGAGGAGGGAATGAGAGAAGCAGGTTCACATTCCAAGAAAAGGCTCACCAGCCTTCGAGAAGTCTTTGACAGGTTCAGGAAATAATGGTACATGGAAAGAAAGAGGCACTTATCTGAGGACGTCCCAATGATCATTTGAGATGGAAGGTATGTCATGTTCTCCCTTATACACACACAACGCAGAACATTCCTTGCAGTTAATCTCTGTTCACAGGTCTTGTCACTATTGCACACAGCCATGCAAGAAGGCAGAAAAAGATTGAACTTTGGGGGAAAAAAGATTAAATAATTTAAAACTTAAAAAAAAAATCTCAGTGCTCTCTTATTTCACCATTATACCTTCATTCCTTTAGATATTTAAAAGTTTCTATTTAAAATTCAATACCCTTGGATAAGAAGTAGGGTCCATCACTACAACTAAATGGCAGTTGGTTGTCATAGGAATATTTAGTTCTGAATTATTTGATATCTCACCCATTTTAACTGGGTCTTATGTTGTCCATGGCCTGCTGTGCTGGGACTTACACTGCACCAAGGTAAACATTTCCATCTGTCTGGGCAGGACATGAGCCTAGATAGAGATTTATATTGTTCTAGGTCCAAAAAAAAAAAATTAAATTAAAATTAAAAGAAAATCAATATTTTGAGAATGTATTTGCAATTTGTGACAAGTAAATTACCTTAATATAAAAAGAGCTCTTACAAATCAATAAAATATAAATAAACATAGAAAATCAACCAAAAACAACAAAACAAACCAAGAGAGACAATTTGTAGGGGAATAACTATAACACAACAAAAATTGAATGAATAAAAACATTTGAAACTCACAAATAACCAAAGAAATGCAAAAAAAAAAGCAACAACAAGATCCTTTTTCACTTACTGAACTAGTAAACTCTTGTTTTTTTGTTAAAGGCATAACTCAATATTGACAGACATTCAGGAAAATTTATCTTTTTTACACTGTTGGTAGAAGTGTAAATTGGCATAGTCTTTCTGGAGGGAAATTTGAGGTATTTGTCAGTGGCTCTGATTGTGTGTACCAGAGGGGATATGGTACATCCACAAATGAATAACTATTAAGGAAATTCTCTCTATTGATTTTTTTGCTACTGGGGATTACCAAGGGTGCTTTTCTACTGAGCTACACTCCAGCCCTTGTATTTTTTAGTTTGAGACAGGGTCTCACTAAGTTTCTGAGGCTTTTGATCCTCCTGCCTCAGACACCAGAATCACTGAGATCACAGGTGTGCACCACTGCACCTGGTCTTTCTATTGATTATTAAGTAGTCTCACTCAGGGGAGCAAAACAAATGTCAAACAATATCAACAAAATGATGCCGTGGAAGAAACTTTCAGAGATGTTTAAACAAAAGTGCATGTCAAAATAATGTGTTCAATATAATATAACTTTTGGTTAAGATATATAAAAAGATTGAAAAAAAAAAACCAGATTCTTTGTGATATAAATTTATTAAATTTGAAACTTATCTTGCTTCCTTGAGTGACTCTACTTAAAAATCTGATAGAATTTCCTTACTAGTAATTAATTTGTTCTAAAATATTTACTACACTTCTAAGAACAAGGCACTATTCTTTGTAAGTGAGAGATATAAAGTAAATAAGACAAAATTCTAGTCTTTATGTCTTTTTTTGGTAGGAACACAAACAATAAGTGAAACATACATAAATAAGAGGGCAATAAATGCCCCCAAACCAAAGGCTGAATGTTTTCTCTGATAAATGGATGCCGATGCATAATGGTGGTGGTGGGGTGGAGAGTGGATGGATGGAGGAACTTTGGAAAGGGTAAAGGGAAGGTGGGGGAGGGAATTTAGGGGTAAGAAAGATGGTGGGATGAGATGACATCATTACCCTAGGTACATGTAGGATCACGCGAATGGTGTGACTCTACTTTGTGTACAACCAGAGAAGTGAAAAATTGTGCTCTCTTTGTGTACTATGAACTGAAATGCATTCTGCTGTCATGTACATCAAGTTAGAACAAATAAATAAATTAATTAAAAAATATAATAATTTAAGATAAAAAATAAGAGGGTGATAATTTCATGGAGAAAATAAAATAGGTTCCTGGGATAGAGCCTGTCAGCAGACCAGGGTACAACATTAGATACCATCACTGAACTGATGAAATTATATTTCAGTTGAGACCAGAGTGAGAATCATTCCAGGCAGGAGAGAGTCCTGAGGCGGATACAGCATTGGGATGTTAAAGGAACAGAAATAAGTCCCATGTGGCAAGAGTCTGCATAAAGGGAGTTGGAAGGTGGTGAGGAATGAGGTCAGAGTTAGGATGGAGCCAGATCAGATCACATTCACCCTCAGATCCAGGTAAGAAGGCTGAATTTTGTACTAGGAACTATGGGGAGCCATAGGAGGACTTTATTGATTATTTGATAAAATGGATTTTTGGGGAAAGGTACCGGGGATTGAACTCAGGAGCACTCAACAACTGAGCCACATCCCCAGCCCTGTGTTGTATATTTTTATTTAGAGACAGGGTCTCACTGAGTTGCTTAGTGCCTCGCTTTTGCTGAGGCTGGCTTTGAACTCACAATCCTTCTGCCTCAGCTTCCTGAGCCACTGGGATTACAGGTTGTGTGCTGCCTTGCCCAACATGATAAATGCATTTTAAAGCTAAAAAGTAGGATCTAAACTTGGTGATAATTTAGAGTCAATACAATAACATCACACATATAATTTCATTTGTTAAAATGATTCTGTGGTGCAGGCATTGTTGATCTTCTACAAAGGCTCAGAGAAGTTGAGTGACTTGGCCAAGGTCATACAGTGTGGCAGGGTTGGGATGAGAACCAGGGGTTTTTCACTCCAGAAAAGTTACCAGGACTGAAAATTAAAACCGGGTTGCAACACAGAAGGTTAGTATTTGGTACGGTGGCTGAAAAGCACATATTAGTATTATCACAGGGGTACTCTGCATGAACAGAAAAAACCTCCTGTCATCCCGACCCTCTGCCCTTGCAGTGCAGGCTTGAAGGGGTAACAGAGGGACTGGGTCTCCCTGATGACTGCACCTGAGACTCCGGTTGCAACATTTGTCATCCTCACGTCAGGAGGTCCTATTGAAAGATGAGCCCCAGTTTGAATGCAGGTTCTGGAAGGGACATGCAGCCCAGCATCAGGGGACACTCCTGTGGAAGGACTGAATACTTATTCTAAAGCAGATGGGCTGCCTCCACAGTTTCATCTGACCAGACCAGCAAGGCCTCAGCTTTTCATCAGGATGGGTACAAACGTTGTTCTGGATTTCAACCTTCTCTTACCAAACATCCATTTGAAAGGAGTGGCCAAAGCCACCTTGAGTCTCTCTGCTTCCTGATGAGGTCCCCACGGCCACTTGCTGATGCTTCTTACTCTTGATTTGGGGAATTGAATCTTACTTCTTTCCCAGTCTATCCTGGGCCCTCCCAGGCTCATGGCCCAGGCAGCTGCAAATTGGGGGACCATCCTGAGCACCCAGGGGACTGGTTTATCTTTGGGATCCCCAAATGCTGCTCACGGTTAGCTGGACCTTTCCTCATCTGGGCCTTGCAGGCCTGTGCAGTCTGTACAGTCTGACTGTAGAATTCTCCACACACACAGAGCTCTTTGGGGTTTGAGTTTAGTCTTCTTAAATAAGCCAGCAACTTCAGTGAGGTACCTGGAGCAGTCCAATTCATAGGGACACAAAGTGGAATGGTGGTGGCCAGGGCCTGAAGGGAGGGCAGGATGGAGAGTTGTTTGATGGACACAAAGTTTTATGAAATGAAAGAATTCCTCAAGACCCATTGCCCAACAATGACTGTTCACTAATGCTAGTGAATTGTGTACACTTCAAAAATGGTGAGGATGGTAAGTTTTATGTTACATGCTTTTTTTTTTTAAACTGCAATTTAAGAGAAAGTAAATAAGTGGTGAAGTTGTTATGTCCAGCGTGAGCTTCCCCTTCGTCTGCCAGGCTGACCACTTGAAGGCATGGAGCTCTGTTTCCTTGTGTGTGGGTTGGGCTTTTCATAATGAGACTCCATCTGTCACCTGCTGTCATGGGATAACTGTGAGCTGGCAACCCTGGGGTCTCCATGAGGACACCGTCTATTTCCTCAGCCCACTCCACTGATGTCTCCATCCCCACCAGCCTTGGCAGCCCTTCTTGTCAAAGTCACAAAGGGCTTCTGGCTTGGCCCATGTGATGGCCACTTTTCCTCGTCTCTTGCAACCTCTCTCCCTTTGATGCGGTTGACTTCCTTCTTGAAATATGCTCCAATCCAGGAGCTGGGGGTGTGGCTCAGTGGTAGAGCACTTGCCTATGTGAGGTGCGGGGTTCAGTTCTCAGCACCACATATAAATAAAAATGAATAAAAAATAAATAAAGCCCCATGAACATCTAAAAAATATATTAGTAAATAAACAAATAAATATTCTCCAATCTGGTTTTCAAGGCCACCTCCACATCCCCGAGTCCTCCTCACTCACAGAACATTTTGATCCCTTTGCTGGCTGCATCTCTTCTCTAAGGCTCACTGTCGGTGTACCCCAACATTTTGTCTTTGACCTTCTTTCTTTCAGTGTGTCCCCCTAGATCAGCTCACTCAACAGGAGAACTCTGTAGTTTCAGCCTGGGCTTTCCATAAGCCCCCACTTAGGTCTCCATCTGCCTCCACGATGTCTCCACTTAGATGACTATAACAGCTTATTGAGAACTTTAATTCATTGAGGGTAGGCATGTGAAAACATTTCATGTGTTCCTATAACTGCCCTGATTATCCTGTCCCCGATAGTCAAGAATCTTGGGGTAGTTCAGCCCAATTACACAATATTCTGATTATTAAAGCAAATCCATTCTAGATTTTAAAAGTTCAGAACTGTTTATATTTAGGTATTATCTCAGTGGCTGATTCTCTGTCTGGGATAGAAAAACTGAAAAATAGGCCTGAAATGTCTCGGGATACAGAAAGTAAGGAATCTGTTAAAGCATCCTAGGGCTGTGCCAAAAGAATTCAGGAGCCAACTTGAAGAGTCTCCTTCTGTCTAAAGATAGAAACACTTGAACAGCAATAAAAATCATAAGTTCAGTGGACTAAAAAAAAAAAAAATTATTGCTAAATCTCTTAGTCCACAATGACACATTGAAAAATCTCAACTCGTGTCATCTTTTGGGGGGTGGTAGGGGAGCAACACATTGTTTTGATGACTTTGTAAATATAAAGGAAAAAAAGAGCTCCAACTATCAAATGAGCCTCAGGGCAACAAAGTACTTAATGAGGGAAATTTCTCTTCATGGATGTACTGCGTTCCAACTAATAAATGGAGAAGGACAGAATTAGAAGTTCACATTTTTTTGGAATCTCCAGTGAAATAATTGTTCTTGGCAATGATCATCAATGATGGCTAAAATGAGGACTGCAAATGAAAACTAGACTTCATGACATTGGATTTGGCAATATTTCCTGGCCCTAACACCAAAAGAACAGACAACAAAAGTAAAAAATAGACAAATGGGACTACATGAAAATTTAAAATTTCTGTGCACCAAAGGACACTCATAAAAGTGAAAAGATAACCGACAGAATAGGAGAACGTATTTACTCTTCACTTATCTGATAATGGGTTAGTATCCATAGTACATAAAGAACTTCTACAATTCAACAACAAAACCCAAAAAACTTGATTAAAAAATGGACACAGGATTTGAATAGACATTTCTTTAAAGATATAAATAGCCAATAAACATATGAAGAGATTCTCAGTGTCACTAATCATTAGGGAAATACAAATCAAAATCATAATGAGATATTACCTTTTATCCATTAGGTTAGCTACTATTGAAAATAGAAGATAATAAGTGTTGGTGATGATGTGGAGAAATTGGAACCCTTGGTGAGTATTGATGGGAATGTAAGATGGTACAGCCATTGTGGAAAATAACATGGACATTCCTTAAAAAATTGAAAAGAGAATTACCATATGATTCAGCAGTTGCATTTCTGAATATATATATATATATATATATAAATTTTTTTTAAAAGATCTTGAAGAGATATTTAAGTACTTATGTTCATAACAGCATTATCCATAACAGCTGACTGATGGAAACAACCAAACTGTTCATTGATGAATGAAAAAATAAACAAAATATGGTCTGTGTGCACAATGTAAGATTACCTGTATTACTGGGCCTTAAACAGAAAGTTCTGCCACATGCTGTAACATAGATGGATCCTGAGGACTTTATACCAAGTAAAATAAGGTACTTATAGACAAGTAATGTATGAGTCCACTCATATGAGTACCTAGAATAGTAGATTCATAGAGATAGAAAGTAGAGTGGTATTTTTCAGGAACCAGGGGTAGGAGGAATATGGAGTTGTTTAATGGGTATGGATTCTCAGTTTGGAAAGATGAGAAAGTTGTGGAGATGGATTCCAGTGATGGTTTTATAACAGTGTGAACATACTTAATGCCACCATTTTGCCCTTAAAAGTGGCTAAGATAGTAAATTTTTGTATGTGTTTTTATTATTGTTACTACAATCAAAAAAAAAAAAAGAAAAAAAGAAAAGAAAGAAAAAAAGAGAAGAAAGAAAAGATAAAGATGGAGACAATTAGACATTACATTTCTTCCAAGGAAGAACATATCATCACCTGTGAGACAGTCTTGCCAAAAAAAAAAAAAAAAAAAAAAAAATCAAACCAATGCAAATCTGATCAAGCCTTTGAATCTAACCACCAATTTGTAAAGATGCAGAAGAGCATGTTAAACAAGGTCACATGGAAGCAATCAGCAAAATCCAGACTGTGGGAAACTGTACAGGAAAAACAACTGAGTTTTTCAATAAGTAAATTGCAAGGGGAGAAAAAAGGAGGAAACTGGAGATTGAAAGAGTTTTAAAAGACATAAACATGCAAATATGCGATTGCAATGTATAGAACTCATTTGGATCCTTATCTTTATAAATATTACAATATAATCAGAAACATTTGTTATTATTCAGGAATTTACTAGTTATTTTGAAATCCTTACTTGGGGACATATTTATGAATAACTTAGTATGAGAAGCTGAGACTTGTTTCAAAATAATTTGGGGTAGAGAAGTTGAGGACATTATTGAAGCTAATTGATGGGAATCACATTATTCTTTCTATCTCCAGGTATGAAATTTTCCATGTCCATAGTTTTCTTTTTAAAACATTAAGCTTAAATTCTACCTAAAGCTCCCAACAGCTGAGCTTATGGAATGGGGCATGGTCTGCGAACACTTTCGCTTCTCCCCTTCCCTGCACCTGCCCTACTGGGTTGGGGCAGGAGGTGGAACAGCACAAGCAGGAAGGAGAAGCCTCCTCTGTTAGAGGAGGAGCCTCTGTTAGAGCCTCTCCATGCATTCTGGCTGTTTGTGTGGCTGGGCCACATGCTGGAACCCATCTTTCTCTCCTGGGACACATCTGTCGGTTTTCTGCCTGAGTCTTTAGATGTCTTTTCCTGCTGCACAACTCTCTGGCATGAACATCTGGCTGTAGCATCCACTTGAACTTTTCTGTCCCAACCACAGTCCCCACCCCCCCAGCTCCGAGGGTTGCCCCTGCCTGAAGGACAGGAAGCTTGTGGGAAGTTACCTGAAGAGAGCTTTTGTCTAGCTGCCTTCTGAGCTATCCAGAACCCCATGAGAAATTCATGTGTCATATTTGTGTCAAATGGAGGAAATGCAGGGTGCCCAAGTGGCACACCCTCTTGGCTGTATCTCTCTCCACATCTGGGCAGCATCAGAAGATGTCAGTACGACCTTTGGACAAAAGGCAATCAGAATTGGGGTTGGGGTTGGAGTCAGGTTGGGCGTAACTCACTTTTTGCAAATTGATCATCTTAAGATCTCTCTCTTCATTTATTGAAAGAATAAGTAAGTGATTTAAAAAAAACTATAAAGGGCTGGGGATGTGGCTCAAGCTGTAATGCGCTCGCCTGGCATGTGTGGGGTGCTGGGTTCAATCCTCAGCACCACATAAAAATAAAATAAAGATGTTGTGTCCACCGAAAACTGAAAAAAAAAATATTAAAAAATTCTCTCTCTCTCTCTCTCTCCCCCTCCTCTCTCTCTCTTAAAAAAAAAAAAAAAACTGTAAAATTTGGCCAGACTGAGCCTATGATTAAGTTCTACTAGTTGGAATTTTTCCAAATAGAAAGTATGAATTTCATGAGTTATATAGAACTGGCAACTGGAATAAGCTTGCTTCTAAGTTTATTTTTAAAAATTACTCAGTGTTTAATGAAAGAATCTCTAATAATTCATATTTCAACTTATTTTACAGGTAGAAAGAGCTTAATATGCTAAGGAGCATAAAGTTAATATGAATTTTTCCCATTATGAAAGTGTGCTTCCCAGCACAAAACCAATGCACAGTATGGAAGTTTCAAGAAACACACAACATGGTGCCGCAAAGATAAGAGCAGATAACACTTAGTAGCACAGGTACAATATGAAACACTTCCTATGTTACCTGATGCATTCTCCCAACAGCCCCAAGGGAATGTAACATTGTTTCCAATTAGAGATGAGTGGACCAAAGCTCAGCGAAACTGCTTTAGTAAATGATGGAGCTGGGATTCAACTCTTGCTCCATTTGACCCTCAAAGTTGATCTGGGGGGAAGGTGACATGGCTCAACAGTAGAGATCTTGCCTAGCATGATGGAGGCCCTGGGTTCCATCTGCAGCACTGCAAAAATAAATGAATAGCTAAAGAAATAAATTTTAAAAATAAAGTTGATCTCTCTTTTCTTGTTGTTTTGCAGTACTGAGGATTGAAACCAGCAGCACTGTACCTTTGAGTTACACCCTACTTCTTTTTAGTTTACTTTGAGACAGGGTCTCACTGAGTTGCAGAGGCTGGCCTCAAACTTGCCATCCTTCTGTTTTAGCCTTCCATGTCACTGGGATTACAGGTGTGAATCATTGCACCCAGCTAAAGATTAAGTTCTTGACCTCTAATATGTCCTACAGTAAAATGTCAAAACAAAACAAGAAAAGTACCTGTTAGGAGACAGATAGGTAGATAAGGGGATGGATTGAGGGATAGATAGAATGATGAATCAGTAGATACATAGGATGATGTCAGATAGATAAACAGCAATATGGACATTCAAGTTATAATTTATTGACTTTCAGAATAGGATACAGGAATTGTAAAAAATTTAATGTTTTTAAAGTTATTAAATCCTCACACATTTAACACTATTTCTAAGGTATCAGAAATTATTTCTCAAAAATGTTAATCTTTTCTGGACTGGGAAATGTGGCATTGCTGTTGACATAAGAATACCATATTATAAATCAAAGTTAATATGAATTATTAATTATTCCTTTAGAGGTCTAAAGGAATTTAGTCTTGTGGATTTAAAACAAAAGAATAACCAGTGAAAGCTATTGAGGTAGGTCTAGATCTTAAAAAAAAAAATTAAAAAGCAAAATACTTATCTGGTGTCGTAAACAGTAAGAGACATTTTTTGTAATTGTTTCAGTTTCTTAACAACCCACAGCAAAAATCACTAGGAAACCTGATCTAATTGCTTAGATAGTGAAAATAAGCATGTTCCTGCCTGAAAAGCAGTTGGTGAGGTATTTATCTTATATTTGAATAGATGTGATTGAAATCCTGGCCACAAAGTTCATAACTGTTTTTTTCTTGTTTTTTTTTTTTTTGGTGTTAGGGATGGAACCCGGGGCATTGTTCTACCACTAAGCTACACCTGAGTCTTATGGCTGGATTTTTAATTTCTCAAGATTTGGAAGTCTCTACCAAAGAGAAGAAGGATACTGGACATACCAAAAAAAAAAATCCTTTAAAAGCAAAAAGAAAGCATAAAAAAACCCCCCAAAACATAGGGACATAAAATGGGAGTTCATACCACCACTAACAGTACTATCAAAGTCTATAGTACAAGTTGTTAGCAATTGATACACATTTCAAGGTTAGGATGTATTTTAATAGATATGACATGACTTAGGAAAAGTTAAGGAAAATTACTTTTTTTCTTTTTCTTTTGGTGGCATTTTTTTTTATTTTAGATATTTTTGTATAAAAGGCAAGATCTATTTGTTCTTTGGGGGAAAATTTTGGATTTTGTATTTAAAACAAATGAAGTTAATTTTCTATGTACTCAAAATACGACAGATTGATTAGTACCTCCTATGTCTAAATAAAGTTAGTAGGTAGTTGTATTAGTTAACTGCTACATAATTATCTCAAAACTTAGCAGTCTAAAACAATAATAAACACTTATGATCTCATACTTGTGGATCAGGAATTTAGGAGTGGTTTAGCTGGTGGTTCAAGCTCAGGGTCTCCAATAGGGCTGTAGTCAGTGGAAGGTTTGACTGGGCCTGGGTGTCTGCTCCTCAGATGGGGGATTCAAGTGGCTGGTAGATCAATACTGGCTGTTGATAGGAGGTCTCAGTTCCTCATGATATGGACCTCTCTATATAGTTGAGTGAGTTTTCTTATGTCATGGCGTCTGACTTCACCAAATCGAGTGATCCAAGTAAGTAAGGCAGGGACTGCAATGGCTTTGATGACTGTCTTGGTCCATTTTCTGTTTCTATAACAAGACACCTGAGACCAAATAATATATTAAAAATAGTTTATTTGGCTCATGATTATGGAGGCTGACAAGACCAAGATCTGCTGTGTTTCTTTCTGGGAAGGCCTTCATAACATCATAACATAGCAGAGGGCTTCAAATGGAGAAAGCCAGAGAATGCAATCTCAGTTCTCTCTTATTTTTTAATTTTCAATTTTTTTCTTTTCTTTTTTTTTTTTGTACTGGGGATAGAACCCAGGGCCTTGAGTTTGCTAAGCAAGTATTCCATCACTGAGCTACACCCTACCCTCTCTCAATGCTATTATTAAGGCCACTATGTCATTGGGCCTCACCTTCATGACCTTCTCCAACTACTTCCTCAAAGCCCAGTTCCAAATACCACCAACATAAGAATTTGGGGATTAAGTTTCCCACACATAAACACATTCAAAGCACAGCATGGAATCACGGAAGAAAGAACAGTGCCAATCTGTGCTGGCCAATGTGGTAGCCATCAGGCACGTGTGGCTACTGAGCACTTGGAATGAAGCTAATCCAAATTAAAATGCACTATAAATGTAAAGTACACACTGGATTTTTAAGTCCTCATGTGAAAAAAAGCAATACAATATATCTTGTTAATTTAAAAAAATTGACTACATGTTGAAATAATAACATTTTGGACATAGGAAATTAAAGGAAACATATTAAAAATTATTCTCATATGTTTCCTTTTTGGCTTCCTAAAAAGTGGCTCTGAGAAGAATTAAAATTATGTATGCTGCTCATATTTGTAGCTCATATTACATTTCTGTTGGACAGAGCTGCTCCGGATCCTTCCTAGTTACTGGGAGAACTCTGAAATACTGTCAAATCTCTGCCAAAGTATATCCCCGAGAAGCATGGGAGCTGACGCTCCAGACCTCAGAGCTACTTGGTAAATCCTACCTCTCCCACCTCCACTCCCCCACCCACATGACACATTGTAGGATCTCCTCCCTACCCAACGTCCTCCTGTTTGCCTATCGATCAGAGCATGCTATCAAGAGATAGTTTAAATTCATTCACACTGCACATAAGCTTTAATGGTAGCTTAAGTGTTTTATGTCATTTTCATTTAAAAATAAAAGGTAGATTTAAAAAAAAAAAGTTTACAAAACTCAAAGGTGAAAAAGTTAGGTAAAGGGAGTTACTGTTATTGCTCCTCCCCAACCCCCAACATATTCCCAGGTGATGATCGGGAGGAGGAGGGTCTGGAAGAAGACTTGACAGATGACAGAATGGCCCATTGGGAGTAAACCACCCTTCTGCATGTCCTGATTGGACGCCCAATTGCTAACAATCAGGATGCCCACATCCTTTCACTATAGCCTTAATGGAATCTTCCCTAAAACCCTTTCAACACATCAGTGGGCTACCTGGGTCACTGCTGTAAGCTGCAAAAGAATGACACAAGCCAGCCATGTACAGAGAAAGGGACACTTTAAAGGTTTTTGGTCCATAGATAGTAGCCTGTTATCTTTTTTGAAAGTAATCCATTCTTACCATCCTGTAGGAAAGAATAGGGTCCCCCAAATGTTCTTATGACCCATGTGACTTTTTTCTAAGAAAATACTATTCAGCTCCATCATGTGAAAAAGTGTCTATATGCATTTCTCTGCACTTGCTTCCTTGTACCTAAATGAAACCACTCAGCCATCATCATTATATACATTAAGCTAATTGTCTAATGCAAGAGATCAATTTTCGCTATTGTCCTCCCTCCTTTCTGATCAACACATGCATTTAGAGAAAGCTGAGTTTTTTTTATTATTATTATAAACAAGTATGGGGAAGGCTAACATCTGTCACATACTAGGGAGGCCACTTGGGAAATTCAGACAGACATGGAAATGCATATTGGTTCCAGAACTTACAGTTTGATTTGGGGTGAGCTATGTAACTTCTCTGAGTCTCATCTAGAAAATAAGGATACTGCTATGCTTCTCGTTGATCCTTAAGGTGCTATGTTTAAACCAGAATGCATGATAAAGGGTCTTAATAAATGTTGGTCATCATTCAACTCCCCTTTCTTTCCTTTCCCTTCCCTTAGTATAGGTTACTGTGGGAGCTAAAGACATTGCTTCAGTTCTGTTATTTCATGTGACCACAAGTCAGAACCCAAATGAACACAGAACAGTATTATTTGTGGCTGTCATTGAACATGCAGGGATCCCTTCTTCTACAGGTTTGCAGTGTGAGAAGATGGAACTCATGGATTCAGATTAACAGCTAGGACTGGGCAAACCAGCTAAGATAAACAACAAGTGTGCTGATTGGTGAAATGGAATGAATAAAGGAATGGTGCAAGAGTTTTTGGTGTGGCTGTGTGATGCAGCGACCTGTGCGTGGCAAGTCCTGGCAGGATGGCTTTTGGGGGTGGGGGAGGGGGTGGGGGGAACCACCATCTGGTCTGGTCTATTGGGAAAGGCTCTGTGAGAGAAGCATGATTTTAGAATTATTTGAATATCTGTGTGTGGGGGTGGGGTTATTGATTTAGGAGGGAAAGGGCATTGCAGGGACAGGGTGTGTGAGGCCTGAGAGAGATCAATGGAGACACAGAGGAGAGGAGAGGAGACCCCGGCCCCCTTGCAACAGTATTCCAAATCAGTAGTGAAGGAGCAAATCGTGGATGGGATCAGAGGAGAAGCTTTTGAAGGGTTGGCAAAGAGAGTTTTTCAGGAACATGCAGGTGTGTTTCTTCTAACGTGGGTATCGATTCAACGAGGGTCCAGAGTTAGAGTGAGGTGCAGGGGGTTTGGAGCCCTTCCAAAGGAGACTGGCCATTGAGGTCCCCAAGGGGAACGGCCAAAGGTACTGGGCTGGTAAGGACAGCAAGTAAATGGCTTAGGGGAGACCTGGTGCTGTCACTGCACTGTCCTGTGTGGCTAGCCAGAATCTGGGTGCAGATGAAGAGGAGGCCCACACTGTGGATACAGCCCAGGTCCTTCAGGGACTCTTCCTTTCCTGTGGACGGCCCTGGGAGTCATGTGGCCGCTGCTTCTCCCCTCCACTAACGGCATAGTAGAAGGAAGGATTTCAGGTTCAGCAGAGTACAATAGGGACGGGGAAAAATCAGTGATTCCTATAACAAGGAGACAAAGGAAGAGTTTGGCCAGAGGGCTATGAACTTTAATTTTTAGGGGTTCTTTCTGGAGAGAAGAACCCCCCCCCTCAATCTTCGGGCTGCATTTGTCCACGATCAGTTTATGATATTCAATAAAGGAGCATTTGGGAGGCCCAGATTTGTAACACAGGCCCTGACCTTAGCATTCCCAATACCTGAAGACTTGCTGTTACAGAGCTTTCAGGTCCCCTGAAACTTAAGTTTCAGGAAACCAGCTTCCTCCCCCTGGAATTTTAGGTCCTACTGCATTTCCCATTCACTCTGAGGTGCTTCTGCTCTCCCTTCCGCTCAGACAGACCTTTGCTTTTCTTCAAATCAGCAACTTCCTCCCACAGGGGCTCACAAGCTGAGTCTGAGCCACCAGGAAAGAGGGATGTTCTCCTCCAGAAAGCAGCTGGAGGTGAAGGACCTGTGCAGCCGTCCAGAGCCATCAGTCATGTGCACACAATTCTTAAATAGATGGTGCAGAAGGTACGACAGATACTGCTGGTCTTCACCAAAATGTTTAATTAAATTAAGTTTTAAATTGGTACATAAAAATTAAGAATATTTATGGAGTACTATGTGATGTTTTGATAAATGCATTCATTGTATAATGTTTACATCAAGGTAAACCTATCTAGCTCCTCAAACATGATTATTTCTTTACAGTGGAAACATTTCAAATCCTTTTTTCTAGGTTTTTGAAATATTCAGTACATTTTCGTTATCTTTAGTCATGCTGCTATGAAATAGCATCCCAGAACTTTTTGTTCTTGCCTAACTATAACTCAGCACCCATTGATCAACCTCTCTTCTCCCCCCCCCCCCACTACTCTCCCCAGCCTCTGGTAACCACCATTCTGCTCTCCACTTCAATGGGATCAACTTTTTTATATTCCACATAAGAGTGAGAACATGTTGTACTTGTCTTTCTGTGCCTGGCTTTTTTCACTTAGCATAATGACCTCAGTTCTATCCACATTACTACTGATGGCAGGATTTCTTTCTTTTTATGGCTGAGTAGTACCCCATTGGATATATGTACATTTTCTTTATCCATTCATTCATTAATGAATACTTAGATTTTTTCCTTTTTTTTTTTTTTTTGTTCTTCTGGTTATTGTGAATAGTGCTGCAATTACTTTGCCTCCTGGTAAACAGTGAGTTTCTCTTGCAGCCGCTTGGGGCTGTGTGATTGCATTCTGGGGAGGGGAAGGGGCAGGAGGAGTGTGTGCCATTCCCAGGCTGGGCCCTGGAGTTGTTAGAAACAACTCCCAGAGCTCCTCTGTGTTTTCTCTCATTTGTCTTTTTTTTTTTTAAATTTTTTATTGTTGGTTGTTCAAAACATTACAAATTTCTTGACATATCATATTCCACACTTTGATTCAAGTGGGTTATGAACTCCCACCTTCACCCCATACACAGATTGCAGAATCACATCAGTTACACATCCATTGATTTACA
>NW_025999932.1:24087670-24184380 GCF_001458135.2 Marmota marmota marmota
TAGCCCTGGGCCAGGGCAGTTCCGGGAGCCAGAATTCGGCCTCTTAGTGCCTTGGGTGTATGCCTCTGATAGGAGCAGGGTCCAAGAAGCAGCCTCCGCAGGCTCCCCAGCCCTGGGCCAGGGCGGTTCCGGGAGCCGGAACTTGGCCGCCCCGCGCTCGGTGTTCGCTCCGATAAGATCAGGTTCTAAGAAGCCCCCAGGCACTGAACCCTAGCAATCTGTCTGCAAGCCGCAGGCAAATGGCAGCCTGAAATTACCTGTTCTATGGCTGAATGAGCTGCTGTCAGTCGAAAACAGGGATGGTGACGTCAGCTTTCCAACATGGTGGCTGCTGGCCTCCTCTGTGGTCTGACCGGTGTGGAGAACCGAGATGGACCGCTTCCTTCCCCCGTCTCGAACCCAGAATTCAGCCCTGAGTACGGTGCTTGCACGGCTGGCAGAAACTGCAGCGCTGTATCCCTGCGTCGCTATCTCCTCGTTTCCCAGCGCGCGCTGCAGACTCTAGCCGCGGGGCGATTTGCTGAATAAGCAGTGTTACCCTCCGTGCGACAAGCCTCTCGCGTTTGAGTCCCCGTAGCCGATCCTCGTGCGATGGAAATCCATCCTCCAGGTTCCGGAGCACCCCGCTATTGCTGGAAATTCCTAACAAGATAGCCTTTAGCCGTCCTGACTTGTCATACTCCCACACAGTGAAGCAGCACACGGGGGCAATGCACTCCCCTCGCCGCCATCTTCCGGTCGCCTCACCATTATTCTCTCATTTGTCTCTTGACTGCTGACTAGATCCAGAGGATTCATTGGAGGACTGTGAAGCCCTAAATATATCATAGACCTCAATTCAAGAGCTAAAAATGGTCAAACTCTTAGAAGAAAATATGGGAGTAAGTCTTTGTGGTCTTGGATGAGGCAGAACCTTCTTAAATAGGATATCAGGAGCATAGCAGTAGAAGAAAAAATAAATAGACTCACGAAAATTAATTTTTTGTGTGATTCAAAAGATATCATTCAAAGGACATGTGATGACACTTTGCATAGTTGGAGGAAGTAGTTGCAACAGTGCCACAAACTGGAAGGAGCCTGAGCCCTGAGTGACCACAGATAACCTCCCCCACCATCGTGCCCTGATCTACAAGGGGAGGGAAACAAACCTTTAGTGTTGGGCCACTGAGATGTAGGGGTTATTTGTTACAGTGCCTGGTCTATCCTGACAGATACACATGGAGACAGATATGCCAGGGTGTATGTTTAAATAGTGGCCTATGGAAAGACTTAGTCACGTGGTCCAAGCTTCAGGGCCAGAAAGGCTGAAAGCAAAGAAATACATGTTCAAAAAAATTAGGAGTAGCATCAGATGAAAACGTAAGTTAACATGAACGTCTATTCCACACCAAGACAACTCAATATGGAAAGAATATTCTTTTTAACAAAAGGAGCTGGGAAAACTGGATATCCACATTTGAAGGAATGAAGCTGGGCCTCTTTATGCTGTACACATGAATTAACTCTAAATATATCCAAGGCCTCAATTCAAGAGCAAAAACCCTAAAACTCTTAGAAGAAAATAGAAGTAAATCTTTGTGGTTTTGGGTTAGGTGAAACCTTCTTAGATATGATATCAAAAGCACAAGAACAAAAGAAAAAATTAATAAATTAGACTTCATCAAAGTTAAATTTTTTTTTGTGGTTTAAAGGACAACCACCAAGAAAGTGAAGACAAATCATATAGGGGGAGGAATAATTCCAAACCATGTATTTCATAAGGGACTTGTACCCAGAACTATCACAACTCAATAATAAGAAGGCAAACATGTTGATTTAAAAATATGCAGGATTGTGGCTCAGCAGTAGAGCTCTCGCCTAGCATAGGTAGGACCCAGGTTCGATCCTCACAACTCATAAAAATAAAGGCATTGTATTGTATCCATCTACACCTAAAAAATAAATATTAAAAAAAAAGAATTTAAAAAATATGCAAATATGCCAGGTGTGTGCTGCATGCCTGTAATCCCAGCAGCTCTGAAGGCTGAGGCAGGAGAATCACAAGTTCAAAGCCAGACTCAGCAACTTAGGGAGGCTCTAAACAACTTAGCGAGACCCTGATATCTAAATAAAATATAAAAAATGCTGGGGATGTGACTCAGTGGTAAAGTATGCCTACATTCAATTCCTGTTAAGTACCCCCCTTCAAAAAAAGCAAATAATGTAAATAAATATTTCTCCAAAGAAAACATACAAATGGCCAAAAACACCATACTCAATGTCATGAGTCACTAGGGAAGTGCAAATCAAAACCGTAATGAGGTACCATGTCACACTCATGAGGATGACAAAATTTGAAAAAAAAAAAAAAAACCCTCAAGCAATAGCAAGTGTTGTGGAGGATGTGAAGAGATTAAAACCCTTGTACATTGCAGGTGGGAATATAAAATAGTGATCTCTATGGATAACCTGTTGCTGTTCTTTAAATTGTTAACACAGTATTATCATATTACTTAGCATTTCTATTCCTGCATAAATGTGCCCCTAACAGAAATGAACACTTATGTACAGATAAAATTTGCAGATCAATGTCCATAGCAGCATTATGATAATAGCCCCAAGTGGAAACAACACAAGTATCCATTAACTGATGAAAACATAAACAAATGTAGTGGAATAGTATTCAGTAACAAAAATGGAATGAAGTATCAATATTTGCTGCAACATGGCTGATACTTATGTTTATTATTGGATGTGGAAGAAGCCAGTCATAAAGGCCACCTATGATATGATGCCATTGTATGAAATGTCCAGATAAACAGATTGACAGATTAAAAAAAAAAAAAAGATTAGTGGTTGCCTAGAAATTGAAGGAGAAAAGAAAGACTGGGAAGAAATTGGCCATGATTGCCCATGATGATGAGCATAATCTAAATTTGATCGTGGCGATGGTTGCATAACCCTGAATATTCTGAAAATCATGTATGGCACAGGAATTATGTCTCAACAGAGCTGATAAAAGTCTATTTGAAATTGTTTTCTCTTTGATGACATATTTCAACTACAGAATGATACAAGGTCCCAGTACACAACAACTGGACCATAATGAAGGCTCAATATCTGGTCCAGCAAATACTGCTCAGGATATCTGTCCTCAGAGATCATTAAGCTGGATGCCCACAGCATCCCCAAGGCCTATGGGAACATAGGCAAGCCTGTTCCTAAGAGACTCCAGAGGGTCCTATACAGTGATGTGCTAGTTTTGTCTAATAATGGACTGTCTGGGGACGAAGGGGAAAGGCCCTGGTATGCAATGCTTGCTAATTTCCCTGGTAAACTCACCCACCATAACCAATTTCCAGTTACTAACTGAGGTCACTGAGCAAGGAGTTGGGGAGGAGATTATCATATCTAGTATCTCTACCATATGAGTGTAATAGACGTAAATAAACCCCAAAGCACAACAAATAATGAAATGTATAGTTATTAGGATATTTCAAATTTGAGCATTTAACACATTTGTTTTTAATATAATTTATTTAATCAATATGTCTGTAATTAATTTTTGATGATGGGTGTATTTATCAGCCAAATTGCAAAATTTCTGAAAATTTAACAACTGGCTTTGGCAAGATGGTACAAACTGGCTCCAGGAACCAGTATTTTCTTAGTTTATTTCAGTCCGTGATTGCTCAGAGGAAGAGGAGAGAAATGGACAAAGTTCTTTCTCCTCCTAACACTTCCCTTTGAACTATTCCCCCTCCTTTTGCTGAACAGAACTCGTGGCCTCCCTAATCCAGAATCAGGCAATTTCTAGAAAACTGTAAATAGGGGAATTTTCTTTTTCTTCTTATCTAAAAAATAAATAAATAAAAAAGAAAGAAAGAAAGAAAATCTGGATTTTTGATTCTCTTTATATTTATCTGCATCTCCTAATATTCTGCACCACCCCAGGCTTATACCCAAGGAAAAATAATACTGGAACAAGAAGCAGGCAGATGGGATGGCAGCTGATTTAACATTTTCTCTACACTCTTCAGAAAGGTCACATTCAGGTCCTTTCAGTTCATCATAAGTGAATTTTGAAGTTATAAGAAATTGGGCTTGATGTGTCACCCTCCTACGGAGTCAAGTGCAATGTGAAAGATTGGTATTTCTATGGAAAAGGTCTGCAGACATTTTCAGCCTCTTCGCCTCACAATTTGAGGTAATATGTTTAGGACATTATCCAAGTTGTTTTCTTTGTCTCTTTTGTTTGTTGGTCAAAACTTGACAGAATCTTTAAAGATAGAGCAAAGAGCTCAGAAAGGGGCTGGCTGCTCCCGGGCCTCCTCTGAAGGACCAGGTATGCATGGCTGCCCTCTCCCTTCTTCTCCTGGAGGGCTGGCATTCATCCAGGGGCCCCTGACCCTGGCCAGGGCAGGATGAAGCAGCCCCTCCTCCCTACTCCCTCAGGTCTTTGTTTATTTTTAATACTGAACTCAGTCAGCAAATATTTATTGAGAAGGCCGGATGTGCTAGTAACTGGGTGTGTAAACATGAATCAACCAACCCAGCTTCTGTCCTCAGGGACCTTAGGAGTCCATTGGGAGAACTCATTGCCTTGTAGTCTGGCTCCTCAAGTGCAAGTTTATGGGAGTGACATGAGGAGCCCCTAACTCACACCAAGAAAAGTCTGCAGAACACTGCAGGTTCTCCAGAAGGTCCGATGAGTGAACCAAACAGATCTATAGAGGCAGGCTATCCACAGGCCCAGGTTTCTGAAAGCTCCTAATGAAAGATTTACCCTAAAGATACCTGAAACTCTTAACCTCTCAGAATCCAAACGGACATATACCCACTGAGAACCTCTCCAGGAGCCATGACTGACTGACGGGTCCTTAAGCCATGGATGGATTTCACAGCCACAAATCAGTGAGTGAATACACAAATCGGTGATTTAAGAGCAGCTTCAATTTCTGGGTCAAAGATACCCTGAAAAGAAAGCAAAACGATTGTTTGGAAGATGTTTTAATATTCCTAAGGGTTCCAGTTTACAACTGCCGTGAGAGTATCTATTTTCCACAAGCCATTGCATAAGAATTTAAGAAAAGTTAAAAATTTTTTTAAAAAAATTGAATGGAGAAAAAAGGGAACCAAAGGAACAGATGGGAATTTTCCAAACCCTTTCAGCCATGTCTGTAAATCATCTGCATTACCGTAAATATGTGGGTCACAAAAACAAATACCCGTGAAGACATTTGTAAACATTTGGTGCTCACACATGTGCAAACAGTCATGGATGACCTGGAGGACCACTGAGGTCTTTTGTTATTTTGCAAATGGGCTTTTGAAAAGGGAAAAGTATTTCAGAAGTTTCCTTGAATAGCAATTTTACAGGTATGATTAGTATAAACCCACTGAACTTTTACTAATTAGGTTCATTCTCTTATAATATTTAAAATCATCTCCTTGATGTCTGATTTTACACAAATCGAATGGGGCCTCTCTAGTTTGGAACACAGTTTATCTGATGTAGAGAATGCCTCCTTTCATCTTAGAGAAATGTTCTGGAAAAGTCAAAGTTTGTGTTCTTTCTCAAATAGCTTTAAATCCAACAGGAAAAACAAGTGGAAGACATTAAAAAAAATTCATTCACATAATACAATAGCAATTCAATGAACCACAACACAGTCTACAGCAGTTGTAACTGCTTCACCTGGAGAAGCAGGTGCATTCTTCGTGACCCCTTGGGAGGCTGGGTGCGGGCTTTAGGTTCCACAGCCTCGGGTCTATGGGATATCACAGAATGAGCTAGAAGGCATCTTTTAGATCTCTCTTATTATGGGTGAGGAAACTGAGGCTGCAAATGTTGTGATGCTAACATGGGGTCCATCTTCACCTTTAATTTGACAGGCCTGCCTTTCCTTATCTACTTTCAATCTTTCTTCTGCTTTCTTTGGGGAGATTGACCTCTATGGTCTACATCAGTGGTTCTCAAAGTGAGGTCCCCAGGCCACCTAGGAGCTTATTAAAAATGCATTTTCTCAGGTCTGGGTGGGGTCCAGAAATCTGTGTTTTACAGAGCCTTTCAGAAGACGCTGAGAGATGCTGAAGTTAGAGAGCCACTGGGTGACATCAGAAAGGTCATTTAGCCGTGGCTTCCATTTGGGTCTTGCCTGATGGCAAAGCCTGGCAGGAACCCCAGACGGAAGGAACAAGTTCAGAGTTGCTTTTCCTCTGGGTTTCTTCCCTGCAGATTGTTTAGGTCTGGCTGCATCCGTTCACCAAAGTTCAGTGTACCTCTCTAGAGAGCCACCAACTATGCCACTCAGCCCTTCTGGCCCCTCACCTATAGGTCTAGCTCCAGGACACTGCTCTATTCCCGCACTTCCCCTGAGCCCCACTCACATCTTTGTAGGGTCCCTTTATTCAGCCTTCCTCCAATTATCCTAATTTAGATGTGCCATCTTGGATAGTCACCTGTTACACATTTGAGTGGAGAGTTGCTTGCTTGTGTCATGGGTAAGGAGTGCTGCAGGACACTATGGGACTTTTCTCAATAGCATAGAACCTGTCTGCCTTTTTCTCTATCCCAATAGCACAAATGATGCTGGGAGAGTCCCATGATCTGCATCCATAGCATCAAATCTACTGACACAAACACTACATGTTACTGTGTCATTTTCAAGACAAAATGTATTTCTCCCCATAGACGGCCCATCTTGAATGAATCTTTTCTGTCTCCTCTTCCTCCTCCCCTCCTCTTTCCTTTTCCCTTCCCCCTTCCTCTTCCTCCTCCTCCTTTTTCTTCTTTCCTTCTCTATCTATTGTGATAACATACACATAACCTAAAATTTACTTTTTTTTTTTATCTCTCTCTCTCTCTCCAATGCTAGGGATTCAACCCAGGGCCTTACACAGGCTAGATAAGCACATTGAGAAGTACCCTCAGCTCCATCTGAAGAATTTCCAAGTGTACACTTCAGTGACATCAAGTACACTCATATTTCTAGGCTTTTATCGACATCATCCATTTACAGAACTCTTTTTATCTTGCAAAACTGAAAATGTACCCATTAAAGAATAACTCCCCCATTCCCTCTCCTCCCAATCAACACTCAACCTTCTATCTCCATGACACTGGGGATTGAAACCAGGGTCACTTTATCACTAAGCTACATGTTAAAATATCTTGACAGTTGAAATTAATCTCCTTGTTACTACATTCATGCTTTACTTTTATTTTCATGTAAAATACTTTGTACTTTATGTTTTAGAAATTTTATCTACCACCCTTTCCCTTATTTTCTCAGTTTTAGAAATCGGCCCATCTCCTCAATTGGGATGAAGTTCCCAGAGTACAGATGCCTTGAATGGTTCCTCTTTATATTTCCCAATGATGTTTAGCCCAAGGCATCAGATGGTGCGGTCCCAAGGAAATTGAAATGCTGGACAGTGTTCAATTAGTAGCAAAACCAAAACCAGATCCAGGTTTCCTCTTACCTCCATACTCTTTATTACCAAATATCAGTAGAAACACATTTTTTTAAAAAAAAATAAAAAAAAATCCCACATTGTATTGTGTTTGAAAGTGTCACGTGACTTCCTGATATTAACTACTGTCTCTCAATTTCTTTGTAGGTGCACACACGCACACACACACACACACACACACACACCCTGGGCTTCAAATCCACAAAGTTCATGTTGTGGTTCGTGCAGCTCAGAGTGACTGGATTTCTGGCAATCAGCTCCAAATTGATGGTGCCACATCCTGCTCTAACTGCAGTGTCCTCAGGCCACTTGTAGACAGATGTTGCAGTTTTTCCCATTACATCTTGTTCCGGTGCTGCTCTTTTGCTCCTGACATGTTTTAAAGGGCTCCCGCTCCTCGGAGGGCTTGATGCTCAGACATCCTTTTCTGATAAGGCTATCAGTGTTCTCACAGAAAATCTGGAAGGTAGGTGAAAGGGCCGGAAGGGTATCTAGTATGGTGTTAAAGTCCTGTGGGATGCTGTAAGGGACTGGCCCACACATCTTGCACCCACACACTGTTTGTCTTCGCCTGGGGGATGGGTTCTTCCACGGTTTTTGCCTTCATGTCAACTCCTCGGTTTAGAATCTCCTAGAGATTATGATTCAGGCCCTTGATCAAGCCACCAACATCCTGCTGACAAGAGCCCGAGAAGCTGCAAGGACCACTCAGATCCTCAAGAAAGCAGCACTTCTTATCACTGCAGGGAAGAGGCCTCCCTTTGGGCACTGAAGCCCCAGTGAGATCACAGGATAAAGCCTACTTCCTGCCCTCCATCTCTTTGATTTTGTCTTTAGAGAATCTTCAGAGGGAAGGAGATAGAGATGGGAAAAGCTCTTGTTGTTCCTTTCAGAGGGTTTCTCAGGGAACTCTTGACATTCATCAAGGCTTGAATCAGTCACCTTCACAAGTTCCACACACCCTTTGTATACGGTTTTGGTCCCTTAGGCGAGCCATCTCACCAACTTCCATTCCACTTTGGCCTTCCTAATTCACCAAAGAGGACTTGGAGGTAAGGCCCTGTGTCGACAGCTATAATTGTCCTTTATATTCTCAGCTAGTGAATCAATAGCTGTTGGTTTTGGAGGCATGTCTTGATCCCTTCTGTGGGTACTGCTGTTCTCACTGGGACCCTGAACTCCTGTCAGTGCTTGTCCCAGTGGGAGCACCAAGCCTCTTGTTTCATCTGTGTCTTGCACAGGTAGAGTGTAACAAGAGTTTTCCAAGGACTATGCTGCCATTTTCCACAAAAAGTTCCATGTGTTCCCTTGTTTGGCACAACTGCCTTTTAAGACCAGGCTCCCTCTTAGTGAGGAGTATTTTCCTCGGTCCATTTAGAACCTCATGGGTCAGGAATTCCTTGACAAAGACTTCCTTGTCACTGTAATTGGTTCTTGCACTCATTTCTGTAGGCTTGACCCCAACCCGGGGGTGGGGGTGGCGGACAAAAACAAATAGAATGGTTGTTGTCATTTGATCCAAAAATATACTGAATGGGTGTCATAACTTAAATCTGAGGTCTAATCTGTACTGTGCCTGTACCATCCCACCATGATGGGACAGGAAGAGGAAGAAGCCATCGAGAGCAAAGGGCTGAAGAGAGGCTTAAGAGCAGGGCATTAAGAACAAAGGACTCACCACACATTTCCTGGGCTCATTGCTTGTTTCTGAAATTTGTTGTGTGAGGTTGGACAAGTTACTTGACCCCTCCATCTGTCAACTTGTTCTTCTGTAAAATGAAGACACCTTCTCTTCGTCTCCATAATGATCACGGTGAAGCATTTAGTGAGGTATCAGACACATGGCCTCTGACCTCGTGGAGCTTACACCTTGAAGTGGTGTGTGATGTGGTCTCTCTGCTCCAGCCACACGGGCACCTTCAGTGTTTCTTTTTCTTTTCTTTTTTTTAAAATATATATATTTATTTTAGTTGTAAATGGACCTTTATTTTATTTATATGTGGTACTGTGTCTCGGACCCAGGGCCTCCCACATGCTAGGCAAGTGCTCTACACTCAGCCACAACCCCATCCCCTTCAGTGTTTCTTGAACACGTCAAGCACATTCCTGCTTCAGCCTCCGCACTGGTTATATTCATCACCTGAACCTCACGCCTCTGGTTATTTTCGTGTCTTGTTCTCTTGATTCCTTCAAGTCTCTGATTGAACATTTCCTTTTTAGTGCCTTTCACGACCATTAATCTAGGATAGCTCCCCACCGCCATTCCTCTCTCTCTGCCTTTCCCATTTCATTTTTCTCTAAAGCTCTTTTCTATATGGGACATCCTATAAATTGCTTATTTGTTTTCACTAAGGTGTCAGCTCCCAAAAGCAGGGATTTTGTCTATCCTTTTGTGAACTCCCATATCCTCAGTACCTAGGACAGTGCCTAAAATCATCATGGATGCTCAATAAATATTTGTTGAATGAATGCATAATAAAGTATGCAGTTATAGCCCAATGAGCTGAGGATGGAAATCAGAGACACAGGATGTTATAGGGCAGTTGTGGGGGGCCAAAGGCAGGGCCAGGAAGACGACAGAAGATGCAGAACATGCAAAGACCCCAGGGAGCATGGTACACTTGGATCTGAAAGGTTGTCATCTTGGTTGGAAGGTATCACAAAGGAACAGAGAGAAGGCCAGAGGGACCAGGTTGTGCAGGGTTGAAGGGGTTGGCTTTCTCGCTGGTGTCCTTCCTACAGGATCATATTTTCTTGGTAGGTAGACATCAATCAAATAGTGACCCCAAGTGCTAGGGTTCGAGTACAGGGCAAGGCTGAAGATAGAGTGAAAGAGGAGAATGATTAGTACAGTTGAGCATCCTAATCTGAAAATTCAAAATCTGAAATGCTGCAAAATTCAAGAGTTGATGTGATGCCACTAGTCTGATTGTTCAAAGCGTACAAACTTTTACGTATAAAATTAACAAAAAATTTAAAATATTTAAAATATTATGTAAAGTCATCTTCAGGTTCTATAAATAGGTATATACGAAACACATGAACTTCACATTTAGACTGGGAGATATTCTCAAGATATGCCATTATGTATATGCACATATTCCAAAATCCAAAAAATTCAAAATCCAAAACACTTCTGAAGGATCACATATGTTTCATATAAGCGTTATTCTCCCCGTAGTTTAATCACGTGCTCAACTAAGATAATATATTCCATTTATTCATGTATTAATTTCTTCTTTAGTAATCTTTCATTTATGCTTTCATTCAGCAAATATGTATTGACTTCCTCCTATGCGCCTTGCACTGTCTATTCCTGAAGATAATTAACTCACATGCTTGCTCCATTCCCCACACTCACAGAGGTCACTGTGCAGTGAGTATAAGGAGAAAAAACCAAGAAAACAGACAAAGACATAAAATATCTGCAAGTTGTAATAAGAGCTGAAGGAAATCACTAAGAGGTGAGACTGAAGGGACCAAACTATAGCAAAATGTCATGAATCCTGCAAAAAACCAGCTAATGACAAGGTGCCTAGTGAGGAGACACTTTTAGGGAGCCGTGAAAATGGCTGAGGATGGGATGCCACCTTTGTTCTTCATGCTGCCAACAATAACCTGTGAATGCTTAAGTGAGAACCTGACCAGAGACTAGTCAGTGGTGGGCTATCCGGGGGGACAGTGACTTAATTCTAAAACTTCTCCTTCATTCCCATCTACTGGCTGACCATTTCTCTTTCCAAGATGGATCAGGAGCCGGCCCTTCCATCTCCGGCCCTTCACCTGGAAGCCCTGGGTTGCCTAAGGGCCCAGCCTATTTTTCAATGGCACCACTCTCCCTTTGCCTTTCATTCCACTATGACTATAGATATAAATGTCCCATATTCCCAGATCTCCAAAGCCGAGTAAAGGCTCTGTCTTCCAGGGGTCAACTACAGGTGGTCAATTACTGCAAGCCAACCAGCTTGAGGCTGTTCCAAAACTTGTCTTACGTTCCTACCAGGTTCACTCTACAATAATGGAAAGGCAGAAGGAAACTTTCTGAGATTGTGTCCCTTGTCAGATGTGGTATTGCTCTAAGCTCCCTCCACCACTGTCTGGCCTATCCTTCCTCCCCCACACTGCACAAATGTCTCCTCAGCCCTCAAAACAATCTATGCAATCTTCCTTCCTTCCCTGAAATCCCTTGGAAAGAAAGGTGATTTCCCTTGACCCTGCCCCGTCTAAGCATGTTCTTCCCACGACATGTTCCCTCTAATACACCTGCCTGTGGCTGGCACCAAGCAAATCGTCTACTGTTTGTCCTTGGTTCCTCCGCACACCTGTGGGCTGATGTGTCAGTCAGCTGCCAGAGGTCAAGAACTATTTGTTTATTTGCACAATTAATATTATAAGGTAAATGTATAAAAAGGCAAAGGAGAAACATGTATAAACACAGCACTATCCCAGAGAAGAGACAATTCAGGTGCTTATTGGCATTACAAGGTAGATGGTTTTAACAGATTGTGGTGTGCCAATATGGGTGGAAGGACTTAGGTGAATCCTCTCCCAAGCCACTCGGTTCCTTCCACAAGTGGCCTCAGTTACTTGTTGCTTGGGCACTTTCCCTGATGTTTTGTAAAGATGTTCTAAGAAGTGTGACTTTCATCACAGAGGGCAAATTACTCTAATACAGCATCACAGGTTCTGCAGAAACTGCCCTCTTTCCTTTTCTCCTGATCCCAACAATCTCTGTCTTCACTCTAACCTGCCCATTCAGTTATCCAGTCTGAAAGACAGAATGAATCAAAGTAATAAGAAGGGTTTACATGAATGAAGACTCCCCACAGTGGACAAAAATATAGGGAATTGAATTGTACTTAGCCAGTACAGAGCAGGCTCCTCTGGCTACTGAGATCTGAGCCTGTAGCTAGTTTCTCTATCAAACAATGTTGGGTCATGGAAATCATTTTAAAGTCTATTTATAAGAAAAAAGAAATACACCAATGCTCATACTCTAGCAAAAGTTTGTATAAAAATATAAATTTGAATATGTAAACATATATATGTACATATTTATGTAAAAATATATGTTTATATTAAGGTGGTAACACCAAGGCTGAATTGTTTTCTTCTTTAAAATTTTCTAAATACTTTCTATAATCAAAACAACTTCTGTAATGAAAAATATAGAATGTGCTTAATAATTTATAATACTCTATTTAATTTATCTGACTCCTTCTGCACATGTATTTAAATATTAATTGTACATATTAATAAGGAAAAGGTAATAAACTCTTTGATTCAAGCACATTCATCCATTTCATTCTTGTCTATATGTTTATTTCTCAAAATCAGAGTGTATCCTATAAAGTAGTGATTCTCTAGCTTATCTAAATATTGGGGGTCACTTGTTGAGCTTAAGCCAAAGATTGGTGCTTAAAAGAAATTTTTAAATGTCCATTAAAATATACAGGTAGTATTTGTTAATTTTAAAAGTATATATATCTCACATCATACCAAATATGGTACAACTATTATATATAAAAATAAAATAAAATTCAAAAAAGAAAAACGATCTCTTACCTCCCAAGAGCAGATATTCTGATGTAGTTGGTCTATAGCAGAATCTGATTTGGGTTTTTCACAAGCTTACCATGTAATTCTAATGTGCATCCAAGTTTGAAAAACACTGATTTAGAAAAGAAAACAAGAATGACCCCACTGAGAATTCATCAGAATAAAGCATCTATTTGACAGTGTCTTTATTGACTATAATCCATCTTGTTCAAGTCAAGAGAAAAATCTAATATTTTTGTTGCTCAAGAATAAAAAAATGCCTTCGAATTTAAAACGTTTATTAGAAATGATAATGATACCCTCTAATTAGTATGTGATTGGCCTGACTTTGTAAGATCCCTGGAAGGTGAATAGCATGAGATCCATTTTAAAGATGAGATTCAAAGAAGTTATGTAATTTGTTTAAAGACACACGGCCAGGTATAGGAAGGGGGCTTAAATACAATTCTAGTGCAGGGTCCACACTTAGCACTCAATATGGCTTCCAGCTAAAAATGAAGATGTCACTGTCCTGCAGAACAATCCATAGAGTGTGAACTAACTTTGGTCTAAACAGTCCTCCGTGTGCACACATTGAAAGAAATCCAAATGGATGTTCATCCAACTGCCCACCCCTTTTCAGTATTTTAATATTTCTGTTGTGTGGATTTCTTTTAACAGGAATGTGAATTACCTTTGTAATTTATGAGTTAAGGGGAAAAACTGGGGAATGATGCTGGCCAAATAATATTGTTATATTGTGTGCATGTACAAATGTGTAGCAATGAATTCCACCATTATGTACAACTATAGTGCACTAATACAAACTAGGAAAAAATGATCTATAAATCAATACAGAGGTATCCATAACCAGTAGTGTATGGGGTAAGGGCTAAACCTCTAGGGTCCAGCTGAAGGAGCAACCTTCCTGTCTCCCCTGGCTTCACTTCCCTAAACGATGACCCCTCCTCGGTTAATGAGGGATAGTAACAGTACCCACCTGAGAGGTTTTGTGAAAATAAAATATCCTCACAAAAAGAACATCATTTATACCATATTGCCTATCATTAGTGTAATAATAATCTATGTAGCTCTTTTCACTGAGATATTTTAAAATTTCTTTTGATTTCAACCTGGCAGCCAACCTATGGTAACGCTTGCTCTTGCAGAGGAGGAACCAAGATCCAAATCACACATTACTCGGGTGGTTATTAAACACAGCGTGGAGGATTCTTAACCCCAAATCTCCAACCCCTGCCCCAGCCCAGCTCTGACTTTGAGCTTTCATGAGGTTCATGATTTCCCATGAAATAACATTGGACAAAGATTAGGTCATTTTTAAAAATTGTTTTTCCTTTCAACCATGAGGGCATTAAAAAAATCAAAAATAGTCAAAACAAAAACAGTAACCATATGTGTCCAGAGATGTCTGTGGAGAAAGCAGCACTCACCAGGGGCTGCCCTGCAGGGCCCCCCACAGCTCCCCTGCACACCCTCTTTCAAAGCTGCAGGAGGCTGGGCCCCAGGTCTTATCAAATCTCCTCCTCTACTTCCATCTTCTCCCCAGAACTGACAGCAGGGGACCAATAGCCCATCTAGTGATTTCTAAATGTCAGGGCAGGCCTCAGTCAAAAAACAGTAACATGCTTTTGTTTTGAGCATGAGAGGGAACAAATAAGCTTTGCAGATGACAAGGACCTCAATCGTACTGATGAGAGAAGACTACCACAAACCAGAGACACGTTTTAAGTCAGCAAGAAGTCAACAGGAGCCAGACATAATTACATGGGCAAGGTGGAGAGGAAAGTGCTTGCTTTTCAGCACTTTTAAAAATCCTTAGACTTCTCATGTAGAAAAAAAAAAAAGGCCAATATTTAACTGGGACTTCTGACATATTCTAAGGAACGCCCGCTTCCTGGAGGAAGTCAACTGCAAGTTAAAGGGGGAAGGAGAGATTGATCTTCCCTCTGCAGGAAGCAGAGAGATCCTTGCTGTCTCCACAGCCCCTTCATTTGAACACGTAGCTGTGAAACCCAGGGTTCAGGTCGAGTTAATTAGCCAGGGCTACTTAGGAGAAAGTTCCCGAGCAGGATGCTGAGGTGGAAGGGGCAGCTGGCCAGAGTGCACGTAGGGGCTGAACCGTCCTGCTGGGCCTCTGACGACAAATGGCATGCGGGGTCCAGATTAAAAACAGGTACTGGCATTTAAGAGAGAAAAACAGACACGTTCAAGAAAACACACGTGCTTTTCCCCTCACCGCCCAGAGGTTGGGAACACCAAACAAACGATCCTGCCTGCCCTGGAGACCAGGTATGTCAGTGATAAGAAATGCAAAGCAAAGGACCCACATCCTGGTGGGAGCCCCATGAGAAAGGGCTGAAGTCTCAGCCATTCACTTACCTCATTTTAAGTCATTTGGGACAAGCATGAAATGTTTCCTTTTCAAAGGGGAGAAACTGATGAGGGGAGAATGTGTGTAAAGGAAGATGAAATCTTTGTGAGCACGAAGGGTGTTTACCAGATAATCTGTGGACGTGTGTGAGAACGGGAGTGTCCATGAGAGTGTTCATCAAAGAAAGAGGTCAAGGCCTAACAGCAGGTTCTGGGGATTAGAAAGAATGAAGCAAGGAATCATGGGAAATGAGGGGGTGACATAGCAAAGGGGGAGAAGGAGCAACTAGCGTTTAGGGAGCGGTCCCTGTCCCTTGTGGTCTCTTCTTTCATTTAGTTTGAAGTTGTTTGTTGGATCCTTCATGGATGCAGTGTTCTGAGGCTCAGAAAGACTGAGTGATATGATCAGCTTGCAAAAGGAGTAGAAATGGAATTCCGGCTCAGTTCTGCCTGATGCCAAAGCCCCTTACTCCATCTTTACTGCCAAGTTTTCATCCAAGGCAGGGAAGGACCACGAGGTAGCCCAAGAACACAGCCCAAGAAAGTTGAGAGCAATATGCAAGTATCCAGTGAGCCTACAACTGACCCCATCAAGGGACCTGACACCTAAAGAGGGACTATGCCGGGCCATGCGTGTTCTACGTGACACAGTGGCTGAGTAGGATGTCTTAGTATTTTGGCATATTGTCTTTCTGGGTGTGGTGCACTATTGTTACACATGCCGCACACCCAGGCAACTTTGTATGAGGGTTGCTGCTTACCTGGAAACTCTGGGCACCAGAATTTGAACTGCACTGGTCAGAATGGGTCCACCCTGTGCAGGTATCTCACTATAATAATGGCTGGAGGCTGTCCTTAGCCCAGGACTTTCTGAAGATAACAAAAGGAAGTACCTAGAGTATTTGAACCCATGCTATGAAATAATACAATCCAGTTACTTCCAGTTAACTATGATCTTTATGTAAAACCACAGGTGATCTTGAAAGGCATTTTGACATTAGCTTCCACATTCTTCTCTGTAAGGAATTAAAAAAAAAAAAAACTTTGCCAAGGGGACAGTAAGGGTATGTGCTCTGTTCTGTTTGGTATGAATTTACATCCTGGGTCTCCAAATTCAGGTAATTCTCAGAAGTGTGTTCCGCCATTGAGTTTGTAGCATATTTCCAGTAAGGCCTGCCTCTGGGACCTGTTCCAGTTTCATTTTAAGCACTAAATATTTAGCAATCTTATTCCTAAGGAAGTTTATTCTTCCTTTCCACAGAATCACCAAAATGCCTGATGCTCGTGATGTCTTCTTCTTTGCAAAGGGTATTTCATTGATTTTGTGGCCCTGCACATCTGAGAACCCAGCGTTCTGGCCAGTTGCGTTTGACCTCTTCCTAAATTGTGTGGTCAGAGGGATTATATTTAATGTCTTTTGACAAGAAGGGTGACTTCTTTATTTGGGGCCTTCCTCCCATCAAAACCAGGAACGCTGGGGGCGCTTCTCATGTAACCCTATTACAAATCCTTTGGGGGTAGCAGCTCAAAGTTGTTCCTGTGAATCATTTTGTCCTTGGTATTGTGTGGGCTGCACTAAGATACACTGGTAAGAACCCAGAGAGGTCTGGGTCATTAAAAGAAAAATCAGTCAAATTTTGATGATTTGGGAACTCAATTGAGTAGATTTAATCTAACTAAAACTGAATAGCCCTTATGTACTAGGTGGTATGTTAGGAGCTTCACATAGACACTACCTTTTAAACCTCAGAATATCTCTGAGCAGGCATCCTATGCCCGTCTTACAGATGGGAAACTGAAACTCTAAAAAATTAGTCAACCTGTGCAAGTGTAAGATCATATGGTCCCTAAGACCAGATCTTGGATATTTTAAAAATTGAAATAAAAATACGTATAACTCGAAAATTCCCATCTCAACCACTTTGCAGTGTCCAGTAGTGTTAGCTTTCTGCTCATTGTTGTGCAACAATCCTCAGAAAATTTTCATCATCTCAAACTGAAACTCTGTATCCATTATAACAACAACTCTTCCTTTCGCCCCCAGCTCCGGAAAACACCATTCTACCTTCTGTCTCGGATTTCCACCGCTCTAAGTCCCTCACAGAAGTGGAATCATAAAGTATTTGTCCTACTGTGCCTGGTTTATTTCACTTGCACAACGTCTTCAAGGTCCGTCCATATCAGAGCACGTGTCAGAATTTCCTTCCTTTTTAAGGCTAAATAAGGTTCCCATTTTCCTTACAGATCTAGGACTTTCATCCAAGTTGGTGAGTCAACCGTGCCACCTTGTCAATGCTTATGCAAATGTCACATTTTACACCAAATGAAAGTGAAATGAGACAGTGGTGTCTGGGCCCTGTCCTTACCATTCCAAGCTCAGAGATGGAAGTTCAGAGATGACGAGGTCTTTGGCTGATTTCTCATTTTTGAGTGGGGTGCTGTTTTTTTTTTTTGTTTTGTTTTTGGATGGAGAACTACTCCTTACTCCTCCGCTGACCTCACCCAGCCCGTGACTGCCTCCTACCTCCCACCACCCTCCTACCCCTGTGCACACCCTGGCCTTTCCTCTTCTGTAAGTCACGTACCAAGGGCTCTGGGACATCGCCCACTGAATATAAGTAGCCCTGAGACCTCATGCTCCCCACCCTTCCCTTGCCCAGCCTTCCCTGTTGCCCAACTTCCCTGTCCTGGTGAGCTGAGCCAGTGTCCTATCACTTCTGCAAGTCTGAGGCCTTGGTAATCTGTATGCCTCTCCAGTTTTATTACGTGCCATCAGTTGCCAAGGACAGCAGCTACAGTCCCCCCAGCCTGCCTCACATCTGCCCATCCTTCCCCTTCCCCAGAATCCCATCTAAAATCCCAAGACCAGGCCCTGGTGGCTTTGCAAATGCAGCAGCTTCATATCCTTCCCCAACCCCTACTGTGGAGCGAGTGGTCTTTACTCTCTGTAGCCATTTCTCCAACTCCCATGTTATTCTCTTTCTCTGGGCAACTCCCTAACCGAAGTCAGCACTGCCCCACTCTGGTATTTCTCCAGCTGCTTATCCACAGCCTCCATGTTCGCCTACACTCTCTTTGGGCAACTTGGTTCTGATTGACAGTATTCCCTGCCTCCGCTTGCCCTGTGCCCCACCACCCACTGAGCCCCAGTCAGCTTCCAATCCAGGGACACTTATCTGAATCACCCCCCAAGACCTGGGATGCCTTTCTCTTCCATTGTTCAAGTGAATCTCTACTCTCTCCTCCCTCCGTCTCTTCAGACTGCAACCCAGATTAATTCTACCCATTGTCTCATTTGTAATCTTCAAGCTTACATATTTCACTATTATTATTCTATTTCTTTGCATATTTGTGTATACCATCTATAAGTTCATCTTTCTTTTTTGAGGTAATGAATATACTAATTACCTTGATTTGATCTACACATTGTATGTATGTGTCAAAATATCATATTGTACCCATGAATATGTTTAATCATTATGTGTCAGTTAAAAAAATTTTTAAATTTCCTTTAAGAATGAATGAGGCCTATTCTTTATATTCCCAGGTGGCTTCTTCTCCTCTTGGCTTATGTTATACCATAAATAAATTACACCACAAATAAATCAGGCAGGAGGTGATTCAAGCTAACATACGAGCTGTTTTGTAGCCCAGCTGAGTTGAACATGGAACTGGAGGGAATGGGGCTGGGGTCCAGATGCTGATGTGCCCCTAAGAAGGGTACTGTCTGTTTTACCAAAGAATACGTGGATAGAGATCCCTGATAAGTTTGGAGGCTGCCGTGAGATGCTTACATTCAGGGTTTGCCCCTAAGCATAAGGGTTAGAACTCCCAGTGAAAAGCTCTGAGCACCATGGTGGAGGCCAGCATTTGATACCATGCTGAGGGAGCGCTGGACTTCCCCAGTGCTCTTCCCCAGCTTGGGATGTGTAGAAGTGGCTGTGGCTTCTCTAAAACAAAAGTTGAACCTAGAAGTGACTGAGTTAGTTGCACCGGCATGACCCACAGTCTCCCTTTGGAGAAGGAACAGGAGATAGGGCCTGTGAGCTGAGCCGCCATCATTGCCAAGTCTGTGGAATTCCTCTCCTCTCTACAAATGAGGCACCCAGCCAACAGCCATAGACACGGGTGACATATGTATTGGGTCCTTTGGCAGAAGCTTTAGAGGTGATCTCGATGGGGCCTGTCACTTTAATGGTCAGGCCCCAGGGAGGAGGGAGGTTGTCGCTGCTGGTGAAGCAGCAGCACCAGCCTCCCTCCCCTGCCTCACCAGCCTCCCTCCCCTGCCTCACCAGCCTCCCTCCCCTGCCTCACCAGCCTCACCAGCCTCACCACCAAGCACTTCCCATAACGCAGCGCTGCCTGCTCTGCTCCGCTTGCTTGTGCAGGCAAGAGACATTACATCAAGAGTATGGTAAGATGAATCAAGTTTAATATGACAGCGCAGGTTTAATTAAAGGGCTGGATAATTCCAAATCTTAACAAAGCTTGTGTGTGTGCTGAGTGGGAACATGATATGGGGGATGCGGAGGGAAGGCGAATCTTTTATTTTATTTTATTTTACATCAAAGTCAAGGCGGGGCAGAGTGGGGCTAATGGCAAAGGCAATTTCCTGTCCTTTGTAGGTCCTGGGGCTGGGTAACTTGGCGGTGGAGGTGGGACACCTGGAGTCACTGGCCTGATAGCCCTAAAATAGCTGGGATGTGCTGGGCATTTCTGGAGCTAGAGGATTAAACTTCAGTCACTCCTCACTCAACAAACATTTGCTTTGCCTTTTATGCAAAGGGTGCTTATAAAAAAACGCCTACCATTTGCACAACTTATCAACACTTTTTCACAGTAATGGAGAAGAAGCAGATTCAACATGTTCTTCCCTTGTTTGAGGTTACGTTCCTAGCCAAACTCCTTTCAGCTTTGGAGCCAAGAATAGGGCACTATTTTGGTATTGAATTAAGAAGTCAGATCCCCATCCTGTGGTAGTTAAGTATTCATCTTCCATATGCTAATGCCCCTCCCCCCAATCAACTACACATAGCATGCAGCACATAAGCAGAGAAATGCACTTAAAAGCTTATTATGAGTAATCTCATACACTGATTATGTGATAAGTGACAGCAAATACCTCTTTATACAGGGTCTAGATAAAGCACCATAATGCTAAGGAGCATTTATTGAATGAAAAGTGTCTCAGTGATTACAGCCAAATGTCTCTAACGATTTTGTTGGATAGGTTAATTTGGGGCTTATATGCTCATCACACCTGTCATTTATACTCAGGGTATTGCTTTTCTTACATTATGGAGATATTTTTCAAGTTTGTGGACCAATTCACCCACATTTTCCTTACTGGTCTTTCATGGGTGGGAGTGGAGGTGGGCAGAGGAGGGATGGTAGTTGAGACCTTTGTGACTTTTGGCTGCAGGCGACCATCTGTGGCTCTCCCCATCAAAAACACCCCCAAATGAGTCTTGAAGCGCCCTGTCACTGGGCAGGCCCTGGGAGTTGGAAAGGGGTCCATGATCTGTGGTGTTAAGGGCTCCTGCTGGAGTCTGGGGATGAGGGAGTGAAGGTGGAGGCTTCTACTATTTCTTCTCACAATCCTCCTGCGATGGGGCCGCTATGCAGAAACGGCACCCAGCACCATTTCCTGGAATTGACTGTAAAAGACTAGCTGATCATTCTCTTAGATTGTTGTGACGGGAACAGTTGATAATAATGACCTTGTGGATGTCGTGTTGTGCTTTGCACTTAACACACAGTCTTCATTCAACGCTTCTCAACTCCAGAGGAGGGGAAAATATCAACCCATTTTTACAGATAAGTGGTCTTTGTGTATAGTGTATAAAAATGGAAGTGGGGGTCAGCCTCTTAGAATGTTTCATTTGTTATACCAGCTTAATATGCCAGGCACGCTCCAATGCTTGATGCATGCCAACTTGTTTGTTCTACCTCACAGCCCTGAGCTCATCACTTGCCCAAGGATGTGGAGCTAGGACTGTGGCCCTTTAACAACCAGGGCCATCTATGCCACCCTCTTCTCCACCCCACCTCTCTGTGCTGCTTCTCTGTGGATCAGTGACTCCAGGTCCCATCTGCATGGTGTTCCTTTCCTTCGTTACTCTAATGTTGTGCTGTACTGCCATGTTTCAGTCAATGATGGAGTGCAAACAGGACTGGGTCCCCTAAGACTACATCACCTAGTAATGCCGTAACTGTCTTAGTTTGTATAAGTCCATCGACATCTATGATGTTCTCACAATGACAAAATGGCTTAATGCATTTATCAGAATGAGTCCTGTCATTAGGTCACACGACTGTCATTGTTGGTCACTCCTTCACCATCCCGTGTACTCCACAATGGCAAACACAAGCTCTGCATACTCACCAAGGTCTCAAGAACTCATTGCAATATCTGACACATTGTAGACTTTCAAAGAAGAATGGTTGAATTCAGGGATCTGTGTTAGTCATCTGTCATAGGTATAGAACTGAGCCGAAAGCACAACTTTATGATTTAACTTGCTTTGAAGAAACTGATACATGCTAAATAAAGAAGACATTTTCATAAGTTTGAAATAGTCTGAAACCTATTGTCTTGCAAAGCAGCCATTGAGATAATGTCTATTAAATTGAGAGCAACTGAGATCACATCTATTAACAATGCACTGTCAAGCATTATGTTAAGCACTCAATGTGTATTTCTCATTTAATTTTTGTATCAACTCCATGTGGTGGGTACTATATTTACTATTTCCTCTCCCTCCCCTTCAGATGTACCAGCACTGCAATAGCCATGGTTCTTGGTTCAGGGCATTGTTCCAAACATGGCCTTCTTTCATTTATCTTTTACCTATTTACCCATATTTTGGATAAATAACTAATGGCCCAACCCAAGAACTAAACCACGAATAATCTGTAACCACCTCTATGTCCCTCCCATCCCATTTTCATGCTCTTCCCACCTGCAACATTATCTAGAATTTTGTATTTCCTTATTTTTTAATATATACCTCAACGCCGGGGCTGGGGATGTGGCTCAAGCGGTAGCGCGCTCGCCTGGCATGCGTGCGGCCCGGGTTCGATCCTCAGCACCACATACAAACAAAGATGTTGTGTCCGCCGAAAAATAAAAATGTTAAAAAAAATTCTCTCTCAAAAAACAAAACAAAACAATATATACCTAAATGCCTATTTCTTAGTTTTATTTTGAACCTTATTTATTTACTCATCATCATATTTCTTAGATTTATCAATGTTGCCACATGTCACTGGAATTCATTCATTTTCTCTGTTCTGTAATTTTTCCATACTGTCTGCTGATGGGCATTTTGGCTGGTTTCCATTTTTTGATATTATGAAAGTCTTCTTTTCTTGAGTATATTGTCCATTTTACAGAGAAAGAGAGTGAGACCCAGGGAAGTTAAGTAACTCAACTCAATATCTCCTAGCCAATAAGTGGTTGAACCAGGACTAGAGTCCAGATCACTGTAGGTCTAAAACATGGGCTTTCTCGTCACTATATTAAACAGCCTGTATCAGTCTTCCTATGAGAAAAATATGGTAGAAGGAAAGGAGCACATTTTTCTTGCTCATTTTGCTGGTAGAAAGTTACTCCATCCACTCTCGCCTACCAGGAAGAAAAACTTGTATGTTGGGTTAATTAGCCTTTCAAATAAAATCACTGATCCTCTTGGATGCATAACTATCCACTCCTTCTCATTTCAAAAAACAACATTGTGGGTACAATATTTTATCTCTGACCATATGCTCAAATAGTTTGGTTTTACATGTACAATCTGTCTCGCTCTAGGTTTTGTTTTTAAATCTCTTTGCAATGGGATTAACTGTGTGTGTATGTACTTTTCTTTTAAACCAAAAGTTCTAAGGAAGAAAGGATGGAACAACACAGTGAGATGTTAGCTTCTACAGCCTGCTATAATGTTCCTAGAAACAAGATAACTAAACCTGTTTCCTCAGGTTAAAAATAGGTTTTATGTGGAAAACAGGTCAGCAAACAAAGGCACCTCTGATCATATAAACTATAAATCACAATTTTAGAACAAATCAATTTACTTATGTGTAAAGGAATTCTTCAAAGAAAATGCTTAGGTATTTGGGACTTAGGGGGAAAAGGGGAATGAACACATCATGCATTTGTATATACAGTTTGTGCTTTTTTTAAAAAAATAGGCATTTTGTATCTTAGAACACTTAAAAACATAAAATTTGAATATATATGAATTTTAGCTGTGGACCAGATTGAAGTCTAGTTTCTATAAGGTTATGTGGCCCTGCCTGGCTCTAGGAACTTCACTGTCCCTTACTTCTAACCCCTCTCTTCCTTGTGACAGACCATTCTAGGGGACAGCCCATTTCTCCAAAAACTATTTCTCACTTCTGTTTCTAGCCTTCTGTGCATGTGGATTTGGGATACACAGATTTTTAAAAAAATATCTAACAAAAATATTTTAAAACTAGGTAACAACTTGACAGGACGTTCAGGAAGTAGAGCAGACAAATCTTCTGTATGCTTGTCATGCTCATTGAACTCCCACCATTATGCGTGCTCCTTCTGAGCCTATGTCCGCACACATCATCTATATGGTCTCCATTTCCTACTCAGCATGTCATAACTTGGATTTTCCCAGAAGCAGACCCTGAGAAAAAGATTCCCGAGAAGATGGTTTATTAAGAAAGCACAGATAACCCTATTTGGGTTCTGGGAAACCAAAAATGCAGGGAGGGAAAGCAACCATTAAAGAAAGTACTTATTGCATGATAGAAGTTTAATCCCCAAGGAAATAGAGGGACATACATATTGCAAAAACCTGCACCTCAAAATTATCCTATTCTAAGAGTGATGCTAGGGTATTTATGTGTCAACTCCCCATGGTCATCGTTTGAGGTCTGCTGGGGGCAAAAGAAGGGGAAGTTAATTCCTCAGCTACGTGGGTGTCCACAGTTGGGGGTGGTTGGCTGGAACTTGTCTGGAACACACTGAGAGCCCTAAGTGACATGGGCGGACCCAGAGTGTCTGCTATCCTGCTTTGTTCACTTAACATTAATTATAACACAAACACTTCCTGGTTGCCACACACTCTTTACACTTATGAGATTAATTTCTGCATAATATTTCATAATGGAATCACAATTTAACTAACCCTTTAATATTGGCTATTTAGGTGGTTTCAAAATGGAATGGGTGCTTTGGCAATAAAGGGCTAGCTCATTTTCATCCAAACTTTAAAAGGAAGAGCTGCAAAGTTATGTGCTCTTAAAAATTTTGCAAGTTCTCTAATCTGATCAGTCAAGTGGAATACTGTGGGTGAGTGAGTGAGAATTATGAACACTGAAAGTCATAAGCAAGTAACCTATACAATATATGCTGTTATTTAGGGTGACACTTTAATTACCAGTATGTGATCATGCAATAGATTATGTAGTACTTTGTTCTTCAGGATTTATAAGGTCTATACATTTTGTATAACAAAACTTTGTACCAGGGCCTTTATAGTCAAGAAGCATATAGATAGCTGCTATAGTTTGTTTATCGCCTCTGAAACTCATGATGAAATTTAATGTTGTGGCAGTATTGGGAGGTGGGGCCTAGCAGGAGGTGTTCAGTCATGGGGGCAGAGCCCTTGTGAATGGATTAATGCCTTTCTCATGGGAATGAGTTAGCTATTTACTCAGTTTAGCCCTCTTTTTTCTCTTCCTCTGAGTCTCATTTTCTGCAATGAGCTGACTGACCAGACTCTCTTGAGATGTAGCTACCTGATCTTTTATTTCCCAGACTCCAGAACCATTAGCCAAATGAACCTGTTTCTATTATAAATTATCCAGTTCCAGGGATTCTGTTACAGTAACAGAAAATGGACTAAGACAGTAGCTATCAAATCATTTTGTGCCAAAAAGTCACACTGAAATAAGAGCCCTGGATTTTGCTGTGATTGGCCATTAAACAGCTATCTCAGCTTGAGACGGCCTCAGTGCATTTCTGGGCTGTACCTACGAGTCAAGATGTATGTTAGATAATCTGCAGCTTCTCTTCTAGCCATTTCCACCCACCCTTTTCTTCCTTGCTGGCACAGATTTTATGTAGGTGTCTACTGGAGAGTCCCTGCTCCCAAGTAATCAGTCCTGAGAAAACCCCAGAGATAATGTGATTCATTCCAGTCATTTGCACTAATTCCATTCTTCTTTGCCACATATTCCCATTCCCAGCCTCCTCTGTGGTTAAGTTAGGGATGGACACGTCAAAATTCAAGAATTCTTACAAAAAAATTCTTTAAGTACTTTATATTAAGTCATTTAATTTCTATAACCATCCCGTGAGCTATGGGTACAATTATCCTCCTATTTTACTGAGGAAGAAACCATGAAACAGAGAAGTCAAGTGACTTTCTGAAGGTCACAAGTCTAGTAGATACTGGAGCAAAGACTCTTATCCAAGCTAGATGGGCTCCAAAAATTCATGTTCTGTGTCATGGGTGCATCTTCATGTCATCGGGAGCATACCCAGCGTCATCCCTGAATTGCCAGACTGTTTGGGAGACACTGGCTTCCCCTATTGCCTTCCTCATCACCCAAGGACTCACAGGAGTGACATTCTGATTCTGAAGCATCAAAACCTATAGTCTCCTCTAAAGAGTCTCATGATTAATTAGAAACACAAGTCAAAATCATGCTCTTGAAAAGATAGTGGGTAGGAATGTTTAATTCCCTTTGTCCTGCTCATCTAGGGTTAGATTGTGTAGGTCTGGCCTGTGTGGGACATTGCCTCCCTCTCTGGGTCACACAGGCGCACATGCACACAAACACACACACACACACACACACACACACACACACGACACCCAGTATAAATGGGTCTCCAGGACAGATTGCCCTCTACAAGCTCAGTTCTCCACTTCATACTGGAAGGAACTTTTTTCGACTTCATCCCAGCCTGTTCTCTCCTCTCTAGTCACTGGACTTCCATTTCTTCTTTTGTCTTTGGCTTTCACTTCCGGGCGTAAGATCCTCTGTGACCTTTCAGGTTATAAATATGGGTTCTTTTGACATAGGCGCCTTATTTTCTGTCTTAGCAACCAGCTAATACCTCCCCCAATTCTGTGGGACCGTTGGCCACCACCTACCTGGAGTCTCCGAGTTGCCGGCCCTCAATAGGAGCGTCAATAGCTCTAGGCAACCATTCTTTGTTTTGCTTTGTTTTAGCAGGTAAAGGCTTCCTTCATCTCAGTGGTTGACCGACACAATCACCAAGGCCACTGTGTCCAGGCACAAGAAGGGGAGCTTTATTTCTTGGCCTTTTCCTCCTTGGAGAGAGTCTCAGTGACCTCCACCTTCTTGCCTGGAGGTGTGCTTCCTGGCCCTTATACCCACAGGCCTCATCCTGGTTGGCCAGGGCTTCCTGTGGGACTTGTCTGCCTTCAGCATGTGGATGTTGTCCATGAGAATCCACTTGGTTTTGAACACAATCCCCCTCGGGTACAGACTTGATATACCCAGTGTCAATCTTCTCAGAGTCCCGGTATCCTCAGCCTGCATAAGCTACCTCCTCCCCACCCCAGGTTACCTTCTCCACATTTCATCCATCATCGGCTATTCCATTTCACTTACTGGTGCCCCTCTGCCTGCCTTTCTGGAAGACCCAACTGTTTTTCCTGCATCAAGCCCAGGTACAGGCTTGCAGAGGATCAGCTCATCTTAGCTGAGCTTCTAAATTTGCTAACAGGAGCTGGTAACTTCACAAGTCCCTTTGGGGCCCCACCAGACCCTCTTAGGGCCACAGTGGAGGACACTGGAAGTGAGCCCTTTCACGTAGAAGGATATACATGGCTGCAGTCAGACAGTGAGAGGAAGGTAGAGTAACTCCTTAAACTTGCAGTTGTCTTCAGAAAGCCCTGCTTGAAGGCCCAGGTAATTATAACTGGCACTTGGAACAGTCACATGAGAAACCACACTCGGTTCTCCTTGATAAATCTTTTGGAATGGCAGAGTTATCAGAACGCTGGTCACAAGGTTTCAGTTTTCAAATGGGAGCAGGCTGTATTACAGAAACTGTAAGCTCTTCCATTAAACCCACTTTGGACAAGACTGTGAGCATTCAGAAAAGAAATCCAAGAAGAACTCTGAAGAGTTGATGTGAATTCACTAAGAAATGGTCAGGGCCAGACTGACTCTATTTACATTTTTGGGAGGGCAGGTGTGTTAGTCAACTTTCCATCGCTGTGACATAGTACCTGAGGTAAACAACTTGTAAGGAGGAAAGGTTTATTTTGGCTCATGGTTTCAGAAGTTGGTCACTTGGCCTTGTTGATCGGGGCCTGCGGCAGCACTGTGCATCAGGGCTGATCCCCCTTCATGGAGTTTGGGAGGAGAGCACCAGGTCAGGGTCCTAATATCCCCTTCAAGGGCACACCCACTTCGATCTAACTCCCTCCCACTGGGCCCATCTCCTGAAGTTTCCACCACCTTCCAACAGCACCAAGCTGAGAGCAAGCTGTCAACACATGGGCCTTAGGAGCACATTTCAGATCCAAACTAGAGAAGCCGGTACATCAGAAATAAATGTTAATACTCTGGTGTGTGACAATCACTGGAAAAAGGAAGAGGATAGAGTTGTAACCAGCCCCCCTACCCACTGCAGGAGTCACACATACATCCAGTCTATATTTATCTGCTGCAACTCTTTAAAATATAAAAGAGAAGGCTTCCAATTGAGCAGTTATTACATTTAACACTTAGAGGGCTCTTGTGTAGAGGAAGGATAAGCTTTCAGAGGGCAGAGCTAAGAGAAGTATGTGTAATTTACAGGAAGGCAGTTTTACTCCAAATAGGGAAAAACTATTTAACACTTAGAGCAGCATTTCTTAAATCTGAGTCATGTGCAGACCCCCTGATAAAGGAAAAACATTATGCAGTTCTCCAGGGTTTAGGAATTATTTTCCTATAAAGTTTTTAAATTTTGAACAAACATACAACGAGGTACAAAGTCTTTATGTTTACTATTATATAAATTACAAATTAAATTTATAAACTTCATTTATAAATGTATAAATTAATAACAAAGTTATCATGTGGACAATATTTAAATAAACAACCTTATTTTAGTAGGTGATGTTTTGCTTAAACAAAACCATCATTCAGAGCGTGGATAACCTACCAGGGGCATCTGTCCTGAGCAGGCATGGACATTGAAGAATTTGTGATAACCCAAACCACAGGGCAAGATTCATTTATGAGGCATGCTGTGATGTCACTTTCCTTCATTAAAAGTGACATCATCTGTTCCTATTCAGTCCAACTCCGTTGTTTTCTTATTCATCTCGATTAAAGTAGAACTACTTTCATAGAAACAAAAGCAAGCACTGAAAAATATTTTAGGGTGGTCCTTGGGTACAAAGTGCTTACGATACTTGGCAATAGGAATCTATAACCCAGAGTGAAACTTGATGGAAAGCGTGGACTTGAGTTAATAAAAATGCATTAACATTGGCTCGTCAATTGTGATAAAAGTGCAAATTAATGTAAGATGTTAAAAATAGGGGCAGTTGGGCTGGGGATGTGGCTCAGTGGTAGAGCTTTTGCCTGGTGTGTGTAAAGCCCTGCGTTTGATCCCCAGCCCTGTTAAAAAAAAAGAAAAAAAGGAAGTGTGGGTAAGGAGACAAGGGGGTGTATGGAATTCTCGATGTTTTTCATTCAATTTCTCTGTAAACCTAACAACTACTAAAAAAAAAAAAAAAAAAAACCAATCTGCCATTAATAAAAGTGGTCTAAAAAAAAAAAAACCAGTGGTCACTATAACATGCGTATACATTAGTTCTTTTTAGATCATTATCCAAGTGAAAAGACAAACTTTACAGATCTTATCTAGAACTCTTACCAAGAAAATATCTGTGAATCCTACCCCACAGTTTAAGAAATGCTGAAACCAGGAGTTCAAGAATGAATAAAGGTGTTCTGAAAAGTCATCAGAGCCTCTTTATTCAAAGTGTTCCGGAAAATTCCTGGAAAGTCTTCCTTCAGGGATGTTCTTCTGGGAAGACTTGCTTTTGGAAAGAGGTCAGAACACATGCTCTCTAATTTCAAGATTATATAATTCCAGTTTTTATAAAGATTTTAGTACTGAATTAATTTGCTTCTAGCTTTACTTTTCATAGACAGTATGGTGGCCCAAAGCCAAAACACTAATGTGCTTAAACTTGGTGCTTTTTAAGTCTTCTTTCTTATTCCCACAACCCTGTCCAAATTGCAACAATTTCATTTAGGCCAACCAATTGTCAATTTTTGATCCTGGGAAAGAATAGCTAGTAAATCCCGCTTCATTCCAGTAAGCCCGGATGGCATTCTTCTTTGACATCCTATCACATTGCACCCTGAGCTAAGTACCGTAGTTACAGTTCCACTTTACATCTTTGGGTAATCCATTTTCTAACTATCCTCTTAGAGAAACCTAGAAACCATTTCTATTTCATTATTCCCTTTGGAAAATATTTCCTTCCAGGAATCTGAGACTAGGACTGAATCTGTAAAAGGACTCTTGTAATTCTAAACGTTTAAAAGCCACTTTTTATACTTTATTGAATTCACATGTGCACGTCTTTGTTTAGTTTTAGCAAACAACACAGTTATTTGATATAACATCATTGGCATGGAGTATATAAAGCGCTTTGACAAAGTGTCCATTTGGATCTAAATATTTAATTTCCTTAATCGGAGTAAAACCCTGAATTGGAGTAGGATTGTTTTCCACTAAAAAGTCAGAAGCTAGATTCTAGTCATTAATGTGGATGTCTAATGGAAGAACAGATACCCACATCTTCTGGTTTCCAGTCTGTCTCTCTGTCCCAGGTAGAATTCTCTTCCCTCCCAATAACGCTTCAGACTTGAAACTTCCAGAAAAGAAAACTGGTTTGGTGCCATCCAACTTGGAACTTCTAGAAAAGAAATCTGGTTAAGAGCCATGGCTTTTTATTGCCACCTACTGTCCTCTCAGAGAACTGCATGAGCATTTTAGACATCTTACTCCCAAACCCAACTACAGAAAGAGAAAATAAGAGTAAAATGGATGAATGAATGATCATTCCCAGATTCTGAGGAGTAAGCCTGAAAAATGAGTCACCTAGGGAAACCTATGTCTCTACCTCTATTTTTTTGTTTTAATTAGTTACATATGACAGTACAATGATCTTGACATATCATACATTTGAATCAGATGGGATATAATTTCTCATTTTTCTGAGTGTACAGGTTGCAGAATTACATTGGTCATGCAGTCACGTATATACCCACAGCAATAATAATGTCTATTTTATTCTGCTGTCCTTCCATTCCCCCTTCCCCTCCACTCCCCTCCCATCACTTCTCTCTACCCAATCTAATGTGACCCACTTCTTTTTTTTCCCTCACATCATCATACCTGTATTCTGCATAACGATCTTATTTGTTTGTTTGTTTATTTATTTATGATACCAGGGAGTGAACCCAGGGGCACACAAGCAGTGATCTGCATCTCCAGCCCTTTTTAAATACTTTATTTAGACACAGGGTCTTGCTAAGTTGCTTAGAGCCTCGCTAAATCGCTAAGGCTGTCTTTGAACCCGTGGCTCCTCCTGCCTCAGCCTCCCAAGCTGCTGGGATTACAGGTGTGCGCCACCACACCCAGGCCTCCTTCTATTTTAATATTTCCAAAAAGGAAATCTTATTAATAAAACATCACAATCAATGTCTGGTAGTCTGAAATGAAGAGATATTTTTAATGTAATAACAGGATCTACTGAAGTTTTCTTAAACTGAATTAAAAGCAGTGGTTTGATCGAATGTCTGTGGAGAGACGTCAGTGTATTTGTTTTTATGATGCTCATTCCAGGTGTTCCCCATTTGAAAGTTATTGCAAGGTTAGATCAACATTTTGAAAATGCTGGAAGTCTGGAAACAGACAAACATGCCTCCCTAATGTATTGAGATGCTTCTTCTCTTCTTACTTTGGTGGTAATATTTTTTTTTCATACTTTCACCAGTATCAGGAAAGGGTGGGTTACAGTCAGGGGCTTCCTGAAACTTTTCAGAACAAGAATTCTAATGGGGCAGTGTGCTGAGAGGGGCCCCTTGAGAATCATGTTTTGGAACATACCGACCCCATGTGGTATTATCTTTGCCACATTTTGCGGTTTTGTGTGAAATTTATTTTTAATCTTTAACAAAGCCTGCCCATGTTTATCTGAAATGCTGAAAAAGTTTAATAGTTTTAAACAAAACTTTTTAAAATAATTAAATATACAATGAATGCTGAAACATTAAAGTCAGACAGAATGTTACCTCAACAAGAAAGGGCTTCCTAAAGATCAAAGGATTGCTGTTTGTTTTATTTGCTAAAGACAAATAACAAGTACTTTCACTTTAAGGGATTCAGATGGCTATTGAAAGAGACTAGAAGTTTTTATTGTCCCCACCCCCATCAGGACAAAGGCTTCCTACACTTCATATTCACAGAGCTGGGAAATTTTCCTTTTTGACATTTAGAAGTTGCACTGCAGTGTTTAGGAATATGGAATGCTGAGATTTGATTGAAGATAGATGTGATTCAAGCCAATGACATTTTTGAGCATGTCATTCAGTCTGATTTAAAATTGAGAGGAGAGAACTGATGTGATTCTGCAATCTGTGTATGGGGTGAAGGTGGGAGTTCATAACCCACTTGAATCAAAGTGTGGAATATGATTTGTCAAGAAATTTGTAATGTTTTGAACAACCCACAATAAAAAATTAAAAATAAAAAAAAATTGAGAGGAGAGAAATACCTTGGGCTTTGCCTTACTTTGAGCATGAGTAGTATATCATCAGAGCAGTACTAAGTGGTGACTAATTGCATGGGCTGCTACGTCCATCATGGACCGAGTAGTTCACCCACTCATGATGGACTGGTTTTAATGTCAACTTTGGTAAAGAAGGGAAGAAATAGTTTTTGGTTTTGTTTTTGTTTTTTTAAATAATGAAAGTTCACTTTCCCCCTAAATATCTGCAGATTGGGTTTTCTTTAAAGTAGTGATATTAGTTAAGTCAGTTAGGAACTGACATGGTAGAATAAGGCAAGATTAAAATATATCCAGTTTGCAATGGCGTGTAAGAGATAGATATGTGGCCCAGCACAGTGATGTACACCTGTAAACCCAGCTCTAAGGAGGTTGAGGCAGGAGGATTGCAAGTTCAAGGCCAGCTTGGGCAACTTAGTAAGACGGAATCTCAAAATTAAAAAAATAAGAAGGGTTGGGATGTAGTTCAGTAGTATAGTGCCCCTGAGTTCAAGCCCTAATAACTAACACACACACACACACACACACACACACACACACACATACACACACAGAGATGAATTGTGTAATGGTAGTCCCTTTCTTTATGGGGCCATTGTAATCAGGCAAAGCCACTTTGGGTGATGTCATATCTGGTCATTTCCATCTGTAGCTCTTGCAGGGACCTATCTAGTCCTGCAAAAATACTGTTTAAACAGAGTCAAAAGTTCTTTTTGTTTTTCTTATATGTGTCACCACGAAAAAGCTTCTAAATGTTTGCTTTTCTTTCTTTAATAAAAGCTTCAATAGATGTTTATTTTACACATGGCTAGATAGTGTTCTGGATTTTTATCATCTCACTTCTGAATCCAGGCAGTACAGTAGAGTGGCTAAGAGCTTGAACTCTAGAACCAGACAAACTGTCTCATGTGCTTTCACAATCTGGCCAAGTCAGTGAAGCTCTTTCTGAATCTTCATTTGCTCATTTAACAAAATGGCAAATATTAATAGTCCTTCACTTGAGAGGTTATTGTGAGGATTAAATGAATGCATGTAGCACAGGGACTGGCACTTAGAAAGAAACCATTGTGTAATAACTGTTAGTATGATTCATAAGGATACGCATCCAAGTCTTTCCATCAATCACAAAGGAACTAAAAGACGTTTAGGTGTAGCATAGGGAAATAACACTACTTCTCTTTCCTTTCTGTTATCATCTCATGGAATGCTATGGAAGTTCTTACTAGAATGCACATCTATAGATAGTCTACAGTCTCATGCTGTGAGCAGTGAAAGAAGGAAGAAGGTCATGAAGCAGAGAAAGTGACCTTGAAAAATACAGACCTGACAAAATATTCATGCTGAAGAGGTTTTGTTGAACTTATCATTCTTTAAGACTCTGCATAGGACTGAATGTAATTGCAGTGTATTATAAACAATGTCCTGGGGCTTTAGGAAATCTTGTGAAAAACAAGAAACCAAAACCAAAAAAAAAAAACAAAAAACAAAAAACAAAAACCCCAAACCTCTTGTGATTGGGAGAACAGTGATACAAAAATTCAAGAACTGGATACTTTCCAAGTCATAGCTTTGGAATGCATTGGATCAGCAAATTACTTTGTTTTTCTTAATTTACTTTAATGAGAAGTAGGTAGTATGACAGAATGATAAAATGGGCCTAGTGGTTATTTTATTTTAAAAATTACTGCACAGTTTTTTTTTTTTTTAAAGTTTCTCATCAAGAACTGAGAAGAAACTATGAAACCAACATTGGGAAAAATAGTTATGTACTCAGTCTACATAATAATCATAATAACATTAATGATGTTGTAGAAGAAATGAAACACTTTTAAAATAATTTTTTCAGTCTTTGGAAACCAAATAATAACTTATATATGGCATTTATTGAGTAGATAAAAAAATTGCTTGTGATTGTTCATTGACATTTTATAATTGCATGCTCATGAGGAGAGCAGGGAATTCAGTTCAACGTGTATTAGAGATGACAGGAGAACATTGTTTTTTTGTTTTGTTTTGTTGGAGATCAAACCCAGATCCAGGCAAGTGCTCTACCACTGAGCTACACCCTGAACCCTAATAAAAGAAAGTTTTAAAAGTATTAGGAACAGAGTAGGAGACTACAACTCTATGAGAAAGGATTTAGAAAGCAGTACTGGTTTATTTTTGGTGGACAAATTGTGATCAGGCTTCTAAAAGAATTGTTTTGGTTTACAGGAAGACCTGAGTTCAGATCTCTTTAGGGTAAGAGAATATTGTGAATCCTTGACTTTCTGAGTCTGGCTTATTTCACCTAGCATGATATTCTCCAGTTCTATCCATCTACCAGCAAATTAAAATTTTCATTTTAATAATTTTTTTACCTATTCAATGTGTTCTGTAAGTAGGTTCTTATTTGGCTTCCAATAGACTGAAAATATGATATTTTGAATTCTACATTCTTTTTTATTATTTATGTTTATCTTTTATTTTATTCATGTATTATAATTATACGGAATAGTGGGATCCACTGGGCCATATTTGCACATGCACATCATGTGCTCAGTCTCCTTCCCCAGTACCTTCCTTTACCTCCCTCCTTTCTTTTCCTGACCCATTTGCTCTATTCTACTGCTATTTCTTCTACTATTACTCTATTATTTTAATTGGTGCTTTACCATTATATGTGGGATTTATTGTAATGTATTTATACGTGGACATGCATTGTATGGTATATTTCACTTCCCAGAACTTCCCCACACCATCCCCTATTCCCTCCCTCTTGATTACCCTCCTCCACTTTATTGGTCTCCCTTCTATTTCCATAAGAGCTCCCCGCCTTTTCTTTTAGTTCCTTCTCTCTCTTTAGCTTCCACATATGATAGAAAACATTGAATCCTTGACTTTCAGAGTCTGGCTTATTTCACCTAGCATGATGTTCTCCATCCATCTACCAGCAAATTAAAATTTTCATTCTTCTTTATGGTTGAGTAAAACTCTGCTGTGCATATATACCACTCTTTCTTTATCTGTTCGTCTGTTGATGGGCAGCTAGGTTGGTTCTATAATTTGGCTATTGTGAATTGTGCCACTATAAACATTGGTATGCATGTAGCCCTACAGTACATTGATTTTAGTTCTTTGGAATAAGTATCAATGTCTAGGATAGCTGGGTCATATGGTGGTTCCATTCCTAATCTTTTGAGCATTCTCCATACTGCTTTCCAGATGGCTATAATAATTTGCAGTTCCACCAACAATGTATGAATGTACTTTTCCCCTCACATCCTTATCAAAATTTATTGTATTCTTGATGATTGCCATTCTAACTAGAGTGAGGTTAAAACTCAGTGTAGTTTTGATTTGCATTTCTCTGATTGTTAAGGATGTTGAAACATTTTTTTTCATATATTTGATGGACATTAGCATTTCTTCTTTTGAGAAATGTTTTTAGTTCATTTGCTTGTTTATTGATTGGGTTATTTGATTAATCCATTTGTTTTATTTTGGTTTTTGATGCTCAGTTTTTTGGGTTCTTTATATATTCTGGATATTAATCCCTTGTTGGAAAAGAAGCTGTCAAAATATTTTCTCCCATTCTGCAGGCTCTTTCTTATTTTTTTTAATATTTATTTTTTAGTTGTAGTTGGACACAACACCTTTATTTCACTTATTTATCTTCATGTGGTGCTGAGGATCGAAACCAGGGTCTCGCACATGTGAGGCGAGCGCCCTACCATGGAGCCACAACCCTAGCCCTGCAGGCTTACTTCACATTAATTGTTTCCTTTGCTATGCAGAAGCTTTTAAATTTGATCCCATCCTACTTATTGATTTTTTTTGGTTTTATTTCTTTAACTTTAGGAGTCTTTTAAAGAAGTCAGTGCCTGTGCCAATATGCTAGAGTGTTAACTGTATGTTTTCTTCTAACAGTTACAGTGTTTCTGGTTTAATTCCTAGGTCTTTGATTCACTCTGAGTTGACTTGTGCAGGGTGGGATACAGAAGAATGTAGACATTCTTCTACATATGGATATCCAGTTATCCTAGCACCATTTGTTTAAAAGGTAAACTTTTCTCCAGTGTATGTTCTTGGCACCTTCCTCAAAGATCAGATGAATGTGTCTATGTGGGTTTGTTAAAATAGACACCTGGACCAATGGAATAAAATGAAAATATTACTTTACAAAGTACTTCTTTTCTTCCCTGGCATCATTATTATGTAGACTGAGTCTATGATAGGTTTTCCCCATGTCAAGTTTCTTCCCAGATCTTGATGTAAGGGACAAGCTCTGACCTGAGGTGTGGCTGATTCTAAATGTGGGTAGACTGAGTTATGAGATGATCACATCGTATCTCTGTTGGAAGGTTCTTCGTAGTCACATCCGGATCAGCCAAGGTAACAGTGAGTAGACAGCTGTAGTGCTAATCCCATAACTCTACCACAAAAATAGAATTTCAGGTTCTTTGAATATGAATGTTATCTAGATCAAACTATATCTGGGTCTTCCCTGACAAGTTACATGATTCAGTGCTTTGTTTCTATGAACTAAAGATAGAAGCTTGGAGTGACTCACTTTTTCATATGCATCTAAGTGTACAAGGAAATCAGACTGCTTCTGATGTTGCTTTCAGTAAAAGGGTTTGGGAAAAAGCAGACATACTCTTTTTTATGGATTTTTTTGGGGGGTATTGGGGATTGAACTCAGGATCACTTGGCCACTGAGCCACATCCCCAGCCCTATTTTGTATTTTATTTAGAGACAGGGTCTGAGTTGCTAGGTGCCTCACTTTTGCTGAGGCTGGCTTTGAACTAGCGATCCTCCTGTTTCAGCCTCAGGAGTCACTGGTATTACAGACATGTGACACTGAGCCCAGCTATTATGGATCTTTTTGGGGTCAGCAGTTTTGAAGTGCAGGACTTATTGGTATTGAGCAGAAGAGGCTGATGATAGGATTTACCATCATTTCCTTTGAGTCAAGTTCTCCAGTGGCTGAAGAAAGGAAAACCTTTGTGCTAATACTGAACGCGATTCCTGTGAAAAGTCACCTTTAACTCCATGAAGATCCCCCATTTTTATGACCAGAGATGTAGTAGAAGTAGAAGGAAATCACTCCAGCTGCAGTTGTTCTCACCAACAGGGCAAAGTACAATCTTCATCTCGATGAAATGGCTGCTGGGAGGCTGTTTTCCTGTTTTAAGATGTGACTACATCAATTGTTTAAAATGTGTGTGGCATTTTGACCCACTAAGGACTGGAGTACATCAAGTCTGGGGGTGTTGGGTGAACCAGAGGAAAAGGGTGGTCCTTTTACTTAGACATCAGTCATGGGCACTTTGGGTATGTCATTAACACAAGAGCCAGCTCTCAGACTCCATGCCAGACTGCAGGTTTCCAAATCACCCCCTTCTCCCTAAGAATGACTAGTGTGTCTCAGTGAGTACAGACTACAACGTAACAGAATAAGAGTCTCGTATTTCCCATACCTCAGACTGTACCAATGGGTCATAAAACTCCGGTTAAGTCTGACATGGCCACACGATGGTGGAAAGAACTTTATCTGATAACTTATTAGGTATTGATAAACATTTGCTTATTAATTTGTGTTTAATATATGATGTTTTCTGATGGGTTGAAAGCTGGTAAGGAATCATCAGAACCAGGATGTCAGCATTCTACCACTTATTGGATAGGCAAATTTGGGCTGTCTTCTAGCTTCCCTGGGTTTACAGTTTTCTGGCTTTCTAAAGAAGAATTATACTTTCATGATTCTTAAAATGAAATTTCATACTTATAGATAGGAGAGTTCATCATTGTGTCAGATAGTGTGCCTGGATAGAATTCACCATCTTTGAGCATCCGTTTCATTTGAGGGTAGATAACATTCAAGTTTTTTCTGTTGTAGCTTTATGGAATCAAACAAGGGTACATTAGGTCCTCCTGAAATGTAAAGTGCGTGAATTATAGTCTTGCAGCCAACAGTTTTTAAACCTTTTTGCCCACATGATTTTTAACCTCTCTATCCTCACCTGGTTCATATTCACTTTCTTCTGTTTTTAGGGTTGCTTTCAGAGGAGAACTCTGAGAAGAACTGTTAAGTGATTGCTCCTCTCCTTTTTAGCTCTGTTTATTTTAATTTTAATTTTTTTCCTGTCTTTATAGTATTCTCTCTTTGGGGGATTGTCCCTATGCCCAGAACTTTGGTTATCACCTGTACACAGGAGCCTCAAACCTGTCCACCCAGCTTCTAACTTAGAACCTCCTTTGGGTATCTCAAAGGTGCAAACCCACACATCTAAAGTAAAATTCAAGATTATCCCATTCCCATCCAATCTGGTAGTTTCCCAGTGTTCCCTGTAATAGCAAATGCCCCAACATCCATTAAGTTGCACAAATTAGAGACATCGGAGTGATCCTCTGCGTCTTCCTCTGAGTCCCTCCAGCCAATCCATCATCCAATCTTGTCATCATTCATTTCTAAAAAGCTCTCAAGTCCATCCTCAAGCTATTCGCAGCCTTTCTTTTCCAGCCTCCTCACCATTCTAAGCCACACCATACTCTGGCCTCTCTCCCTCCAAGACCCTGCACGTACTGACCCTGTGACCAGCAGCCTATCTTTCTGCTCCAGCCACACGGGCCTTGCTCTAGTTTCTTGTAATCGCCAGGCTCCATCTTTGCCTCTGTCTGATGTTACTTCCTCCCTTCTTCACTCAGTTAACTTCTCCTCGTCAGATAAGAGAAGACTTTGGGAGCTCACTGAAGACCATTTCTGACTTCCTGAGGGCCATTTACTTTTTGTTTTGTGACCTTGCTGCACTGTCAGTTTTATTCTTTCTTAATTGATTTTTGTTGTTGTTGTTGTTGTTGTTGTTGTTTTTAATGGCTGTGTGCTCCCGATACCTAGGCTGAAACTCCATGAGCACGGGAACCATGTCTGGCAAGCACAATACTCCCAGAAGCTAGCCTAGTAGACACTTCAATCAGTAAATATTTGGCAAAATAAAAAAATAAATACATGGAAGGGAGATCAGTACAGTAGAGGAAGGCACCCTCGGGGAGAGAGAAGAAGTGAAATTGAGAAAATTATGTTATGTGCATGTGTGAATATGTCACAGTGAACCTCATTATCATGTATAATTATAATATACTAGTAAAAACACAAAAAGACAAATTACATAAAATTAAGATAAATAAATATTTGATGAAACCAACGAATAAGGTCATTGTTCGCTATCAAAGGAAGGAGAGCTATTGATAAATGCCATCAAATAATAAGTAAATATATATGAATCTAAACTGGTGTCTAATTATTAAGCTTTGCTTGGAGTAATTTGGTGGGATGTTATTTTTCAAATGTCAAGTGCAGATCACTTGAATATAGTATGCAGATTTATGCAGACACAATTCAAATGAGCACTTGGAGCCAAGTACTCTGCACTCTTTAACAGAATTGCTGACCTTTTAATGGCTATGTTACCAAGACATTCAAACAAAATAGGAGTTTTTATATATACACATAAACCAGACACTCCACAGCTGTTAACTACTAGAAATAATTATTTTCCTGCACTTGAATGACTTTGTCCAAATAAGATAAATATATTCTCACAGTGTTTGCTTCTTAAAATGAATCTTCTGGAAAATTACTGGCAGGCACAAGAGCACCAACAAGCAAAATAACAAAGAAATGACCCTCATTTCAGTTTGAAGACCCAAGACTTCTGTTTAAATGAGAATAGGAGTCGTACCTAACACCAAGTTTAAAAAGTAATTTCAAGAAATACAGTTTTCCCAATAGCTTTTCAGTTGAAGGGAAAATCATATCATAAAGCTGTCTTCAGTCAATGATTTATTTCTTCTTATTAGTCATTAATTTAGATATAGACTCAAAGACAAAAATATTTCTCCTGTGTACATGATGCAAAATGATCAGCAGTAATTTGAAAAATATTATGGAGCATTTACTCCTGTACAGTGTTCCGGTGAATGTCACAGGAGAAACAATGGTTTTAAGATTGTTTTTAGATGCAACAGAATGCCTGAGCAAAGAGTATAATTTAAGCCCAAAAAGCATATATTTTTTTCCTCCTGAAGCCTAGAGGTACACAGCATAGTGCTCAGTGAGGTTAAATTACACAAAACCAGCAATGTTTTAATCTGATTTTTTTTAAAAAAACAGTATAATGAAGGAAAACACAGAATAACTACCTCATTTAAGACTAGCAGTACAAAAATCCTGAATACAATTTCAGTAAATAGAATATTTTAGAATAACAAAAGAACATTTTACTATAACCATGTAGGATTATTCCAGGAATTCAGATCTGTTTCAATATTAACAAATTCAATATTAACAAACCTGTCAACATAACTTACTACACCAGCAAATTATTTGAAAAGAATAATAATTACATAAATGGATGATGAAAGGGCATTTGAAAAAGTAGAGAAAGCATTCCAGAGAAAAACTATCTAGCAGCTACAGGTGCACTCTACCATGCAGGAATTCCACTGAAGAATCTGACAGGTAGATGTATTACTTAGCATAAGCTAACTTTTCTTACAAATAACCTCAAATTTCAGTGGATTCATACAATAAGTTTGTTTTCTTTCACATCGGAGTCCAGTAACGGACCTCTCCTATCCCCGTTCAGAGACCTGACCTCTTTCCACTAGTAACTCTGTCATCTTCTAGGACTTTGATTTCTACATCAAGTCCTTTGCATCTGACAGGCAGAGAAGTGGAGATAGAATAGAAAATCACAAGGGAGGCCCAGGGTTAAGGCCAGAAGTATGATTGATCTTTTCCACTCAAATTCTTCCGATCAAAATTCAGTTAGGTTGGGTTTACCTAGTCACATGGACACCTGGAAAATGTAGCTGTGTTCTCAGGAATTTAGGAAAAGGATTGAGTGAGCAGCTAGCTAGTCTCTGCCACAGAAAATAAGTACCTAGAATATCAAAGACATTAACAAAAAGCTGATTAAGTAGATAGTCTCCTAGAAGGAAACACTAAGTATACTTCCACTAAAATCAGGAAAAAGACAGAGACAGCCCTATCACCATTATTTATTCAACATTATTTTGGAGGTTGTAGCAAGTGTAGTAAGATAAGAAAGGAAAAAATATAAATCTGAGAAAGAAGAGATTAAATTATCTTTTTGCTGATAATATGACTACAGATTTAGAAACCCCAATGTACATTTTTAAAGAGGGCTTCTTACAATTATGAAGTGAATAATGTGGCTGGACACAATATAAATATGACACACCACATACACTCACCTGTGTGTGTGTAATAAATAATAATGCAAAAAGAATAATTTTTTGTTTCTCTGAAAAGTAAGCTGCATGCTTTCTTAGAAAGTTTCAGTTTATAAAACAGGTTATGAAAAGTGCTATTGGTTTGGACACAGCAATTGTAAAAGAAGAGGGGAAAATTGTAAGGTTCTGTATTTTTGTTTTTCTACATTATATTTTAAATTTCTGGATCTGTGCTAGATATCCAAATTGGAAACTGTTCATGATGCCTTATAAATGTCGTTTATGCAAGAAAGATATCCTGGAACACCCAATCAGTGGACGCATATTTAAAGAAAAAGGCCTTGTCCTAACATCATATTATGGACAAGTAAACATATATACACACATATGGGGGACTTCCCTGTGGGGGAATTATGAATCCATCATACTTCAATGTCAGATATGGGTGTGTGCCTTGCTTTGGTTTATCAAGTGTGAGGGGAAGCAAGGTATGATACTTCTTGGTAGCAGGTTTATGAACCAACAACTGCTGTGCCTTCAATCCTATTCTCTTTACTATAGGGCTGTCATATGACTGCCAGCAATGGGGCCCAGTGTATGGATGATGTGAGTCAGAGCCAGCTTGGGATGGGCTGTCAGCATGAGCAGGAAATTATTATTGTATGCCACTGTGATGTTTGGGTTTTTGTCACGGTGGCATCATTTACCCAAAGCTAATACACATTCTGTCCTTATGCTTACAGCAATGTCAGAATAGGGGTAAAAATGGAAAAATATAAATTCTACTTGTAAAAGTGATAAGTGCACAGAATACCTAAAGCTAAATTTGACAAGACAGGCTTAAGATATATGAAGAAAGCCATAAAATATTATTGAAGTTTATAAATTGTCATTTCTCCCTAAATCAATATATAATGTAATTCCAATTGTACTCCAAATGTTTTCTTTTTAATTTGGTAAAGGCATTTTAAGTTCATGAAGAATATCAGAATTTGCTCACAGTGGGCTGGGGTCGTAGCACAATGGTAGAGTGCTTGTCTAGCATGTGTGAGACACTGGGTTTAATTCTTAGCAACACATATAAATAAATAGAAATAAAGGTCCAGTGACAACTAAAACAGTTTGTTTTTTTAAAAAAAGAATTTACTCACAATGTTACTGCCAATATTAAATGAGATAAATTTTGTCCAATGTGCTTAGGACAGTATTTGGCACATATATACACTCAATATGTGTTTGTTAGTTTCATAATTGGGAAAAAATTAGATCTTTAGAAAAAAGAGTACCAAATGAATCTATATTAACATGAGATTTTAATTTTATCTACCTCTTGGTGGCTATATGAACTTTAATAAATAATTTAATCAATAATAATTTATATCAATTTTTATTTACTTAGTATTATTGATTACTTTAATAAATAAGAATATTAATATAGCCATTAAGAGAGAAATAAAACTAGATTCCTATCTAATCCATTTTCAAAAATTAAACTTCATGTGGATTAAAGATAAAAATGTGCAAAATAAAGCAATAAGTGCTTGGAATAAAATTTAAGAGAATAAGTGTACATGTGAGCGATTAGGGAAACATGTTGGTCTGTGATCCAAGCAGAACTTTGCTACTACTTTTGGTCACTGGGCCATGCTTCTGTTTAACTTCAGTACTGCTCTAAAACTTGACCTCCCGGAGGTCACTGCCGGGACTACCCTACCCAGACAAGTGGCGGCAGCCCTGGTTGAACTCTGGCTAACTACAGCTTTTTGGATCATTGCCTTACATGGATGGATTCTTTGCCTAGTTTCTCACAGCCCCTCCTTCTTCACTTACTCCTACTCCTTTCCCTCTGCTCATCCTTCTTGGGAATGTGTAAAGACCAGGCAGTCATCATATGTACTGGAGTCAACAATTTTTGTGCCTGGGGGCTCAATTTCACCCAGGCCCCATCACCAGACCTTTCAAACGGAGGCAGTATTTGCTGAGCCCCACTTATCCTGGACATGACGCAGACAACAAATGGGGGAGCAGATGAGTAAGAATGGAGGGAGGCAGGCTAGCTGAAAGGCTATCACAGTGTCCCTAATGAAAGATGAGAACCATGAACAGACAATCAGCTCCCAAAAGGTAGTGAAGGGAGGTAATAGTCCATCAAAAAGAGGCACGTGTGAAAACAGGAAGTACAATGTGTACAATTATGCATACATGCAAAGGGGCAGAAGGGTCGATTGTCCCCAGAAACCAGGAAAACAGGACAGCAGAGAAAGTCAGGAAAGGTTTCATAGAGGAAATAACGTTTGGCCTTAAAGGGTGCCATAGAGCACTCCAAAAAAGGGGAAGTTCGTGGACATGACACCAATGACATTCACAGAGAATTCCAAGTATTTGGTATAACTGGAGTGAAGAATTTAGGAATGAGGTTAGCAGATCACAGAAAGCCCATTTCCCTTCATAAGAGTCTGTAACTCATCCCAAGAGCAGACAATGAGAAGCTGTGACAGAGCTTTACAGAGGGAAGTGATGGATTTTATTTTTAAAAAATATTTTTTAATATTTATTTTTTTAGTTTTAAGTGGACACAATGTCTTAATTTTACATTTATGTGCCAAGGATCAAACTCAGGGACTTGTGCATGCTAGGCAAGCACTCTACCACTGAGCCACAACCCCAGCCCTGGATTTGATTTTTAAAGAACAAAATACCTTTGGCAGCAGCATGGAAGATGGTTTGGAATAAGGCAAGAAACTCTGCTTATAACTGAAGATCAGCTCATTAATTCCATTAACCATGCAGCTCTTATTTCTCAATAACGCAAGTTTACAGAAGTTGATTGGTTGGTTGGTTGGTTATTTATTTATTATTTATTTATTTATTTAGCAGTGATAGGGATGAATCCAAGAGTGTTCTACCACTGAGCTGCCTCTCCGGCTCTTTTAACATTTTAAATTTTGAGACAGGGTTTCACTAAAATGCCCAGGCTGGACTTGAACTTGCGATCCTCCCATGTTAGTCTCCCAAATCATTGGGATTAATGGCGTGCGTCATTATGCCCAGGAGAAGTAATTTAGAAATAACATCTTTCTAGATGATTTACCTAGAATGGTAAACAAGCATGTCTTTTTCCCCCCTAAACTTTATTATATAAACTTAGTTGTATACTCTGATTTAATAAATGGAGTGAGGTGAATGGTCGTTGGCATCAATCCCAGACATTGAATCAGTGAGAAAACAACAAATATGGAACATAGTATCCATCCATAAATCTAATTGTATGGTTAGGGTTATGGAGAATTTTAAGAGTAGTAATTTCCCTGGCAAGATATCAGAAAAGCATTCCTCAAAAATTATTCTGTAGCCATTGACATCCAGTCATCCCAAAAGAATGAAGAAGGCCGAATAAATAGCCTACATGTAATTCCCCTTCCTGACAAAGGAAAGGAAGGGTGCTTTTAAGGTTCCAGAATGACATATTTTAATAGATAAATAACATGGTCATTAAAAAAATCCAAGAGAGCACTTCCCAGCTCACTTAGAAGATGAAGTCAAGTTCTTAGGAAAAAAAAAAGATATACTGTCACATGGAAAAACATCTGGAAGAATACTCACCAATACATTCACAGTGGTTATCTCTGGGGAGTGAATGACAAGTACTCTCTATTCTCTTCTTTTTTGCTTTTTCTTGTTGTCATCTACGATGAGCATGTATTGCTTTTAGGAAGGAGAACAAAGAAGTCGAAGAGACCAACTGTACAATCAGAATGCCAGGGCTATCTTTTCCAGTTTTCTGACTCTTCCAGTTTCTGGCTCTATGTGAGATTACTATAAACTCGTTCAGGTGTACTTTTGAGGTTACCTTTTAGTGTGTTTTGAGTATGGGCAAAATTCTCTCCTCAAGTCTTTGATTATCTTCAGGGAGTAAATTTTTGGAATTTTCAAAACTATAAAAACTTCTATTCTAAACTATTCATGCCAGTGGACAGGGATACTGACACGAGTATTCAAAACCCAGAGGGACATGAGAAGTCACATATACACACATATTAGGCTTTGTAAGGTACTGCACACGATGCTTTTGGGAGATTAACCTTATGAATTGAATTATTTTGGGCTAATATGAAAATGATTGTAAGCTACTACATTTTAGTTGGCAAACAAAGGGAGAAAGTATGGTAAAATAAACAGGTCTATAATTTAAAATTCATTGCATATAATCTACGAACTGTGTCCTCTAATGAAGACTATAGTGAAAATATAAACCACTCTCTTTAAGTACAGACAAACTTGAAATTGGACTACACAAAAGCATGGAAAACAGAATGCTAAACTTGACTGGGTGTAATGCAGTGCAGATGTGAAATAATAAAACAAAACACCTGGACTCAAAGTAGTCCACTCTGGTACTTATTTCTCAAAACCAGCTTTTTGTAATCAGAGGACACTCTTTTAAAAGCAGCTTCATCTAAAATCGTAGTCAGCAAAGAATTTCAGAAGAAATATGAAACACTCATCCTTTAGGGTTAAGGAAAAGGGCCTGTCAAATAAACTTGATGTAAAGTATTTCTCCATCTCTTAACACATAGGGAGGGACTTGAAAGAAAGATGTGTGAATATGATAGATATTAAATTAAGCACATTGAACCTTTCCCAACACTGCAAGAATTTAGGTTGTTTAAAGAAGATTTGGATGCATTATTTATAATTTACAGATTCTTTTCAGGTTCACTGAAGCAGTAACTATCTTATTGGTTAAGATTTGGGGCTGGGGATATAGCTCAGTTGGTAGAATGCTTGCCTTGCATGCACAAGGCCCTGGGTTCAATCCTCAGCACCACAAGAAAAGAAAGATTTGTACCATACTGTTCACATAAACTCCTTTCCTCAATCTTGTATGGGAGCATGATTTCTGAAACTTAACACCACCATGCAACATTCTAATTATTAGGTGCCTGCCTTGGAGAGAAAAGTTTTACACTGACCATCTCCCTTTCCCATCTCTTTCCCACAATGGAGTTCTCATGCTTCTTATATCCTAAACTCTGAAGGAATGCCATCACCAGTCCCTGCTGCCAATCCCTCTTCAAAATCCCATTCTGCTTCCAAAGCCCAAAGGAATCCATCCAGCTGAGACAACTGTCCTCCGAGCCTGGGAGGGTAAAAGACCAAGCAGACGTGGAGAGAAGTGGCGTCAGCAAGAAGCAGGAAAGGTCAGGCTCACTTATGCTTTAATACGGTTCATTCCATCACTTATACGTCTGTGATTGTTGATGCCAGTGCACGTTAGAATTATGGACTTTGTGGTGGGATGCCATCTCTTAAGTCTAGATCCATGGGAAGGAGATATCATTGGAACCAGGCAAAGAGTCAAGGCCTCAGCTTGTAGTGCCAAGCTTGAGGGTCAGTATCCAGGTTCAATAAACACTTATTGAGTGCTTTCTAATGTTTATATATGATAGTGTTAAGGTATAGTCCTGACTTCAAGAGTTATGGGAGTGAAGAGACTGATATGGAAATAGGTCAGTGTGACCAAATGTTAAAGGTGATGGTGTGTAGGGTTCATGGGGCATAAAGGAACCTTGACTTCTAGGTCACCAACTCCTCTGCTACTGTTATCTGCCCTGCCTCTGAACCCACTATTCATTTCTATCTTTCACTTCACTAGTTCCTTCCACTAGATTTCTCTTTTATTTATTTTATTATTATTTTTTTTTACTTTGCACAAGTTCTTTTTTTTTTTTTTTTTTTTTTTACTTTTGGCCCTAACTGAAATCTGGCTTTCTCATAAATGATGCCACTTTCTTCAAAAGTTGATCCAGTGATGTTTTCTCTTCTTCCTAATTTTCCTCACTCCTAGGGCAAGAAAAGGGCCCACCCAAGCTCTTGTTCCTCAGTATTACTGCTTTCTCATTAATCATGCAACCACTACTTCCTCCAAGTGGATGCTTTTACCACCCTTTCTCAACTTTGGAGGGGATGAGGAGTCAACCTGAGCCATGGAAATTTTTCAACCCAGAGTGCTTTTACCTCTCTTTATAACCATCCTCAGCTGCATTGATTCTCCTGCTTGTGTTTCATTACCAGTCTTCACTCTGTAAGGGAGCTTCTATTTTCCAGAACACGCCTTCAAGAAAAATCTTGTGCCAAAGGAGTGGATATTTAAAGCTAGACAGATCATTCTCCACCCTCAAGGAGACTGCAGTCCAGAGAAATAAGCAAGTAGAAAGGCTTTCAATGAAAAGGGTTATCAGAAGACCAGGAAGCAGTTGCTGTGAGAGGGGTCCCACTGGACTTCACTCCTTCTAATCACTTTTCCTTTTCCTTTCTGACCCCCTGGTACCATATCATCTCCAAAAATCCCTGCCCTGCTTACTCTTTCTGATGTCTGCTTTATGACCCCTCTCTACTTACTCCATGTTGCTAAGAATTGCTGCAGAAAACAGTGAAACTGCTGCTTATGAACTGATGTCACTCACTCTCATTTATGTCCTCATGGTCTGAGCAGTTTTTGTAATTACCGATCTCTGCTATATTCTCCATGGTGACTTTTCAACACGTGAAGCCACCACCGGCCCCTCTCCCATCACTATTAACAGTGGTGATCAGATTATAGTTCCCATGATATTCCTCCTCCACAGTTCAGGACTTCTCCTTCATCATGTTTTCCAACTATTTTTCTATTTCTCAGGACTCCATCCCTGCCACAGACCCCTTCTCATACTTGCTCTGGGTATCTGAGAAGTCATCACCTGGGTCATTCCTTCTGGCTGTTTCTCCTTCCCGGCTATTGTCATTCTTGCCCCTTCACTGACTCTAACATCTGCTTAATAAACTTTGGTCTCTCCCACCAAGCACATGAAACAAAACTCAAAACCCAAATCCTGTTGCTTCTTTCTGAAACTGACAACTTTCTGAAAAGATTGGGGCACAACACTTTGTGGCCCTCCATTTTTATATCACTACAGTAGTCCCCCATTACCCCCAGTTTTGCTTTCTATGATTCCAGTTACCCTCAATCAATCTGAAAATATTAAATGAAAAACTTCGGAAATAAACAATTTGTAAGCTTTAACTTGCTACATTCTGAGCAGCATGATGAAATATTATGCCTTTCCACACCATCCTTCCCAGGACATGAGTCATCCCTTTGTCCAGTGAATACCACTGGCCCATTAGTCACTTAGTAGGCATTTTGCTTATCAGTTTTGGTTCTTGTGTTCACATAACTTTTATTTTACTTAAAGATGGCCATGAGGCAGAAGAAGAGTGATGCTGGCTAGACAGATATGCCAAAGAGGAGGCATACAGTGCTTCCTTTGAGTGAAAAGATGAAAGTTCTAGATTTAATGAGAAAAGAAGAAAATTCATCTGCTGAGGTTGCTAAAATCTACAGTACAATATTTTGAGAGACCTCATTCACATAATCTTTATTACAGTATATTGTAACAACTGTTCTACTATTGTTATTCATTTCTTACTGTTCCTAATTTATAAACTAAACTTTACTGTAGGTCTGTGTAAAAAAAAATAGTACAAAAAAGGTTCAGTTCTGTCTGAGGTTTCAGGCACCCACTGGGTTTTAGAACATATCTCCTGGTTTCTTAGAACATATCTCCTGAAGATAAAAGACAGTACTGTAGTTCATCATTCCTAGGAATTTGCTTTCTGCTCCCATAATCTTACTCAATTTGCTCGCCGGATCATACAAGTGACATGTCATTTGCAGAACTCCATTGATTTTGTAGTTGACATCATCAGTCATTTGTTTATCTTAACACTGCATCTTCCTTGGCTCCAGACAATTCCTTAGCTCTGAACATTTTCCTACCTCTCATTCTCATGCCTCTTCTAGGGTCTCCCAAGTTCTAGAAGGCTCTAAAGTATACACTGTGTCAGAGGACAAAACACCCTTCAGGAGGGGGTCTAACTAGTCAGGATACAATAGAGTTTGGGCACCCAGGACTGAGCTCAAAGAACCAAATGAGGTAAATGTAATCCCAGGTCTTTAGAGAGCACCGAAATTTAAGTCAGGAGACCTAAATTCAGTTGGCAAGATAAAAGTACAGGAAAGGACCCAAATGGGAGATAGCCAAAGGTGACAAATGAGAAAAGAGGTAGAACAGGGGAGGGACATTATTGCCAGATGTTTTTGAATAAAGCTGAACTTGTCCTCAGTTGGCCTGCATAGGTCATCAGACTGGCTTAACAGTAAATCCAAGGAAGACAACAAAAAGTATAAAAATAGTGTACTTGTTCTCATACAATGCACACAAGTCTCAGTTTCTTCTGTGAAATGTGGATAACAGTAGTGCCCACCCCGTTGGGTAACTGAGGATTGACTTAAACCATGTGTATATAGAACTGAGTATAGTATAGGGCCTGTCATATGCAGGCCTTAGATGTTATTATTAATATTCAAACCTGCAAACTATATTAAAAAAGTATAGGGAAACTATCAAGTCATTCTGGCATCAAATTTAACTCTTAACTATTTAGCATACCCAGAAATGCCCTGCATTAGTTAATGCTGTAACAAAACTTTTAAAATAGGATATGTTGGTGTGTGTGTGTTGTACTTTTTTCTCCTTGCTGTACTACTAAAACAACTGTCTTCACTGTGATCACCAAAGGCACTTTTCAGGACTTCATGATCTCTTTTTAGCTACTTTTGAACTATTTTCTAACCTTTCTTTTGAACTACTTTCCAACCTCTTAATACTTTCTTGCCCTTTAAATTCTAAGATATTACTTTGGTTTGGTTTTCTTCCTTCCTCCCTGACCAAGTTCTTTCTTTTTTTCTGAAATATTTTTTAGTTGTCAATAGACCTTTATTTTATTTATATGCAGTGCTGAGAATCCAACCCAGTGCCTCACACATGCTCGGCAGGCGCTCTACCACTAGCCATCACCCTAGCCCCTCCCTGACCAATTTCTTCCTCTCCAGGCAGGCTCCTCTCTGGCTCCCTTTAGAATTACATCCATTCTCTGGTTCATCCCTAATTTTTCATCCTTCCAAAGCCTTTCTAAAATGCTTTTCTACCAACATACACCTTTTGTCTTTGGGGTGGACTATTGCAATAGTGTAAATGATAATCTGGTTTCTACTTTTTGTCAATCCCAGGCCACCCATCATGCTGCCACCAGATGGCCTTTTTTTACGTCGAATATTTGTGAAAAGACCTGTTGCCTACAAGAAAAACTCCCATGCCTCAGCATTTCACACAGGCCCTTGCTTTTGCCCCCAATTGCTCCAACCTCCTTTCATCTTGTTCCACATGGAGATGTTCTCCATTGCACAAATTATAACACGTTCTTTCACAAATCCCTGATTTCCCAGTCCTCTTCCTTGAATCACTTTCTTCTAGTTTCCAACTATTTCATACCCAGTTCCTTTATTCTGCATTTACCACATTGTATTTTAAATACCTATTTAAATGTCTATTCCTCTAGGAAAATATGAGCATCTCATGTATAGGGAAAGGCCCTTCTCTACAGTTCCTTTATCTAGTATCATAGACTAGATTCACAGACTTCATGGTGAGTAATCAACAAACATGAAAATGATTTTTTTTAAAGTCACAGTTTTAAAAATTTCTCCTTAGCTGGAAATGATTGAAAGGAAAAACATGCCAATTTGAGCTCTCAAGCTCAAATCTCAAAGTAAACATGGATATTTTGAGGGACCAGAAGACAGATAAAGGCAGTAGTGCCAAGTATTTAGCATGTGGATTATCTTAGAACTTTGGAAGTTGTGTGATCATGACAGTGGATAAAACATATATGACCTTATCACCTCCCTCTATAAAATCTTTCAGCGACTTTTTAAAAACAAAGCTGCCTCCCTAATCTGGCCTATAAAAGCCTTTTAAAAACTTGCCTTTGTCCACTTGGTCTCATCTCACACTACTCTCTACCTTACTCTTTGAACTTTACCCAAACAAAACTTCTTTCCCAGTTCATTAAAAAACAAACAAACAAACAAAACAAAAACAGGTTACTCTGCCAGGAATGCCCTACCACCCCGAAATAGTCAGTTTTTTTTTTTGGGGGGGGGGCTGGGTACTGGAGATTGAACCCAGGGATGCTGGACACCCACAGCTCTTTTTATTTTTTGAGACAGGATCTTGCTAAGTTGCTTAGGCTGGCCTCAAACTTGTGATCTTCCTCCCTCAGCCTCCCGAATCTAGTTGGTCTAATTTTTTGACTATCAGTCCAAGGATTCCTTAAGTCATCTCCATTACATGGTAGCAGAGTGTAAGGCCTCTCATCTCATTTTATTTGGAAAGCAACAGTTTTGTGACCATGGCTTACGGACTCAGTCTGGGTCTTTGGGCATACTTTTTAAATCTCTTTATGTCTTGGTTTCCTCACCTGTAAATAGCAGTTTATCTATCTCATAAGGCTGTTGAGGAGATTAAAGGATATAATTCCTGTTTGGCACTTAGAATTGTGCTGATATGTGGTTCCACGAGCCCAGCATGTCAATCATGATGACATTTACTAAGATGTCAGTTCTCACGCTTCCTGGGCCAGACCTTGGAGTCCCCTTTCTCCTCTAGTCCAGGGACGCAGTCTGGTCCTTCTTCTGGTCTTAGACTCAGCACATAGTTCCTAACATAGCAGGTCTTTGATATATGATTTTTAAAAATAAATTAGCAAATGCCTTGCATCCAGCCTTTGCCTGACTAGCTAGACAGTCTCAGGTGATGCCTACTTGTAAGAGATTTTGTATAAAATAAAGCGATATATCTACAAAACCACATGACACGTCTTAAAATGCCGTACAAACGGTACGTGTTTATTAAAAAAGCGGAGTTCGTGTCCTCCCTCCCCTCCGGCACGTCCCGTCCCCACCCCACTGTCCCCCAAGCCCACACCCTTACTGCGCCCTTGGCCCTGGGCCCCTCGGGATTGCAAGCGTGGGAGCCCCGGCCCCGCACGGCTCCCTCCAACGACCCGCGCCCTCCTTCCTTCCTCGCCCGGACGGACGCACTTCCGGCGGATGTGGGGGGGCCGGAAACGGAAGTGAGCAGCAGGGCCGACTGACGGTAACGAGGCTGAGCGGAGTTCCCTGAGCTGTGTGAAGATGGTGAGTGAGCCTCTCGGCCGCCCGAATTTCAGGCAGGCTCGGCCCCGTGGCCAGGCAGGAACAGGCCGCCACCTCTCAGCCTGTTCGTGACTGGCGGCGGTGGCCTGGGAACGAGGCCGGCCTCGTGCGCCAGGATCTGTCGAGTCACTGGATTGGGGCGGGCTGGGGCTGTCTGGGGCTGCCGGACTCAGGCTCTTCCCGCGAGCAGCGGTTTGGCTTTATCTTATTCCTCTTGCTCGTCTGAGTTTTCCTATCGTTGGAAAGGGTAAACCCGAAAGAGCAACGTTTTGTGGCGTGTCACCTCCGACTATTCCTTTCCCTGAGCGATGACCTCTTTGAGCCCAGAGTCCTCCAACCTATCCCTCCTCTTCCCCGTCTTTTAACTGCTTGATAACCAACCCACAATTATAGGTTGCAGTTGGACAAGTCAGCCTTACTTTACGTTTTTCCTAGTTCGTAGTATTCCATGTGTTGGAGGGAAGAATCAGAATCCGCTCTTGCCTCTCCTGTTTGCTCCCTGTTTCTCTTCTCTCTTACTTTCTCTTTCTCTTCTATGTAAAAGTTGTGATGTTTGGAAAGACTCCTGAAGCACCTTTGCCACTGACTCTGGTATCAGCAGTGCTGGTAGACCATTCAACCAAATCTAGAAAGCTTGTGTTGGTCAATATTGCTAATTAAAGAAGTTTGATAAACACACCCAGATTTAACTGGTTATTAGGTTTTCACCAGTTTGTTTTACTCTGCTATTTTATTAGAAATCTTAAATATTAATCCTGATATTTTAAAGAAGGGAATTGGAAAAAATGATCACAGTGGAATCCAGAAATTAGAATTCCTTTTCTTTGTGTATAGAAGAACTTTTCTTTAGTCACTTACCATAAAACAGTTTAGTAGTAGGAGAACTTCATGTAGGATAGTAATAGAAGCTAACATTTTTAAAGCTACAACCCTACAACTCTAGTCCAGGAATGAGTTCAGCTACCTAGTGGTGAAGGCCAGAGAAGTGTGTAGCTTTGCTAGCAGTCCCAAAGTAGATTAGTGAGGGTTCACACTAGATTCCATATTCTTTTCCTGATCTGTCTTGACTAACTCTATGTAGAAGAGTGGGAACCTCTTGTGCAGGTTTTGAATTCCAGGCTAAGTTCTGGACTTTTATTATTCAGACATTGATGAACCAATAAATTTTGTGTATGTGTGTGTGTTTGAATCAGTTTTGGTAGGGCAAATTGTGTGTGTTAGGAAAACCTTGTTATGCATATTTGGAAAATGGGTGAGCCTAAGCAGCAAGACCCAGTAGAGTACTGTTGGAATTATCTCTTATGAGAGCCTGGACAGGGGTGGAAGAATGAAAAACACTAAACAGGATAAAGTATCTGACCAAACAAGTATACAAATGAATTAAAAAGTCAGAAAGCTGGTTTCTCAGAATAGTTTCTCCTAATATAGGAAAAGATTAGATACCAAACTGCCTGTAGCTGTTTTGCATTTTTTTTCTGCAGAATTGCAGGAATATAAGCAACCAGTAATTTAAAGTCAGCATCTTGTGCTTTTCCTGCTGTAACATTTACTATGTTTTATTTTCTTGTTAATATATCTTCATTAGATGAAGCCCTGTGAGGTAGTTGTGCTTCTTCAACATCTAGCACAGTACCTGGCCGAAATAGATACTAAAAAATATTTGGTAATTAAAAGTTTCATAGTACAAATATATAGGATGACAATATATCAGTTCCCAGTGCACTGTTTTTTTTCTTTTTAATTTTTTGTTTTACGCTATCCTGATTAGATAAAATTTTAAAATAGGTTATGTGTTCTTGTAGAAACTTTCTGAAATTCCCTTTTTCCTTTATCTTCTGTGACCACTTTTTTTTTTTTTTTTTTTATACATACACACTCCCCNTTTTTTTTTTTTTTTTTTTTTTTTTTTTTTAGCTGTGCTGTCTGTTCTTAATCCCATTTGTTTGTTCTTTGTCCTTAAGGAATGATATTCTCTAGGATTCTGTTCTCAACTTTTTCATTGGATGTTAAAATATTACAACCTAAGAGAGGGATCTCTTCATGAAAGCAAATCTGATCTATCATTTTTAGAGTAAATGGCTGTCTACGAATATGAGAGTAAAAGTCAACACAAGACTTTCCATTTTTAAATTTTGCTAGCCTTTGGTTCTGCCTTATATATATATTTAGCTAGTCATCTCAAACTGCTTGTAGCTTGTTCATTTATATTTCCATCCCTTTAGCAGTGTTAACTTATTTTTTCATGGAATGATTTCTAATCTGTCAGTCTTCAGAGATCAAGTCAGGAGTCCTTTCCCAAATTTGTTATTACTTATTTACCTTGTATGTTCCTCTACCGTAATACTTAAGGCATATTCTAATTGTCTGGATTGTGGACTCTTTGAGGGTACAGTACTTAATCTTTTCTCTCTCCTGCTTAAAAAGGCTTTTTTTTTTTTTTTTTTTTAAATAGATGTTGTCTGTGAAAAAAATTATTTTGCCTTTAATGATGTTTTTGATTTGTGTTGTAGAATGCCAGAGGACTTGGATCTCAACTAAAAGACAGTATTCCAGTTTCAGAACTTTCAGCAAGTGGGCCTTTTGAAAGTCATGATCTTCTTCGGAAAGGGTACATGAGGGAATTGTGGCTTTAACTTTGTTGTAATTAAATGTTTCTCTGAATTATTTTCCACAAAATTCTTTAAATATTTTGATAGGTTATTAATGCATATTTAAATTGGGAGATAGCAAGTAATATACCTTAGATAGATGGGAAGGGAAAGAGGCTTAGATGTTTCCTATAGTTGAAGAAGCATCTTATTGGGGTAGCTTCCTAGCATAAGGCATCCTCTTAGTATGTTATCCAGTAGTGCTTTGGTAGAATTTTCTTTTTTCTTTCTTTCTTTTGTTTTTTTTTTTTTTACTGGTAACTTGGAGAGCAGTTTTTCTTCTTATTATTGGAGTAATTCACTTTTATTTGAGGCGTGCTAGAACATAGCAGTTAAGAGGATGAGTGGAAGACTCAGACTACCTAGATTTGTAACCCAACTGTGCTATTTAATGGATATATGCCTTTGGGTAGGTTACTTAATTGCTCTGTGTCCCAGTGTCCTCATCTATCCACTAGGCTAATCATAGTTTGTATCTTAATTTGAAAAGTAAATAAGTTAATACCTGAACAATATTTGAAGGATAAATAAGTTAATACCTGAAAAATACTTAAAACAGTACCTAACTTTAGTAAGCAATCAGTAAGCATTGGCTGCTGTTTTTTTTTTCCCCCTAGCTTTAACTCACAGTTATGTCCCTTTGCACTTTATGTTTCTATGTATTTAAAATATGTTTAGATACATGTGTCTGGTAGTTGTTTTTCTTTGCAATTCACTTTACTGCCAAACCAAATAGGGTTATGCCTTCTCCTCCCATAAATATCCTGTGTTTTTGAATTTTTTTAAAATCTGATCTTAAGATTTTTGCTATTATGGTAGAATGGCATTCTTAAGCTTGTGTCTGGGGACATACATAATCTCTTATAATATTGTAGCGAAAGATGTAGTAGTGATAATAAAAACAATTTATTACATTCTTTCTAGACATAGAGCATTATTTAGCACCTTATTTTGGAGAATTACCTCTAGTGATTGAAGTCTCCACCAACAATGTCTATAATAAATACGTTTTAAAATAATTATGATATAGAATGTTTGGCTTTTTTTCTTTTATTGTACAGTCATTTTAACATATTCGTCTGTTTCCATAACTATTACCAAAATATAGGACAGGTTTTCTCATAACATACTTTTATTGTGTGTATATGTGTATCTGTCTGTGTGTCTGTGTGTGTCCTTTCGTCCGTCCTTGGGGATCAAACTCTGGGCCTTGTGCATGCTAAGTACTCACTCTGACTGAGCTACACCCCAGCCATTTAGCATACTGTTATAGTAAGACCCTTGATAGATGCATTTTTGAACAGTGAGTAGTAAGTGAAGTAATCTTTTAAATATATTTTTTTCTTCCAGTTTTTCTTGTGTGAAAAATGAACTTTTGCCCAGTCATCCTCTTGAATTATCAGAAAAAAATGTAAGTATGTTACCTATGTCTTTAATTTTATCCTCTACTATATTACTGTTAGTAATATTTTGTGGTTTATTACAGTTCTGGTGAGGATTTGACAATGAGTCTTTAAATATTTTTTTTTTTAAAGAGAGAGTGAGAGACAGAGAGAATTTTTTTTAATATTTATTTTTTAGTTTTCAGCGGACACAACATCTTTGTTTGTATGTGGTGCTGAGGATCGAACCCGGGCCGCACGCATGCCAGGCGAGCGCGCTACCGCTTGAGCCACATCCCCAACCAACAATGAGTCTTTATTTTTAATTTGCCTTCTAGGACAGACTTCTGAATTATCATTATATTGCTTCACTAAATCTCTCTTTCTACACATCCTCTTTTGTTTATTTTATGAATAAATCTAAAGAGTGGTCCATTTTTCCATTCCTCTCATAATTATTTTCTCATTTGAAAAACCTATTTTTTCCTTGCCATTTTTGCTGTTGCTAACTGAGTACTTTTCTCTAGTTTTGGCCTCTTTGTCAAGTCTAGCATTTCCAAATTACTGAGAGACATATCCATGAGGCACAGTGTACACAGATGGCTATGTCATAATCCCCATTCTTAAGAAACATAAAATTTAATAGGGAAGATAAGCAGTAGCTAGGAGGCTTCATAAAGTGCTAGAGAGGGCCAAGGATGCAACCACTTCTGCTTAGGGATTTTGGAAGGCTTTATATAGGAGGGGCCTTTGAACAGTTTAGGTTGGTGTTCACCAGGTACTTGAATGGGAAAAGGTCACTCCCAAAGAGGGAATGGCATGTACAATGATCTAAAGGCAGCTTAAGGAGTTTTTAAATATACATTTAGGATAAGAAAACTGTATCTCAGTACTGGGGAATATGATACAGTGTCACCTAGGTAACAGATTATTTATTCCTTTTTTTCTTCTTCCTCTTTAGCAAGGGAAAAAATCTTATTATAAGAAAAAGTTGAGCACCTGATAGAATTATGAAATAGAGGTTCAAATATGAGAAAATAGAACTCCTATTTGCTTTTAATGCATCAGGTTTTAGGCTCAGAAGTTAACAGTCCATATATAATTATCATTATTATATTGCTTTACTAAATCTTAATCAGAGTAGACTTAAAAGCGTGTGAGTATGATTATGAAACCATAGTGGATCATAATGGAGAAGTGAAAATTGCCTTTAGACCAAAGATGGATAAATATACCACTTTTCTAAGAGATCTAATCAAAAGTAGTTTGTGGCAAAATTGATCCCTGGCACTGTTCTTAAGTAGACTGTTTAGTAGATAACTGAGAACATTTAGTCCAGTAAACAGTGATCATTACTCACAACAAGTTAATCTTTGTTCATTTTTTTATTAAATTACCAAGTGGGTCAGTCAAAGGATCAAATTATCTTACCTGGGATAAACTTGAGGATAAGGTGGTAGATTATGGACTGAGTGTTTTTGGTTGGTAACTACCCAGACTGCGATGACTGAGGAATTATCATTTTAGAGGGAGCATTTGGTAGACATGTTGTCCTCTGTGTGCATCTTAGGTAGTTTAGTGAACACTTAGGAAGGCTAAGTGTTTTACAGAGACCTGAAGGTAGCCATAAAAAGCATGTAAATTGGGTTTTAGGGAAAAGAAATTGCTTACATGGGTAGTTCATTTTGATGAATTATTGAATTGTATCGTGGAGGCAATATAAAGCAAAAGGCTAGGTCAAAACTTTAAGAAAAATATTTATAGTGGTGAGTGTAAAGTTCTGCATTTGGGTTTTACACATATTATTGTATTATTATGTAAAACCTGATAATTTTAATTGACTATGTGCTCAGTATAAGCCAGCAGGTCGCATTAGTTCTGAAAAGAACATTTTTACTGACCTCTATTAATAATAAGACAAGGCTCAAATTCAGGGAGATTATATTCTCACTTTCCTACACATTAGTCTGACCATTTGATCTGCAATATTGGTTCTGTTCTGAGCAATACATGTTAAGACACTTTGACAAATCTGATGAGACTGGCCAAAATGGTGAAGAGTCTAGAAGCTTCTTAGGTCTTTGGAGACTCAGCTTAGGTCTTCTTTGTATTTTTCTTTAATCACTTGTCCATTTTATGACTGACTGTCTTCTCTTCATCCCCTCTCTAGAAATTTTTTGGTACTTGTTATCTGTTGAAGTTCTTTAGCATGGGTTGTGTAGTTGAACTATATTGGCATCATGCTTATTAACCAAACTTGGACAAATTGCTTAATCACTCTTAAGTTTTGGTCTCCTCATCTGTAAAAGGGAGTTAGGAATGGTCTTTTCCTTGGCATTTTGTTATCCTCTAGCAGCTCTCCATAATTGGAGCTGCAGTGGTGATAGTGATAATTCACCCTTATTGTTTTTACCAGTGATTTTCAGGGATAGAGGGATTTTGCATCTTAGTTTCAGATGGTAATGTCAGAAAATGTTTTTTGTCCTTATAGATGGCATGGCTGTAGGGGATTGTTAACACTGGTGTCTTTTGGGTAGAGGTCAAGGATGCTGCCAAATATTCTATAGTGCATAGGTCAGTCCCTAAAACAAAGAATTATTTGACCCATGATGTCAGTAGTGGTGTCTTCTGTTTTATTATGTTATCACCATAAAACCTAAATTTGCACATGCTTGTTATTTATGTGTTGATTGATAATTACATTTTTAAAAATTTTATTCTCTTTAGATACACATGATGGTAGAGTATATTTTGACATATAATACATACGTGGAGTATATCTTATTGATAATTGCATTTTAACATCACATAACAAGTTGGATGCATTCACCAGAATATATATAAGTTAATTTTTTTTGCATGAAATTATATTTATTTATCATGAGGGTAACTTTAAAGAAAACCCTTCAGATTATATCATAAAATACCCCTTTCCCTAAGGACCGTCTGAAAATTTTGCTTTGTCAAGCTGACGTAATTTAAAACAGTATTGTTAGATATACCTTATTTTTCACATTTTCGTATTTGTGGCCCCCAGTCATGCCCCAAATAAACACTGATCTCTCAATAGATTTTTGATGAATATGATTTTTTTATGATTATTAGAAACAAATCTTCCAAGAGAGTATAGTATAATAAAAAACAATCACAAGAATTCACTTTGTCTCATAATTACATTCAGAATTTTGCAGCAGTCTGTTTGCATATTTTATTCACTATCCTTAAGAACCACTTTGGAAAACCATGTTTTAGATCCAGAGTCATGTTAATTTTTTCTGAGGCATATTAAATTAGGATCAAGTTTTCTTAATATCAGTGCTTAATAAAAATAGAGTTCTAGGAAAAATAAAATTGCTGATTAGTAACCAGTACAAATTGAATAGCCTTTTAGAGGTACACCCCACAGGAATTTATTTTTTAAATTTGTCCTAATTAGTTATACATGACAGAAGAATGCAGCATTTTGATTCATTGTACACAAATGGAGCACAACTTTTCATTTCTCTGGTTATACACTATGTAGAGTTGCACCATATGAGCAGTCATACATGTACCTAGGGTAATGATGTTCTTCTCATTCCACCATCTTTTCTGCCCCCCTCCCCTGTAATTTAAATATTGAAATTTAATTAACAACATTTTACAATTTGTGATTATTTATTTTATTGAAATCCTTTGAAATAATATACTTTTGTGCTTAGAAATTCACTATTAAGTTTGTCGTGTATGTGACAGTTTCTGGATCTCAAGCTTATTTACATATTTTCTTTGCTCTACCAGTTTTGCGATACTCCTAATCAAAAGTACTGAAATATAATTATGTCTTATAAGCATCCTTTTGCAATGTGAAAAACATTGCTTAATTTATAAGTTTTGTAAATCTAAAATTTAGGTAATAATTTTACACTGGTGAAGACTACCTGTAAGCTAGATAAGATACTCAGAAATGTTCCAAAATTAGAAGAAACTAGTTAAAGCACTTTGTTTTAATTTTAGTTATGAATATTAAAATCTTTCTTCCAAATGTTTTGTTGTATATGTATCAATGCTGTTTTGAAAGCAGAGTATTGAGTGTAACATGTTGTTTTTTGTAGTTCCAGCTCAACCAAGATAAAATGAATTTTTCCACACTGAGAAACATCCAAGGTCTATTTGCTCCTCTAAAATTACAAATGGAATTTAAAGCAGTGCAGCAGGTGAGTTTATGGAGCTTAGTTATGTTTTGTCTAAGACATGTTGACACCAGTCAAAAGACTCCTCGGTTTTCACAATAGCAGTGCAAGCATTACTTTCCTTATTCCCTTATAACCTATTCTGCTTCCCCTTTTTTAGGGTAGAAACTTAATTCCTCCATCATAAAGGAAAAAAGAGTTCATTAAACAGAAAACTGCCTTAACTTACAGGCTCAGTATCTGAAAACTTACCTGCATCTACTGTTCATGTTTTTCTGCTTTTTATGGGTTATGTTGAATTTGAGATTCTGGGGAATATCCAACTGATAGTATTGAGTATGCAGTTAGTTTATAGCAGGGTATAACTGTTGAAAAGGAAAAAAGTACTTCCTTCCAATTGTGTAAGAACTGCCCCCTACTTGTGTTCTGGATTATATCAAATCATTCTACTTCAGAGAAATCCCTTTCTGTAGTTGATACATTCAACCTCTCTTTCTTCTTGCTGTCTCATCAACAGCATTTACATATATTGAAAATCTCTTTTGTCTTTTAAAATAAAACAAAATATATCAGTACCACATTCCTTCATAGAAACTTATGTTTGCTTCTGCAAATTGAATTTTTTGAAAAAGTTGCCGAGGTTACCTGTATGTGGCCCTTTTAACTCCTATTCATTCAACCCACTGTATTCTGACTCATTACACTAGAAAAATTGGTTCCTGAGCATTGGGGATGTTGTTTTGCTGTAATTTGATTTGCACTCTCAGTAGTATTTGAACCTCATGGCTTTTTGGTCTTTAAGAATGCCACATTTTCATGATGTTCCTCTCCTCTCTGAAATCTCATTCTCAGGTTTCTCTGTAGATTCCTTTGTTTTATCTGTTCCCTGAAATGCCAATTTTATTAGTACCCCATCTTTGGTCCTCTCCTCACTCTATTTTCTACCTATTCCTATTGCTTTAGTTATTTACATGCTAATGACTCCTAAGTTATAATTCTTATGAGCTATAAACCTACCCCCTTTTCCAATTGGAAGTCCTACAGGTGCCTCAAATTTCACATGTATAAATACAGAATAACTCATTATTCCTTGGATACTCCTTATCACATGGATAGATTTCTGCCTAGGGCAGAAATTGAAGTATTAGCCTTGATTATCTCAGCACCTCATCCCCAACTCCTTCACCCCCACTTCCCCCAAACAGCCAGTGCATTACATGATCTTCTCACCATATCTACTATGCTGATTTCTTTTGTTGTTTATTTGGTACTGGGGATTTAAACCAGGGGCACTTCACCACTGAGCCACATCTCCATCCCTTTTTATGTTTTATTTTGAGATGGGGTCTTGTAAGTTGCTGAGGCTGGCTTTGAACTTGCTGTTCTCCTGCTTCAGCCTCCTGACTCTGGAATTATAGTTATGTGCCAGCTTCTTGTGCTAACTCTTAACCTGCAGTGCCTCATCCAGAGTACTGTAACACTCATCCTGCTGCCCCTCAAACATATTCACACTGTAGCCAGAATAAGCTTTGTAAAACAAATTTGATTGTGTTACTCCCCTTACTTTGCCCTTAAAATAAAACTCAGTGCCTTAATGTGACTTGTTCATGAATTGACTTCTTCAAACCATAGTCCACACTCTCCTAAGCTACTTGAAATTCCTTAATTATGTTCTTTGACCTTTTGGCTTTTGCATGTGTTTTCTTATTCATATAGATTCCTTTCTCAGACATAGCAAAAATTGTGTCCTTTTCAATAAATTTTGTCAGTGGCATCAATTATATCGGCTAAGTTATTCTCGAAGCTACTTGGAATACTTTTTACCAAGAATAAAGCTCTAAAAAGAGCAAGGCTTTAAATCAAATTAATTTGGGTCTGAATCTTGGTGTGCTACCTTTTAGTCTTAAAAATTCAAGTAAGTTAGAGGCCTTTTGTAAACCCAGTGTTCTTTGATTTTTTTGGATTAGTTTTTAATGTGAAATGGAGAGAGCAATAAGAATAATATTGGGTTATTCTGAAGATTAAATGAAATAATGTATGTTTGGCATAGAATTTTTCACTTTTCTTATTTAATATTACTCAGGTTTCAACTACGTATTGCTCATGTTTGGGCCCAAGTTTTTTAAGACCATTTAATCCAAAATATTCTCCTAGAATTTCAACTTATTTTTTTTTGAACCCTATACTTTTGTAGTTCCTGCTTATCAAGATACATAATGACTCATCCCTCTTTTTGATGCCTTCTCAGGACTCTACCTCTAATCTAACTACCTGCCAGATGCTTCGCTCATGGCTTAATTTATAGGTACCCATTTCTGTTTCTTCTTCCTCTCCCTCCTCTTTTCTCCCCACTTTCCTTTAATCTTTTTGGTTTGACAGTCTAGAGAATTTTTTTCCACAGTATAAAGACCTAATGATTTTATAGGCCATTAGTAATTGAAGAGCATTAATGTCCTCAGTCTGGATATATGTTTTGGGAGGAAAAGTGATTATAACTGCCTCCTTAGATTCTGAAGGTATAATTGTTTTAAAAATCCTACTGTCATTAGTCATTAACTGTCTATTTTTTAAAAATATTTTTTAGTTGTCAGTAGACCTTTATTTTATTTATATATGGGGCTGAGAATCGAACCCAGTTCCTTGCACATGCTAGGCAGGTGCTGTACCACTGAGCCACCACCCCAGCCCCCTATTATGCCTTCTTTTTTTAAAAATTTATTTATTCTAAGTTGTGCCTATTACTCTTTTGGTAGTCTTTTGGCAATATCCAAAAATATCTGCACTGATCAGTTACAACTGCTGGACAACTAACAAGAACAAAGACTGAAAATTTGGTTTGGCTACATTAAAGTTTGTTAAGTTTTGAATGAGAAAACTGAGGCTGGAATGGGTCAGATAACTTGCACAAAGCTATATGATTGCTTAGGTGATAAAATCAGAATTTGAATCAATGGCATTCTTCTTCCAAGCCCCGTGCTTTCTCCATTATATTGTACTTAGGTACCAGTCTATGGTATATGTATTTAATACTTGGAAAAAAAGAGATCACATTGGTTCAGAAAGACATCATATTTTGAAAGGCTTCACAAATGACTTTGGTTGACATTTCTGGTTACCACCACTATTTGAAAGGGATATACCTAATATTTGTACTATGAGTTGTACAAAACAACATATAAAATGAAATAATTCATTTAGCATTACTTCATTTTATATTATTTCATATAATAATATAAAATTATTATTATTTTTTTGAATTGGAATTTGTTCAGGATTGTGATCATCCCATATGTATCAGGAACAAAGCAAGGTGTTAAGCTCTGGGATTTTTCATCGTATCTTGTCAGACATGCTGTAGTTTTTCTGGACCTAACCAAACTTCAAAATGTGTAAACCTGATGGGATAAAGTGTTAATATAAGCTACAATTTCCATATCTTGACATATTTTGAAAAGAGCTCTGAGGAATTTTTAAGAACTTGGTTTGTACTAAAACCTGAAGTGTTTTTTTTTTTTTTTTCCCCCCACCCTCACTGGTTAAATTTGCTACTTTACTTAGTTTTGTGAACTTTTCAAATAAAGAGTGAAGAGTATGAAATCAAATAATACATTTTGGCTTTTTCCCTTGTTTTTCTCCTAATTTTGCTCTTTTCTGCTTTTCCCAAAGGTTCAGCGTCTTCCATTTCTTTCAAGCTCAAATCTTTCTCTGGATATTTTGAGGGGTAATGATGAGACTATTGGATTTGAAGATATTCTTAATGGTAAGTGTCATTCAGCATCTTTTTGTGGAGCTCTGTAATATACAAGCTGACAACAGCAAACAAAACAGTATCCTTCGTGTTCATAGAGTTTACATCAGTTGAATTCACTTGTTCTTATTCACAGCAGGAAGGTAAAATTTAATGGTAATAACTGTCCTTAAATAGTGTTAAAGTGAAAATTATTCACGTGAATTTTGTGATTATACTGGTTATAACCATTTCAGTCAAGATAAACATTCCGTGTCCTGAGAATCAAGTTTGCTATGTTTGTGTCATACAGTAGTTTGGTGGCTTAAACAATGATAGTTGTTTCAGTTTTCATAGCATTTGTGGGATGTAACTAGTTTGTGTTTCATTAGGTGGTGAGGAGAGTGTCATTCTTAACAAAATTTCCTAAATGATTATATTACAAGTGAGATTAATGACTTAACTAAGAAAAGTGTGAGGAGTATTCTCTATTTTTTTCTGGTCCTGAGGAAGATAAACAAATATAATCTTGTGTAGTACTGCCTCTGCTCTTTAAGCCCCAGCAGTACAGAAGAAACAGAAAAACAGTTTTGCTTGGCTGTTTATGTCCGGTAAGGAAATGCTGTGGACACAACAGAAGTCTAGTGAGCCTCTTTGAGAATCTTCCCTGAGGGAACTTTTTGAATGCAGGAAACCTGGATCCTTAAGCTTATTTGAAACTAGTATGGTGGTAGGTCTGTATATTAACTTTTGTTTACTTACAAAAATATATTCATTTGAAAATCTGCTTCTGTAATTGTGTACAAAGAAAGGAAGAAGAACTTAAGATTTATTCAGTCAATTGAATATATGTCAGGCATTGGGCTATGCTCAATATACAATGGTGAACAAAATAGATATCTTTCTAACGGAGGAGGCAAATGTTAAGCAGAAAAAACTGGCATATAATTAGAAATTGTGATAAATTCTGGGACTATGACACACAAGTTAATTCTGAAAGATATATGGATTAGTTGAGTTAAAAGGAGAGGAAAGACTTTAGGCAGAAGAAATAATATGTCCAGGGTCTCTGAAGAGTTTGAAATTTTAACTACTTAGAAGCTAACAAGTTAGCCTGCCATGGTTTCATGGCCACTGGCAGAATACACCAGACTCCTGGAAACAAAGGACAGTTTATTACTCGTAGCAATAGTGGTAGCCAAGTATCAGCATTTCTGTTGGTTTCCCACTTCCCACAGGGAAACATGAAAAGAGAGGGTCAGGCAGTCTATATAAATCGTGTATTTTATTTCTGGAGAAGAACTCCATTTTCAGAGTACCTGAATCTTACAGTGGACAATAAATCTGCCCGTTCTGTGCTCCTCTGTGCTCCTGTGCTTCACTTTAGAAACAGCCTTGAAGAGTCCAGAGCAATGGCAATATCTGTGCTCCCAGGGATTGCAGAGTTGTGAGAGACCAATTGAGTGTTGTTTCCTAGCACACTTGAGAGCTCTGTAAGAAGAATCTCATGACTGAAGTGTTTTGGAGCAAAATAGAGTGGAATAAGGCAAGGTCTTTGACTTAGAGAGGGAACAGATAAGCCAAGGCCTACAGATCATAAACAGAAGTCTGGAGTTTATTCAGATTGCAGCTCAAAGCCATTGAATGGTTTTAAGCAGAGGTGAATTGTGATATAATTTCATGTTTACAAAGGTCACTAACTATCTGGTGGGCATCTCACTTAATTCATTCCTTGCATCTGTCTAAGGTAGATGTTAAGCTGGAAAGATCCCTCCTTGATTTTTATCACAATGAGACTACTACATTGCCCTTTGAGTGGTTTCCCTTTTGTGGGTAACTGTATAAGATACAGGTAACTTAGAACTTAGAACCTTGCATTAGCTCTTCCTTCTGCTTAGAATATTTTTTTCCTCCTCATTTTTCAGATTTTTTTTTTTTTTCATTTTTAATGTCACTTCTTCAGAGAGGTTTTCCTTGACTACCTAAGGTGTCCCCATTCTCTTTGTCATCTCACCGTATATTAATAATTTGTATAGTATTTCCTTGATATTTTTCTTTTTTATTTGTAAAGTGCTTGTTCCATAGTAAGTGTTTAAAGCTCTTCCATATGCACCACATTCTCATCATCAATTCTGACTTAGAATATAGTTTTAGGTCTACAATGAGGAAGTAGTTTGTTAATCTAAGCACTGTGTGAAGTCTGTTAGAGTATTAGAGATGATGAAATTTTTGTTTATTCCTCAGTGAAATGCTCCAAGAAAATTCTCTACATTTTATCAGGAGGGTACTATTAAAGTCAAAAGTAGGCTTACTCTTAGTGCCAGAAAGTGCCTTTCATTCACTCTAGTCCCTTTCACTTTAAGATGAGTAAACTGAGGCTCATGGGGAGTTTTGGTCCTTCCTCAGACTTACAAGTAAGCTCATAGGATAAAACTGCTAGAATCACCTTGTATACCTTGTTTTCATAGTGTGCAAGTGATAGCTCATTCTTTGTAATGAAAGTCACAAGTTTAAAAGTAAGTAAAGTTTAAAAGAAAGTTGTGGATGGGAGGGAGGGGAGGGGAGGGGGGATAGTAGAGGATAGGAAAGGCAACAGAATACAACAGACACTAGTATGGCAGTATGTAAAAACATGGATGTGTAACCGATGTGATTCTGCAATCTGTGTACGGGGTAAAAATGGGAGTTCATAACCCACTTGAATCAAATGTATGAAATATGTCAAGAACTATGTAATGTTTTGAACAACTAATAATAAAAATAATAATAATAATAATAAAGAACTAACACTTTTATAGAACTTAAAAAAAAAGTTGTGGTTAAATAAATGAATGTTCTCTGCTCAAGAATTTAAAGCTTTTCTTCTGAAACTCAGATTTTTCATGATTATCCAGATCCCATTTCTTTGCCTCATTCCTTAGTTACCTGTTGTTTTAGTTACTATATCCTTTAAGAGTTTTTTCCGGTGTCTACTTAGAAATATATAGTCAGAAAATACTTGGCATTGCTTTGTGTTTACCTTTTTTTTTTCTTTTTTTAATACAGTTAGTATCATGCTATTTATATCTTAAAGTATATATTGTGTATTTCTCTCTTATTTTTATTATTATTTCTTATTTTTTTCCTCATTCATTAACACAAAACTATGCTTTATACTCTTGTGCAGGTATCTTTTTAAAAGTTTTATATTTTGAATGCTTGCTATGTATACAGCAGTTTATTACTAATAATCAGGGCATTGTCAGTTGTTACTAAGGCTGCTTTTGTGACGGGACAGGTTGTGGAGAGTATTGACTGCTGAACTGATGTGATACAATAATTTTCAGTCTCTTAGGTAGTCCACTAAGGAAACTTCAACAGTGGTTATACTGAATGGCAATTCTTTTTTAAGAATCTTGAAAAAGGAGAACTTTTCAACCTGTTTTTTTCTTTTAAAATCAGCTATATTGAGATGTACTTGACATGCCATCACATGCACCTGTTTTTAAGTGTACAGTCCTATGGATTTCAATAAGTGCATACAGCTAGGTTCCCCCAATCAAGCTATAGAATGTTTTCATTATCCCAAAAAGTTACCTTGGTCCCTTTGCAGTCAGTCATTGAACCTTGACCCCAGGCAACCACTGTTCTGTTTTCTGTCACTTTGAATTAGTTTTGACTGTTCTTGATTTTCATGAGAGTGAAATAATTGAATTTATCTTTTTTCGATAACATTTTTAAATGTTTGTTTTTGTTTGCTTTCAGATCCATCTCAAAGTGAACTAATGGGCGAACCACATTTAATGGTGGAATATAAACTTGGTTTACTGTAAGATAGTTTGCCGTTCATGGATCAGAGGGGCTACATCTTGTTATAGTTGGTTTTTGTTATAATTCAATGTATACAATATTAAAAGTACTGACACATGAGATTCTGCCTAAATAGTATCATGATTATTTGAAATTATCGTGTCTTTGATTTATGACCGTGTGACAGTTGAAAGCACTAAAGGAAGATGATTTTAAAGTTCCTAATTTATAGTAAAACCATAGCATTATTTGTCATTCAAAATTATTTTTCAGGAATATTATAAATTGTCAACAGGTTCTAATGTAACTTACTTTGTAGATATTCCATAAGTTTAATTTTTTAAAATAACCAGTATCAATATTTCAGTCTACCAACTTCATAGCAACATCTTTCAGAATAAACATTTGTAATTAATTTCAATAATAGCACTTCAAATTGAGTATAGAAGATATTTATCATGTTTTATTATAGTCTGTGAGAAGAATATTTGTTACATTGATGGTATTTTAGAATTACAGCCATGAGATTCTTTTATGATGAAAAGTGTAATTTCAGGGGTTTTGATTTTGTCTTTGAGTGAAAAATTAAAGCAACCAGCAAATGTAGATTGAACTCATGTACTTCATGGATTTAATATGTATTTGATATATGAGCAAGCAACACTCTTTAAAGGAAGTAAGACTCATTTTTATACACGTTATGCATCCCTGAACAAATTTCATAATAATTTTTTAAACAGTTTTCACCATGATTACTCTAAAGTATTCTTTATGAACCTGCTATATAAAAATTAAAGATTTTTAGAACATTAGTGCATGGGTCATTTTTCACTAATTCTAAAATATGTTTTGATTAGTTTTTTTCAGAAAATCTTTAAAATAATTATTGATTTAAAACATTCATCAATATTTAGAGACATTTGTGGTCTCACAACTTTAGGTGGGTTGCTACTGGCATCTAGTGGGTAGGAGCCGGGAACACAGCTATCCTAGAATGCATAGGACATTAATTTATGATCATGTAACAAACTGAAGACACTAGGGAAATGAGTTTAAAACTCATTTTTTATTAAAACAGTAGTCTTCCATGTCTTTAAAAAAAATTACCAGTGAATATTCTAGAATTTTCTGCATCTACTGTTTACTCTCTGCAACCAAAATTTATTTAGTTGGAAGTGTTAGTAGTGCCAAGGTTGGCAAAACTTGAGATAAATCAGATGGTACATTTTAAAAAATCTCTCTTGCTCTGGCTATTGAGATTAAACTTAAAATTGTCTTTGCCAATTGCTCTATTTATAAATAATGAAATTATAGAAACAACAAAGATTCACTAATTAATTATTTCTAGATATGTTTACTTTTACCTACAAGTTGGAGATTTCTGTTCCCTTGTTGTAGGAATAATATTCATTCCCCTCCTGACCAGTAGAGGGCATATGAAATTAATGAGATAGTTTGAATGGAAAATCTGAAGTTTTAAATTTAGGAAGTGGTACTCTTGGATAGTGCTTACTTTCCGATGATCTTTTTGCTTCCTCTCTCCTTTTCCTCTTTTACCTTCTTTATTTTTATGTCAGTGATTCTCATTCCTGAATGCATGTAACAGCTAGGAATCTTGAAAAAATTTTGATGTCAGGATCTGGATTTCACAAATTCTAAGAGGACTAGTCTAGAGTGGATCCTAAGAAGCATATTTTTGAGACACTCTTCAGGGTACTTGCTTTCTTTTTTTTTTACTTGCTTTCCCTTCTTACTAGTATGAGCTATTGAGAAGTTTTCTAGTGTTTCTTAATCTGCAGTCTACAGTGAGAAATTATTTGGATTCCTTCGAAGGCAATTGCAGGTCCCTCCAAGTTACCTTTAAACTTTTCAGTTAGGTATTTTTTTTCTTTTAGATGTTATGATTTTTCTTGGAGAATTAGTTTAGTATTTCCCTTAAAAATCCTTTTAATACATATGAGAACAAAGACGTTGATAGGTTTTACCATCTGGAAGTATTGAGGGGTTGGCACGTATTGAGAATTATTTGGCACAGCATCGTATGACTCTTTGACCAAAACCACCTCTGCATTCTTGCCTCTGTACAAAATATAAATAATAGGCTTATTACTCTTTATTAATTTTGCCCTTTGCTGTGGATGTTACCCTTTTTAGTAGGATGAACAAATATTTAGCCTACTGTTCTTTATTTTATTATTCCTTTGAATGCAGATATTAAAAAATGTAAAATATGATCTGAAAACATTATTAGGAAAGATGAAACAATTCTGTGATATATCTTAAATCTACAACTGGATAAGGTTTTTTTCAGATACATGAAATATAAACAAGTTTTGACTTGCTGTTTTTTAATAAAGGAAAACCAAAAAATGCTGCTATTCTTCATTGTGTTTAGTTCATGATTTTGAAATTTAAATTCATTTCTTTCTGTGTAATAAATGCTTTTGTCTTATTATAGATCCTTAAAGAATGAGAGCATACTGTTAGTTTTTCAAATAGAATTTCCCTAGGTTTTCCCCTCCCACCCCAAGTCAAAAAGTATAAGGGACTTTAAAACTTTTAAAAATGAAGGATCAAGTTTTGAAAGTTTAGAGTTTACGTCCAGATCTTAATTTATTTCTGAGCCAGAGGACGTGCTCTGTCAGCTGTACTTTGTCCTTTTACTTCTTTCTGGTGTCATGACCTAATGGGAGACAGGAAAAAGCTATATTGTTCATGGCTGTGACAAAATAAAGGTCACATAGGGGATATGGGTTTGGGTCAGTGGATGATCCGGTAGAATTCTGTTTTAACTTTGTCTGCACTTATTTATTTTTGGAAAGATTAATTAATTTTACCACCAAGACATATATCACACTTTTTGTTTGTTTACTGTGCTACATAGAAATCTTATAAAACCTAAATGAATTTTTTCATCAACTGTGTTAATTCTGAAAGAACACCCACATAACCTCCATGTTGATTTACCAGTTGTTAATGTATTGTCTTACTTCCTCATATGTAGATTGAGGATAAACATTTTTGGCAACAAGTCCACAAAGGCAGCAGTAAGTAAATACTCTTACTGCATCACATCATAAGTCCCACTTGATGATGCTGAATTTAACAGGTGGTGGCTATCAGCTTTCCATTATAAAAATAGTTTTCCTTTTGTAATTAGTAAATAATCTGTGGAGTAATAGTTAGATATTCTTTTCCCCAAGAACTTTTTGTTGTTGTTCTAATTAGTTCCCCCAGAACTTTGACACAGAGGTTTTTAGTGTCCATGAAAATTTTTTTCTCCAATTATTTATCATATGATCATGAGGGTCAAGAGGGCTGCAGAATCCTGATATTTTATTATTTCTTCTCGTATTGGCTGACAAGTTTTTGTAAAGCAAAGTTTTCCATATTTTCTCTTTCTGAAGTATCTTTCTATATTCATGGATTCTTATTTAATGTTTAAAATCTGTTTCTATCAATACCCTTTTGATGCACTAAACCTAATCATTACAATGAACAGTAATGCTTTAAAAAGAAAATTATAATGGTGTACAAGTGCTAAATTTAATTTTTAGCATTATTGTTATTTTACAGAATATTATATTTTATTGAGATATTTTAGTTACCTTAATTAGTTGTCAAGGGTGTTATAACCAAAAAAATATCTATTTTGATCTTAGGGGAACCAGGGCTGACTTTAACTACTGATGTTCTGCCAGATCATGAGAGACTGCAGAGACCTGGTCAAGCAGGCTGTGACTTGCTCTATTCTATACACAGTTTCAAAGGCACCATAGTATTATAGTTTTAGGGATGACAGGAAACTGATAAGGCACACGAAATAAATAGTACACATTTGGTCTTTTAATACTTAAAATGAAAATTTTCAATTATCTAAAAATAAATAAAAATATATACTATAATCCTATCTCTCCGTCATCTAGCTTCAATAATATACTCAGGGTTAATCTTACTCCATCCACATTTTTTTCACCCATTTTCCCTCTCAAAGGTATTTTGAAAGAAATTCTAGACATCATTTCTACAGGAAATATTTCAATTTATAACATTAACATAACCACAAAACTATTATACCTAAATTAACAATAATTCCTTAGAGTCAAATACCCAGTGTCCAAATTTCTCATGGTCTAATAAGGCTGTTTTGTTTGCATCAAATTCCGAGCAACAGCCACACATTATGATTGGATTTTGTGCTGTCTTTTATAGGTTCTCTTTCACTTCATGCTAGTTGTTGAAGACACCAAGTTGTAGGACTTTCTACAGTATAGATTTTGCTGTTTGTAATCTTTGTGATACAGTTGAACTTGTTCCTCTCTTCTGTAGTTCCTGTAAATTGGTAGTTGAATCTATAGGCTTGATTAGGTTCAGGCTCATTATTTTTGGAAACATCACCTCATTTGGACGTGTGTTCTTCCCTAAGATACCTAATACCTAACCATCTCTCATTTTGTGATATTGGTGGCTGTTGACATATTACAACATATAGATCCAAATGGGCTTGCAAAACAGTGATTCTAAATCTATCATTTCTTTTCTGCCAGAATACTTCTTTAATTTTCCTATTACGTACTATTTGCTTACCTAGGGATAAAGTCATGTAGGAAAGGCAGGAAAAATATACTTTATTATTTCTTTTTATTGCTAGCAATTTTTCCTGAGGCAGGATTCCAAGTTCAAAGCCAACCTTAGCAACTTTGGTCCTAAGCAGCTTAGCAATTTCCTGTCTCAAAAAACAAAAAGGACTGGGGATGTGATTCACTGGTTTAGTGCTCTTGGGTTCAATCCCCGATATTCTCCCCTATGCACACACAAATTCTTAACAATTTTCAAAATACAAAATTTATTTTCATGCAGTAATAAAAATTGGGCTATTCTGTAATAGTGACCAATTTTTTTGTTGTTGTTGACAGTGTCAGTATGAAGGGTATACATTATTTAGTGTTTTATATTGCTTTATTTTATTTGTGTCTTAGCTTTTTTTTTTTTTTTTTGCTGCTGTGACTAAAAGACCTGACAAGAACCATTAGAGGAGGAAAAGTTTATTTGGGAACTCAGTTTCAGAGGTCTCAGGCAGCTGGCTCCATTTCTCAGGGCTCCAGGTGAGCCCGAATGAACATCATGGTGGAAGTATATGGCCTTGACGAGTATGGTGGAGGGAAGTGGCTCACATGATCAGAAAGCAGAGAGACTCCACTCATCAGATACAAAATATATACCCCAAAGTCACACTCCCAGGAACTCACCTCCTACCTATACCATTTGTTAATCACATCAGGAGATTAATCCACTGATTGGGTTAAGGCTCTCATAACCAATCATTTTTCCTCTAAAGCTTGCATTGCCTCAGACATGAACTTTTGGGGGGGCACCTCACATCCAAACCATAATAGTTTGCTTGTTTGTTTTTTACAAAGATTAAAAGATCACAGAACAAATGACAATTTTAGGAACTAGGCCTATCTTAAGAGGCTTTCTCTTTTTCTCTTCCCTTTGAAAAACGAAAACTGAATAAATACCTCCAAGATTTAGCTCTAGGGAAAAGATAGGCAAGGTGAGCCATGAGAGTCCATTACCCTCTATTTCATCTCCACATTATAGAACTCATTTGTGGTCTTTACTTTGTAGGTCCACCCTAATTCCGGACAGTACCCTAAATTTTTCTAAAGGAAAATTGCTAAAACTCCTTTATGTGTGGTCTTAGGGAGACAGTGCCTGCCTCCTTCTCCAGGCCGAAGAGGGCAGGTTAGCCTTCCTCTGTGCTCCTGGGCCCTGCAGAGGGTAGACCTGTGACCTAGTCAGCCAAACTCCTCTCTTAGTGTTACTTGCAGGAGTCAGGATTGGGTTCTTGCTCCATGGAGTTGAAGAATGAACACCTCCAATGCCGCTGAGGTAAGTAAGCAAGCAGGAATTTTATTAAAAAGGAAAGTGAGATATTCAAAACTCCTGGTGCAGCGCGTTTTAAGGTTTATAGTGCTCCCCCTTTTAAAGGCATGTAGGGAGAAGTTAATAAGCTCTTTTTGATTGGTTTTTGATATTTCAATTATTCCATGGTGGGCACAGCTGGATTATGAATTATGTAGTTGTTTTTGGTGAGATAGACACACCCTTTCTGAGAAACAGGAACTGTTTTATAACATGTAGGACATGTTAAAATGGCTGTCCCATGCTTCCCCACTTGTTGACCTTTACTGTCCCTTCCCTAGCCTTTTCTACCTCACTAGGACTGGGATTCCTGAGTCCAGGAAAAGGAGACCAGAAAGGTAGGTGTCTCATTACTGCACAAACAGTGTGCCCTCATGCCACATCATTGTGGTTTCTGCTGCTCTATTTGTGAACCTCCTTTGATTCCTGATTATTTTTTAGCCTCTGCTTGGTTTGCTACCAAAGTGGTGACCCTCTAGTATCTTTATAGTAAATTCCTTTATATATAGAAGAGTGCATTTTGTTGCTTGCACTTGGAGGTCTCTGAATAAGTAATGGTGTCAGGCAGCTGGTATTTTAGGGAACAAGTCCCCAGAGACATTGGTAGATTAGTTATCTGACTGACAGGTTTTAATTGTGACTCTAGGTAGGAAATCTAGCTGCCTTTGGAAAGCAATTGAAAAATAGGTATCCTTTCTGGTTCCATGAAATCACAGGCTCATTTTATAGTAAGATTCTGGGCAACCAGACTAAGAAAAAGTCAGTATTCCAGGGTGGCTGCTTCTAACAGCATTAGTAGGATGAGGGTTAAAGCAAGTAAATAACAAGTTTGAATTCCTATATCAAGCTACAGCATCCTCATTTATTACAGATATAATACTCAGTAGAAAACAAGATCTGAGTCTCCCCAGTTAGCACAGCTGGTGAATTCACTGTCCCATTAGATCTATTCTGTGAAAACTGGAGCATTGATTAGGATTTGAAGTATGCCAAGAATTAAGTGGGAATAGGACTGAGGAAGTAATTTCTTCACTTAGAAGGAGAATGTTCCTTTCTCCATGAAGAAATCCTTCCCCCAAAGAAGTCCATTTACCAGAGAAAGTCAGTTCCCCTCTGCCATGGTCTTTTTTGTTTCCAAACCCATAGCCAATGTTAAAGAGTGCAGCATTCTTCCTGGAAGTCAAATCCAGAGAAATCTAACATATAGAAATAATTTGGGGTCTTTGCCAATTTCTAGTTACAATAAATTCAGGAACACATGAAGAAATAAGATTATGAGTGCACTTTTAGTATATCAGCATGCTGCCTTACATAAGATAATTCTAGACTCAAATAACTGAAGAATATGGTTATGGTCTTAATCATTTGCAGAATTAGATTCAACAAAGGTACATGATAAATGAAGCTGAGATGTCGGAGGTCCTTAGCATTATGGCAGACAGTGATTCTCAAACTTTTGTGTATGCAGAATCACAAGAAGGCTTTCAAAACAGACTTCTGAGCCTTATACCTAGAGTTTGTGGTTGAGATGAAGCCTAAGAATTTGCATTTCTAATAAGTTTTTGGGCAATAGTGATGCCACTAACCCAAGGATCCTCTTTGAGGACCACTGATATAAGAGAGAAGAAATAAATCAAACTTTGAGAGACAGGAATGTTGAATCATTTGCTTATGTAAATTCTCCCTTTACTTGCTACCTTTCTTTCCCAAAAGTACCAATATAGTCTTATAGTCTTTAAATTTAACTTTATTGAGGTATAATTTACATAAAAACGTGTACTCAAATTATACAGTTATCTGTGTTTTGACAAATGTACACACAATTATTTAATTACCATAACAATTAAAATATAGAATGTTTTCATCTTTCCAGAATTCTTTCCTATCCTTTTTTATCCCTGTCTCTCCTGCTTTGAGTCCTAGGTAACCCTTCATCTGTTTTTTGATGCTGGTGATTATTTGTTTTAACAGATTTCATAAAAGTAGAACCATGCAGTATTTATTTACTTAGTCAGTCTCTGGTTTCTTTTGCTTTGTATAAGGTTTTTAAAATTTACCTGTGTTGTTGAGTTGTTGAGTACTGTATCACTGTATCTTTTTTTTTTTTGACTTGTTTTACATTCAGTCCCATCTGTTCTACTTTTTAAATTGGTTGGTTTGTCTCATTGAGTCAAAAGTCATCTATATATTGTCAGTATAAAACATTTGTCAGATATATTATTATTGCAAATATTTCTGGGGTCTTGGCTTGCCTTTTCATTTTTTAATGGTGTATTTCAAAAGCAGAAATTTTAATTTAGATAAAATCTAATCTGTTTGTATGTATTTGTATTTTTTGCTTTTGGAGTTCTATCTAAATGTTTTTTCTAACAGAAGGTTACAAAGATTTTCTTGTATATTTTCTTCTAGGAGTTTTATATAAATTTAGATATCTTAACAATGTTGTGTTTCTAATCCATGAACATATTATATCTTTCCATTTATTTAGGTCTTCTTTGATCTCTCTCAGCAATGTTTTGTAGTTTTCAGTACAGGTCTTGTACCTGTTTTATTAAATTTATTCTGATTTTGTTTTTGATGCTGTTGTTAAATGATTTGCTTTATTAATTTTTTTCAGTCATTTGTTGGTAGCATATTGAAATATAAGATTTTTTTTGTATAATGGCTTTATATTCTATGACTTTTCTAAAATTAACTTATTAATTATAGTGATTTCTTTTTAAATTTAAAATTGATTCTTTAGAACTTTCTGTTATATGCAGATAACAATTTTACTTTTTCCTTCCCAATTTACTTGCCATTTATTTCGTTCTCTTGTTTTATTACTGGGATTTCTAGGATTGTGCTAAATTGGAGTCATGAGATTGAATTTCCTTGCTGTATTCCCAGTCTTGGGGGGAAGCAGCCACTGTTTTATCATAAATTATTATTTGCTTTAAATATTTTTTGATGCCTTTTATCAGCTTGATTCCTAGTTTCTTGAGAATTTTTATCATGAGTGGACTTTGAATTTTGTTCAATATTTTCTATATACTTGTATACGATCATGTGGGTTTTTTCCCCCTATTAATACCACGTATTACAATATGACATTTTCAAATGTTGAACTAGATTGAGTTGTCTGCTTAAACCCCATAGTTCAGTTATTAATGTTTCATTGTGAATTTGTTATGTTCAAGAGGGATATTACTCTCTAGTTTTCTTATAGTTTCTTTGTCTGATTTTGCATCAGAATAATAATGACCTCATATAATGGGTTGGGAAGCATTTCCTGCTTCTACTTTCTGGAAAATTTTGTGTAGAATTGATTTATTTGTTCCTTAAATATTTGGCAGATTTGTGGATATTGAATGAGTAATCGGGAGATGACTTAGTGATATAGCAGTTATTTAGTGATACAGTACACATTCCAGCATCTCCGGTTTCCTTTTATCTGTACTCCATAAAGACTAATTATTCCTTAATATTCTTTTTTTAGACAATCGGGTTACATTATAGAGATTAGATGATAGCTGTTTTGGTTTGCTTCTGTCTTGAATATTTTCCTCGATCTCTTTAGCATCACATTTAGTAATTATCTCTTAGAGTAGACACTTTAGAGATGGGTATGCTCATTCCTGCTCTATTTTTGCCCTGAGATACTTCAATTCAGTCCCTCAAAATACCCAAGAATGTTTGCTCAACTGGGATATTACCTATTAATCCTTAACTATATTAATACCAATCTGTGCTCTCTTCAGTTCAGATGAAATATGTAAAATCATGAACACTGAGCTAGAAGGTACTTTATCGACCATTTTGCCTAACCTCAAAAAAGCAATAATTGTAAGCTGTTTAGCTGAATACTGGGAGTACTGATGTGTTTTCATGTGTTTTGGGCACTTCATACTGTACATGGTACAGTCCCTTGTTTTTGGATTATAATCTTTTCTGTGCACACCCTAACTATGGAGAACCTCAGTAGTGTCCAGTCCATTCGTGTACAGTAATACTGCAGTATGGTTAGCTAAATGACCATCCAAGCCAAATCTCCCTGAGCCTTGACTTCATCTGTAAAATGAAGAAAATGAAGATCTATTTTACAGGGTTACCAAGATACTAAAGTATAGAGAAAGCACTTGGTAAACCACAATCTACTTTTTATTTTGGTTTGAAAAGAGTATTGAACAGGATGAAAAACAAAAATCAATCAATCTGAGAATCATTCAATTATTACATGGGTCCTCAGCCTGGAAGACATTAGCTAAACCTAAAAGGAATGGCCTTGGAAATTAGAATTTCTAGTATATTAAATCACAAGTACCATTTGCTGGTCAAGCAATCATTGACTACCTTACAGTTAAAAACAAAAAACATTTCCTCACCAGTACTATCAAACAGAAGACTGTATTTGCTTTTAGGAGATTACAAGAAGTTGACCAACTAATGGCACTTCAATACATTTGTGTTTTTATAATGACAACTTAGAAAATTGAAGTTATTGAAGTACCTATGAAAATAGTATAAATCAACTACCCTAGAATATATTGCAATTTTTTGCAAGGTTGGTTTAATAACTATGGCATGATATCAGTGCTTATCCTCACATCACATTAAATATATAGTTTTAAATGATTTTTACAAATACAAATAAAATTTTATAGTCATTTAGTTTGGCCCCACAAATTTATTAAGCATTATTACTGTAAGTAATCAGAGTGTTCTGGTCCTCAAGGAGATGATTGTCCAATAGGAGGAAGAATTATAAGACAGTAGAAAACACTAGGATGGAGGTACTGTATATACAAAAGGCATGGGAGTCCTGCAGGGACTTGGGGATTATTGCCAAATATCAAGAACACTGAAAGGAAGCAATATTGTTGCTAAGACAGAAGTTTTAATGTTAGGTGGGAGGAAGGGCAAATAAAACTGTAAAAAGACATGGGGGCACCAGTGCCAGTGGTACATGCCTGTAATTCCAGTGACTTGGGAGGCTGAGACAGAAGTATCAAAGCCTCAAGGTCAGCCTCAGCAATTTAGTGAGGCCCTGTCTTAAAAAATTAAAAAGCTCTCGCATGCACAAGGCCCTGAGTTCAATCCCCAGCACCACAAAAAAATAAAATAAAAAAGCTGGGGATATAGCTCAGTGGTACAGTTCCCCCTGGGTTCAGATCCTAGTACCAAAAAGCCAAAAAACAAAAACAAAACCTATGGAGCCAGGCATTAAGGTGCCTACTTGTAATCCCAGCAACTTGAGAGGCTAAGGCAGTTTTGAAGTTTGCCTCAGTAACTTGGCAAAGTCCTAAGCAAATTAGAATTTGTCTCAAAATAAAAAATAAAAGGACTGGGGATGTGCCTCAGTGGTTAAGTGCCACTGGGTCCAATCCTTAGTATCCCCTCCCCCCACCCCTGCCAAAAAGTACCCACAAACCATGGAGGTTTGAGAGAGCATGGTGTTTCCTGGACTATGGTAGAGCCCAGAATGAACATTTCACTATGAAATAGAGAGGGGTCAAATTGTGGTAGTTTACTTGTTTGGTCATTTTCCAGACAGCTACTGAAGAATTCTGATTTGTAGAGTGCAAAACCCATTTTAGAATGCCTTTCTCAGTGCAGTGGGGAGGATGAACAAGAAGTGGGTAAGAAAGGTTAGAAGTGAATTCTCAGCCAGGGTTTATGGAATATGAGTGTCCTTCTACTGACTTAAGGAATGAATATAATTAGGGGGTTTTTGTCCACAATGAGCAGTTTACTCAGATTTTAAATTTATTTAGGACAGTTTTATCTATAGTCTTATGTTTCCCCAGTGACCCCTGTGTGACATGATTATGCTTTAAAGTGCTTCTCTTTTAAGAATCTTGTACTATTAAAGGCTTTGTCTATTGCTTGTACCTTGATGGGCTCCATGAAACAAAGCAATACTCAGGAATAGACAAAATGATAAATATTTGTAATTTACACCATTATTTTCATATCATTGAGTTACTCAATATAATTTTTCATTGTACCTTCAAAATCCCTGAGACAGGTCAGAAACCTGTTTTGCCAGTGAGGAAACTGAGGTAAAAATCTTCTCCTTGGGTTTCAGCATGAGAGACTAGAGTATGTCAGAGAAATTATTGCTTTTGACCATGTCAGTTTCTTAATCCCTCCTTCCACTTTTTAGTTGTGGTTTCTTTGTAAGTCCAAAAGTGCAAAGTGTTTTGAAGATTGTTCTTCCTTGTGTTGGAAATAGAGTGCATGGTGGGCACAAAGTGCTCAAAGCGAAAGCCAGGTGCTGTTTCTCCGATTGTCGGGTTTATGAGAAAGGAAGGATATGTAATATTGACTATTAATGAAGCACTGATCGTGCAGATCGTTACAGATCGTTAGTCTGTATTCTTCAGGAGTCTCAGTATATGATGGGTGTATCACTGTACACAGTCATCTGTCTGAAGTGTCATCACTGGACTCTTCCTGTACAAGAAGTGCGTTGCTCTCCTCCCTCCAGTTTATGCATTTGACAGCCCTACAAAAGCAAACAGGCCTTGTGAAGTGCATATTGAAGCAATGCATGAATAAGCAATCTAGTCCTTCTTTTCCATGGTTACAGGGCTTCTAATAAATTATGGAATTGTGCATAGCAGGATTGGCATTTTGAATCCAATGAACTCATTAAGCACTGTGTTCAGAAATTTAAAAATTTGCATGAGTTTTTTTCTTCTGGATTGCTAAAGTAGCTCATCAGTCCTGCTGTCTCCTTGGTAGAGTCCCCATAAAATACTTACTTAATAAATACTTAATAAAGCTATTACTGAAGTTCCTGTTCAAAAGTTGGAATTGAATCTAGGCATTAGGACATTTGGAAATAATTAAAACAACATGTAATTTTGATTTCGAAAATATTGAGAGTATAGGGTAAAAAAAGACTCAGACGCCCATCTACACTTACCTCATTATTAAAAGCATTATTAATAGGATTACTACCTTTTACCCATCCATTTCTAACAAAATAGCTATATATATGTGAAGAAAGAAATCACTGGACAAATCACTGTGAACTTTTTTCACGTCTTTGGATACCCATTCTGAATTGCCTTGTGCTAGAGCTGAATCATGCAACTACCAACAACCTATAAGATGGACTGTCTCATCATGTGCTTGATGGCACGGCATGAATTTATAATTTTGATAATTCAATAGTTGAATGGTCTCTTAAAGACACTTAGTAAATATACTTTTTGTTAGAGTTAGAGGAACTTCTAATCCTACTATATCCCATCTGATACAGATCTAGGTAGCAGAATTCAGCTGAGACAGTATCTATCAAGTGCCTACTATGAAAACGTGGGCCAGCCTTCATGGAGTTCTCAGTCCTGGCAGAATGCCTAAGGCTACTGCTTGGAGGTAGCTTTCTCCCTTACTCACAGCCTGACCCCAAAGTGCTTAGGAGAAGCAGAGAAGGCCTGGCTTCTTGTGACCCCTGTCCCTTGATTCCTGTCACCATGCTATGCAGCCATGTGAAATGGACAAAGCTCTGCAGAGGCAGGTTAATGCCCTTTTAGATCACTGCTTTGGCTATATATATATATATATTTACTTGGGTGATTTTGTGACCACTTATCTGGTTGGCTAACATTTTTTTGTTAATTGAGAAACAGGAAGAAATAAGTATTTCTTTTATGTTTATGTCTCTGATCTCTTTAATCTGTGTGCTTTTTTTTTTTTTTTAGAATTAGTGTCTTTAAAAATATTTTTAGGGCTGGGGTTGTGGCTCAGTGGCAGAGTGCTTGCATAGCACATGTGAGACACTGGGTTTGATTTCAGCACCACTTATAAATAAATAAATAAATAAATAAATAAATAGATTAATTAAATAAAGGTATTGTGTCTATCTACAACTAAAAATATTTTAAAAATATATACATATTTTTAGTTGTTGATGGACATTTATTTATTTGTTTATATGTGATGCTGAGGATCGAACCCAGCGTCTCACATGTGCTAGGCAAGTGTCTGCCACTGAGCCACAACCACAGCTCTAATATGTATTATTTATGAACAGAATTTTGTGCTTTGTATTATTTGAATGTTTACATTTTATTTATTTATTTTTGAATGTTTACAATTTAAAAGGGAGTCACTAAACAAGCTCAGGAAAGAGCTCTCAATATTTAGCTCAATTCTCTCTCCTTTTCTCACTTATTCAAGAATCCATATTAAAGTCAATCTTAAGACAGCAATCTTTGACCATTGAGGGAAATTCTTATATTAAATATACATATCTATTCTTAGGGGCTAAATTAATAAATTGTTTATTCATTTATTTGATGCTAGGGATTAAACCTAGGGGCACTTTACCGCTTAATTCAGATGCCCTTTGATAAAATGATTAGAAATAATCACATACCATAGACTGATCACTGGAATGAACAACAGGCCAGCAGACAGCAGGAAAGTGAAGCCAGGGTACCAAGCAACTGTGGCTGAATAAATTCCATTAAAAGCAGAAACTGCAGTGACTCCACCAAGTGTTTCTAAGAACGCGATACAAGCAAACAGGGTACCTGTGTGGGGTACAGGGGTGTGGGAGAGGGGGCAGAAAAGACCGGATTACAAAACAAGAAAGAAAAGCTGATGAAGAAAAATTGTTATTCATTGAAAACTGCAAACAGGGAGACACTGATGGTGAATGAAATCTGTTCCTTCAAAATTCCTGAGAAGTCAGTAACCCATTTCGCAGACGAAAAAGTTCAGACAAACATCTCTCCTAGGAGTCAGTGTGAAAGATGTTGAAGACAAAGTAGCTGAGTTCCACTGTAGGTAGACGTGTTCATAAAATATGTGCGTGGGCAGTCCAAGCTCATAATCTGAGAGAAATGCACATGATTCAACCAACTTTTACCATAGTTAGAATCCAAGACTATACTGAGTGAAGAGTTAAACCTCCAAAGATAGGCTAGTTGTCTTGATGTGCTTTCTTTCTTTGTTATACTTGGGATCACTAGGTAGTAAATTTTGTGAGCATGTCAGACAGACATGACTTCCTTTTACATATGCTCAGTCTATGTTCCTATGTGGTCTCTGCTTTCTGTAGACTTTATCATCTAATTATCCCTAGGGTCTTTTAGACTATATACTGATTTTCTATTTAAACCTTTCCATTCTGTTAGACACATGCTAATACATTCTTCAAGTTCTTCATTAAACAATAGGATATGCTCTTATAGAACATAAATCTATCTCGACAAAATAATATGTAGTCATTTATATATCTTCTTTTGGCTATAATGAAAGCTCTGTCAATGCAAAGTGCATTTCTTGGTTGCTCCTATGTCCCCAGGGCCCAGCTGTTCCTGGTGATGGTAGATATTTAATAAATATTTGTTTAGTAAATGAATAAAAGCTTAATTCAGGACTCCAATTATCAGTCATCAAGTAGCATAAAGATTTATTGCCTCCAGGATTTATGATAATATGCTAAGTCAGTTTAATTGGAAAGGAGTTCTCCTACTTGCCCAACTACAATATTATTGTCTTTATTTGTGATCTCTTGCTATAGCCAAGAATAATGCTGTGCTCTGGAATGCAGACTGCTCAGTGCTAGTTCTATTATATAAGGGCGTTAATCCATTCTTCATGGGAAGCAGGTCAGACAGGGCACTATCTGTCTGATACACATACTATTATGAAGTAGCTCTAGCTTGTTGCTGAATGTCTCTGAGCAGTTAAACTTGTTTAGTAGTCGCAGAGATCAGTAGGATTCAGTAAGGACACTGGAGTTTACATTCTAAGTTTTTTTTTTTTTAATCCAACAGAACTCAAAAGGTCAAGCCTATCTTATTGTGTTTCAATTTATAATCTTATAATCACAAGGAATTCATGAGTGATACAAAGGCAAAATAGCTAGTCCAAGATGGCTTGAAGTATGAATTTCACATCTGTACAGCACACAAAGATTTTTTTTTTTTTTCCTAACTGGGATTGAGCCCAGAGGTACTTTACCATTGAGCTAAGTTCCCAGCCCTTTTTACATTTTTTTTTAAAAATTTTGAGATAGGGTCTCACTAAGTTGCTGAGGGCCTCCCTAAGTTGCTGAGGCTGACTTTGAACTTAAGATCCTCCTGCCTCAGCCTCCAGAGTCACTGAAGTTACAGGTGTGTGTGATGGTGCCCACCTAGCACAGAGAGCTTAAAATAATTACCCCATTTTTTTCACCTTCTTTTTGTTGTCGTTGTTGTTTTTTTGGTGCTGGAGATTGAACCCAGAGCCTCTTACAGACTAAGCACATGCTGAACCACTGAGCTCCACCTCTGCTCCTCCCCTTTCTCATTTAATATAAGAGAGAGTGAGGGCATCTGAAAGCCTCTCAGTATTTCCCCTTCCTCTGATTATTATAAAATACATAATATTTTCACAAAATGGCTATTTTTAAAAAATAACAAGAGATACGAGTACATTTAGTTATAGAAATTTTAACACTGTCCAAAGTACTTATTAATTTATAGTAAGGAAAAGTGTAATTACACTATCCTAGCATAATGGAGTCATAATTCACAAAGTTATTGCAATTTTGAATAAGAAATGCCCAAATGCAAACTAAGCATCTTTCAATGTTATTATAGTTAATAATGAGATGATTTTTTAAAAGCCTTTATAAACTCTATCAAATATGAACAAAAACATACATTTTGACAAGTTCATTTTATCTTTAAGTCAAAGCATGTAAACATTTTTTCTTAACAGCTTTACTGAAATATAATTGATACACCATAAAGATCACTCTTTTAAAGTACAAAATTCAGTATTTAGTACTATATATTTAGTATATTATTTAGTATATTCACAGAGTTGTGAGACCATTACTATTTTCTACATGTGGAATATTTTCATCACCCCAAAAAGAAAATCTATGCCCAATAGCAATTACTTCCCTTCTCCCCAGCTCCTGGCAAGCCTCAATCTAATTTCTGTGTCTATAAATTTGCCCATTCTGGATATTTCATGTAAACTGAGTCATATTTGTACAATAATGTGTGGCCTTTTGTGACTAGCTTCTTTCATTTAGCATAATGATTTCATAGTTCACTCATGACATTATAGTATGTTTCAGAACATTAATTCTTTTTATTGGCAGATATACTATATCCATTTGCATTGTGTCCACTATTTGGCTATCATGAATAATACTTCTATTTTGTTTGGACATGTGTTTTCATTTCTCTTGGTAGATACATGGGGGTGGTGTTGCTGGGTCATAAGGTAACTAACTTTCTGAGGAACTACCAAACTGCTTTGCAAAAGTGGCTGTACCAATTTATATACCCAGTAGCAGTGGATGAAGGTTCCGCTTTCTCAACTTCCTCACTCATACTTGTTATGATCTTTTTTACTTTGGCTATCCAAGTGTGCCTTATTGTGGGTTTGATTTGCATTTCTTTGATAGTTAGTGATATCCTACTTTTTTTCATTTGCTTATTGACCTATCTTCTTTGGAGAAATGTCCACTCAGATCCTATATCCATTTTTAATTGCATTGTTTGTCTTTTTGTTATAGAGTTTCAAGCATTCTTACCTTCGCTGAATACAAGTTCCTTATCAGACATAGATTTGCAAATCTTCTCTGTGCCTGCCTTTTCATTTCCTTCATAGTATTCTTTGAAGCACAGAGATTTTGAATGAAGTCTTTATTGAAGTCTAAAGTACTTATATTCTTCTTTTGTTGTGCTTTTAGTGTCATATCTAAGAAACCAATGCATAGTCCAAGGAAGCAGGTAGATTTTTACATAGTATAATAACAATTTTTATATTCCTAAGTGGTTCTCAAGGTAACCATCATCACGTGGTCTATAAACAGCTGTTTGACTATACAGCTTCAGCTTATGAGTGGAAAAGAATCAAGAAATATATTTTCAAGTTATTGAATTATGCAGTTTTCCTTGGTGTTGACTAAACTGGCATAAATACAAAAGCACACTTAGGAATTTTCCATAAATAATCAAATAAGAACCAGACTGATATGATACAAAAGAAAGTACCTATGTCTAATAATATTCATATGATACAGAAGAACAGGAGGACAACCCCATATGCTAATATCTACTAGTTATAATTATAAATTTAACTCTTGTCTTCTTTCTGTGCTGGTTATTCTCTGTCTGCCCTTTCAACCATTGGGCCCCTGTTCCCTGATCTACACTTGGGAGGCTGACCCTCATATGACATGACTAGGACATCCTTCTTGGTCCAATTTCCTATTGTGCTATGTCAAAGGTATGAAGGAGGAGAACAAGGCTATAGTGTGTTTTCTCTCTTTCTTCCCTATTTTGGGCACCTCTCTGGGGACCTCCACAGTGCCTATACCATCATTCTTGGAAGTCTCTGATTTGAACTAGTTGAGTGGGATCATGTTTGCTGTAGGACTCTGATTTGGGTCCCAAGTAAGAATATAATTTGAAGTCTACATATATAGTCTAAGTACAGCCAGCCCTCTATATCCACAGCTTCCACATCCAAAGATTCAACCCATCATACATAAAAAAATATAGTTAGGCATTTGATGGTTATTTTTCTACTAAACATGTACAAACATCATTTTCTTGTCATTATTTCCTGAGCAATGTAGTATAACTACTATTTACATAGTATTTACATTGTGTTATGTATTGTAAGCCATCTAGAGATGATTTAAAGTACACAGGAGGACATGTGCAGGTTATGTGCATATAATATATAGTATTACTTAAGGGACTTGAGCATCTGTGGATTTTGGTGTTTGTAAGGGGTCCTGGAATCAATCTCCCTCAGATATTGAGAGACAACTGTATTTAAGTTACCAATCTGGCTAAAGAACCATTAATTAAAAAATATATCGTGTTTCTCTACTGTGGAAAACATATCTCTGTAATGATCTGGAAGGCCTGGCACAAACGCAGAATTCTTAGACCTTTTTAGAATTCCATGTAGGAACAAGACAGCATGGTAGAGTTGGCCCTTGGCCCTCTGTCCCCAGCCTGCAGCCCACCCCCATTCTGTTCTACTCCTTGATCCATCTTGCTTAGAAAGGGTCAACTGCACATGGGTGTCAACATGCTTGTTCTATGATTCCAAGTTTTGGTCAGACCTTCCTATGAAGAGACACCCTTGGATTCTCTGGTCTAGAGGAGAGCACGTGGAGGTATATCCATGGAAGAGGATCAGGCAGACACTCACTGGGCATAAGCTCAGAGTTGTATGGATAGAAATTATGGAGACTCAGGTAGCCAGAGTACAGTATAGAAAAAGCAGAGGTGTTTTGGACTCTCAGTGGACATATCCACTTAACCCTTAGGTCTCCTCTTGGGTTAGGGCACAGCCAGAGGAAAGGCCAGAGCCGCTTTCTAAAACAAGGGCCCTAGGAATGGGCTCTTTTACCTGAGTGTAAACCTCTTCCTGACATAGCTTACCACTTAATTCAAAAGATCTGGGCAGAAAATGGTTATCAATGCATCAAATTCTATCGTACATTCTGTTGATACATTCATTACATTCTTTAAATGACTTAAACTCACCTTGTTCAGTAGGACGGACTACTTTTGACAACATGGATCGCAGGGCAGAGAGTGGCATAATAGTGAAAAGGAATGGCACCCGGACTATGAGAGAAATGACTGGATTAGAACACTTTTGGTAACTGTACATGGGAAACATTCTCAGTCTAAACATGTAAGTTTTAGGTCCAGATCTATAATCTACCAATGGAGGCTGAGCAGCTTCTTCTTACACACTTCTTGTTTAGCAAGTTGTGACAGCTAGTTTTTGTCTGTTTGTTTGTTGTCCTTTTTCAGACTTAACACAGTGTTAGTTAGCATTCCTTTACTGCACAGATTCATTTATTGGTAAACTGGCTCCTTATCATCTTGCAAGCTCGTCTTTGTGTCTAAATAACTTCATAAATACAAATGGCCTCTGTTCTTAAATTATGATCCTTAACCATCAATAGCCTTTTAAAATATGTCATGATATATTTGCAGATTGCTTTAAGGTTTTCAAAGTGTTTTCTCATATATCAACTTACATGGCCTTGGCAGTTCTTAGTGAGACAGAGGAAAACTGGCATTTATTGAATAGTAGGCATTGTGTGAAGTGTTTTGTAGTTACCTCATATTCATTATATTCCTCTGAATGAGGCATTATCATGCGCATTTTGCAAATGAGAAAATGAGAGCTCAGAGGAGTTAAGTAACTTGCTGAAGGTCACCTAGGGCTGTTGGTGGAAGTTAAGGCCATTTCTCTTTGGTCACACTACTTCTATACTAGGAAGTAGGAGGTAAACACTTCATTTGTAAAAAAGACTAAATTTAGCCTTTCTCAAAGTGATGCTCCCCAGTTCCCATAGCCCTTTCCAATGCAGGATCTCACCTAAACCCTATAAAAATAGTTTTGAGGCATGTAATTAAGCAAGCAGTTCAGTGTGCTGAATAGCAATTCATCACAAGTCAATTCATGAAATGACCAGTAGGTCAATTTGCAAAAACTTCCCCTAAAACACTTTCCTTTTGAAGGATGCGAAGCTATTCTTTTGGTATTGAGGGAGATAGGACCCTCAGAGCAAACCCCAAGTACTTCTTGCCTCCTTCATCTCTTTGGAAGCAAAATTTGTGATTTCTGATTTTGTATAAAGTTTATAACAGTAATTTCTATTCTGGTTGCAATGTATTATTGGATGGTAAAATTAATTTGGTGGAGCACATCAGAATATTTTTTAAAATAGCATAAAACAAATGTCAGAATACTTGGGGGGAAAAGAATTTCTTCTTGAATATATTCAACAAATATGAATTTTCTTATAAATCAATTAGATACACTTTATATAATTGTTCTAAATATTTTTATGGGAAATAGCCTTCTTAGCAGCATTTTAAAAAATGTTCACTTTGGTAAACTGGCTATTGGTGAAAGCTATATTGAAGAACTCATTCATATAAAGAATATCTCCCAAAACATTTTTTTGGCAGACATGTAAATTTGGAAAATTGTGGTCAATTCAGGGAATACTCCCCACTACCCCCAGTAGATTTTGCTCTCATCTTATTTGCTTCTGGCAAACTAGCTTTTTAACTTTAAGACAACTGGAATGGGTTGAATAGAGAGCTTTATATTAAAGGTTCTGTCCCATCAGACTTAATTCATTTCATATAAAATCAAATACACAGTTCCAAGGCTGCATTTGTAACTCACCTAAAAACATCATCAGTGTAGTTCTAGCAAAAGCAGCTGTGGCCATTCCTGCTATGGTGGTAAAAATTCCAATGACGGCCATATGAATATCTTCCATGCAATAAGAAAAAAGCCAAATTCCTAGGAAGCTACTCAAAAAGGAGATACTACTCAAAGCTGATCCATAACCTATAAAAATTTCATTCCAGCAGAGTGGGGGACCCAATTCATAAAGGATAAAAACTGGGGAAATGCCACTTATTACGAAGAAAAAAGTGATCATTGTAAAAAGTAACAAACAGAGCAAAAGCCGTTGCTTACCAGAAGCATTTTTAAAAAGTATGTAAGTTCGGTAAAATAGGTCTTTAAAGCCTTCACTACATGATATGGTAACATTCTGAGTTGAAGACTCTTTCATTGGATTATCAAGTAAAAATAAAATATATGTCAAGTTAACAGTAAGAACTATAGCAATAATTAAAAATGACCATACAAAACCTAGTTCTCTAATAAAATAGCCAGATGACAGTCCTGTTAGTCCAGTAACGAGTCCAAGCATAAAATCAATTATAGCTATTCGAATTGTTTTTTGTTTGGATTCTTTACACTGATCAACTATATAGGCAAAGCAAGCTCCATAAAATGTTGTATAATTGCCACAAAATGCACCAATGAAGGTAGATGCAATCAAAAGCTGGAATGGAAAGGCAAAGTAGGACAGCAAATAGATCCAAATGCTGGTTGCAAGAGCACCAACGGAAGATAAAATCATAGGGAATTTTCGCCCATGGCGATCACTACTAGATAGAAGAATGAACGTAGACAACAGGCCAGGAATTAAACCACTTATCTCCATCTGCAGGCTAAATAAAGACACTTTTTCCTGAACTTCCTGCAAAGAAAAAGAAGACAGTGGATTTATACAATGTGCATAAAAATATCATGATGCATATTTTTCTTGACATTGCCGGTCAGTCATGGGTGGGGAATCTGGTCCATGGTGGGGATCTGACACAGCTTAAATCTTCATCAGTTCACAAAGCAGGTGTCAAAAGGTGACATAAGCATTCATACTCAGTCATGATATTCAAGTGGCCACCTGAATCCATGAAAAGAAAAATGTGTGTACTGGTGTGTGTCTCTTGCAAGAAAGACCTATACACTACTAGGCCTCTGATGTTAGCCATAGTATGAGTTTTCTTCCTTCTATGAAGAGTTCACACTGGGAGATCATGGCTACTATTCCAAAGCAAGAATGACACCCTTTCCTGTGATAGGTCTTCCTGTCCCCACTAAAGGAGAGTGAATAACTCATATGGATGCCATATTTGACAGGCCTTTATTTAGGAAGAGCTCTGTTACCCTTTTGACTTCTATTTCCACAAATAGATTAATGAGAAACTTATTCTTTTATTTACTATATTAAAAAAAAACCTAAAAAGGTAAATCCCATAAAGGGGACTTACATTAACTAAAGATGATAGCTAGCCATAAACTCAACCTCCAATGACCAAAATGGTGACAATGGATGAGTACATACACACTGAGACTGGGAGTTGTGATGACTGACATACTAGTCATTTGATGGAAATAATTTGGGGAGATATAAAAACACTTTCTATTTGCCACTTATCTGTATTTTCCAAAATTAAAATGTAGAGTATGTGCCATTTTTATAATGAGCAATATTAAGCTCATTAAAAATAAAAGATTTATTTATGTGCTATGCAGAAAATAGCCTAAATGATTAATGAATTACAAAATTATCAGATGTTTCCTCCCCTACAAGAAGAATAACCTAAAGGAGGACAGGAACTGAGTCTTCTTCACCACAGTACCACCAGCTCCAAGGACAGGGCAGGTGGGCAGGTACTCAGTAGATAATGAATGAATGGTCATGTAATAAGGACTTTGTAAGCTGCTAGGTGTGCGGGATCTGACCAAATTATTTATCTCCATAGCTTCTTCATCTGACAGATATGAATGTTGTCTCTACTTCACAGGCTATTGGTAGGGTTACATTTAAAACAAACATAAGATGCTAAACATATAAAATAAATAAGGAGGGGAAGGGAGGGGGCATGGGGGTAGGAAAGATGCTGGGATGAGACTGACATCATTACGTAGGTGCATGTACGATTGCATGAGTGATGTGACCCTACTTGGCTTACAACCAGAGAAGTGAAAACTTGTGCTCCATTTGTGTACAATGAATCGAAGAACATTCTGCTGTCATGTGTAATTGACTAGAACAAATAAATTAAAAAATAAAATAAAATAAACAAGGCCCTAGCACAGTTAGTGCTCAATCAATTTGACCTATTTCCTTTTTCTGGATAAAACATCCTGAGCACATCTTTGTATCTCTTACAGATACAGTGCCATCAAGTAAATATTTATTGAATAAATAAATAAGTAAAAGTTACCTTATAATCAGCTTCTAAACCAGATGTTCTAGTTTTGGTTTCCTCCTCCCCGTTTCTATCCCACCACCCAGGTTCTGTCTTCCTCTTTTTATTACCATTCCTAACCCAGTCTAGTACACAGACTACTTCCTCATCTGTAACCTGAATTTTAAAATACAGATTTTAACAAGGACAAACTCGAAGCACATTCCACCATAAATCATAATTGAAACATAAGAAAAAAATTGTGCATGTGGGTGTACGCATGCGTGTGTTGAAACTCTGGAGGAAGATAGTTAACATATCACATAGGAGTAGATAGGAGAAGTTTAAAAAATGCTATTTTCTATCCAAGACTGCACAGAATGACAATGTCCTAAGGAAAGAATAAATGAAGGGCTGGGGATGTGGCTTAAGCAGTAACGTGCTTGCCTGGCATGCGCGGGGCTCTGGGTTCGATCCTCAGCACCACATAAAAATAAAATAAAGATGTTGTGTCCACTGAAAACTAAAAAATAAATATTAAAAAATTCTCTCTCTCTCTTAAATAAAAAAAGAATAAATGAAGGAAAGCAGTAAATCTATGTTAAAGAAGTTACAGGGCTGGGGATGTGGCTCAAGCGGTAGCGCGCTCGCCTGGCATGCGTGCGGCCCGGGTTCGATCCTCAGCACCACATACAAACAAAGATGTTGTGTCCGCCGAAAACTAAAAAATAAATATTAAAATTCTCTCTCTCTCTCTCTTTAAAAAAAAAAAGAAGTTACAATTTCATAGAGTAAAATGTATAAGTGAATTCCAGTTGAATAGAAAATATTCCATGTCATTTTCAAAAATCAACAAATATGCCCAGAATTCCTTCTCTCTTTGTTCCCTAGGCAAAGTTCCCCGCCACAGCCTTGACTTTTTGTTAAAGGTCCTTCTGAGATTAACCCCATTGCTGAAGAGAAATATATAGGTGTCCCTTCCAGTTAGAGGGCTCAGAATACTTTAAGATTTGAAAAATAGGTTTGAGCAATATAATATTATTTCTATGAGTGTGTGTTTGTAGATATACATGTATGTGCATGTATTAATACAAAATGAGTTGAAAAATAAGACTTTCACTCATATAAACTATCAAAATGTCAAATGCAAAGTGCGAGAGCTCGGTTTATTCTATCTACACCCTGAAATTTATAATAGTATCTTGCATGCTAATACCTAGGCACGGGTGCATACTGGTTATGTAGGAAGGATAAATGAATATGGCACAGCAGTAAAGAGTCTGTTATCATAATTTTCACTGTCCTTTTACACACAATTGATTTTTGGGAGGAAAACAAAAGAAAAATTTGAGCTGAAAAAGTGATTGATCTGTTTATTTTATTAGGGACTCACCCCATGCTGTGACATCTCTTATCCTTTCAGTTTTAAAAACAGTCTGCCAAGCCCTAAACTTGGAGTAACCAGAGCCCGACCAGACGAGCTGGATGGTAGAGATGGAAGTTGAGAGAACAGGACACATTTGCTCTTGGATTTAGAGGGAGAGGGTGTTCTCTGAGCACAGCAGGGATAGGATCCTGAAAAGGGACCCAAAGGAAGTGCTGAAGGTGATGGTGGTTTCTTTACAAACATGTTCCTTTGTAAATGACATGTCTCCCAGCACTTCCTGTCTCGGTCATAGCTGGGAATAGCAGAGTGGGGGAGTGGGTGGTTTTCAGTTCCCCACTCCGAGGAAAAGCACCAGGGGTCTAAGAGTACCATCTTTAAGAGAAGGGATCAAGATAGTATGTTCTCTTGAGTATAAATCCAATTAAAAATAATACATGAGCTGGGCATGGTGGCGCACACCTGTAATCTCAGGCAGCTTGGGAGGCTGAGGCAGGAGGATTGCTAGTTCAAAGCCAGACTCAGCAATAGTGAGGTGCTAAGCAACTTAGTGAGACCCTGTCTCTTAATAAAATATAAAATAGGCCTGGGGATGTGGCTCAGTGGTTGAGTGCCCCCGAGTTCAAACCCCAGACCCCAAACTAACTAACTAAATAAATAAATACAAACAAATCAGTTTGAAAGTTGGGCCAAAATCTTCTAAATGAGACCACTGCTCTAGGGGGCTCTTAGCAGCTGGACCAGGCTCGAGGTGGGGACTAGCACTTTTTACCTGCTTAGCCACAGAGGCCACCAAGATGGCTGGACCAAGGCCAGTCTTCCCTGAGTCCAGGAGGGCAGGTACAGCAGACATTCAGGTCCTCTCTGCCCAGGGCCCTCCCACAGGAACAAGGGGGCCTGCTCCCAGGGGCCAGGTGAAGGAAAACACAGAACCAAACACAGGAATGATGATCCCATGGAGCCTTCTTGCTCAAGGGAAGGATGTATAATGAGACATCCTGGAAGGGACACAAAATGCTCAGTGAGGCCCTTGGCCCTTCTCTCATTACAACCTTACTCTAGGCCAGAACCTTGCTGTGTGCACAGCTGCCCAGAATTTAGCAGTTTCAGGAAAATGGAAATAAGGAAATGAGTAAAATCAGGGACTGAGCCAGACACCTGGGCCTTGCCCCAGCTAGCTTCCACCAGACACCTGGGGGGACACGGGGTGGGCACGAGCCCTAGGGCTCTCTGCCACTTCCGCTCCTCAGACTCCTTTCACAGGCAGACTCTCAGAGCCAGGGGAGGCAACTCCATTTCCTTAAACTCTTCTGTGAGTGGCAGCGTCATTCTTGCCATCACAAAAAATCCCCAAGAGGAAGAGTTCTGAATTTATATGCATGGTTTATTTTTGAGGCATTATAGAGGAAAGCATTTCCACATCTGACAGCCACTTCTTTTGCATTTGGACATCAGTAGACTTTTGTCCAAAACTGTTGAAAGGCTCAGGAGGATGGTAAAGTACCTCCTGTTGTAAACAAATACAAAGTAAGGGAGGTGGGAAGGCCCCATAACGTCTAGCTGAATGTTTTCAGTGTCCAGAGAGCAAAAGTGAGCACTCCTCACTCTAGATGTCCTCACATTTCAACATATGGGAGTCAAGGCTGATTTCTTAATGCTACCAGATGACAAGTGACATGTGCTGCTCCACTTCTACCCCATGACAGACCCCTGGCCAGTTTACATGTTGGATCACTTTCTGGAGTCCCTAAAAACTGTGACATGCAGGTGCAGTAGAAGGGAGCTGGGAGGAAGAGGACAAGGGAGAGGTAGACATACCATGTTTCACCCGCCTCTATCCACTGTGTCCACCGAGTAGCTCATCCCAGCAGGCCTTGGCCTAAATTTTCAGACTATTTTTTAAAATTATTTTTTTGGGGGGCAGAGATCTCAGACTGTGCTGGGATTTTCTAAGAAAAACAAGAACTAGCGTCTCACAAGAAGTAGGTTTCAAGAAAAGGCAGACTGCCAGTCTGGCATATGCCTATAATCCCAGCTACTTGGGAGGCTGAGGCAGGAACATGGTGAGCTCTGGGTTAACCTTGGCATCTAAGCAAGACCCCCCATATCACCCTCCCTCAAAAAAAAAATAAAAATAAAAAGAAGAAGAAGAAAAGGCAGATTATAGCCGGGCACCATGGCACATGCCTGTAATCCCAGTGGCTGGGGAGGCTGAAACAGGAGGATCCCAAATTCAAAGCCAGCCTTCACAACATTGAGGTGCTAAGCAACTCTGCGAGACCCTGTCTCTAAATAAAATACAAAACAGGGTTGGAGATGTAGCACAGTGGTTGAGAGCCCTGAGTTCAATCCCCAGTACAAAAAAAAAAAAAGGCAGATTACAGATGTTGGGAAATGTCAAATGAGATGAGAGTCCAGTGAATGCTATTGGTCTGCAATTTGGGACTTTGATAGTCATTCTTGAGAGGCCAAAGCATAAGTGTCATACCCTCTTTAATTACATTTTAGGGATATTTTAATGTCTTACCTTCTGGACTGCAAAAATTGGGCTGCTTTTGTTTTTGTCACACTCAGAAATATTGTTATCAAGGGCAAAGCTGTAGTTGCTTGTTTCTTCCCATATTCTCCTATACAGGTATTGTGTCGTCAGTGGAGAGATCAAAGACAGAGCAAAGGAGTTAAGGAGAATGGCAGGTTCAACATAGGAAATCTTCATATTGTTTGGGTAGGTGGCTGAATTCTAATAGGAAAAAAAAGAGAGAGGTAACCAATTGCATTCTTATCTCAGAGCCTAATTTTTCAAAGATGGGGAAGCTAGAAAACATTTTGGAGTAAATATCACACAAGCAAACTAACAGAAAAGCAGTGAGCCCTTCCGAGGAGAATCACTTTTACTTGGGAGTACTCAGCTGGGATCATCACTCTTTTCGGTGTTCAAGAGTGGGACGTTTTAACACTCAAGCCGCCCTGGAGAAGATTCTTTGTGATGATCTTACCCAGTTCTCCCCACTGTGGGTGAGTCAATGGTCAGACTGCATCTCACCAGCTGGTTTTCATAAGGTAAACAAAGGAGTTTCCTTAGGATACCGCAGTTACGCAACTGTTATTGTCATTTTGCTGCGTGTTAATGGGCAGGGAAGGAGTCTGAAAAGCAAAACTCTTAATCGGAAGGGGTTTTTTCTTTTTCCTTTCTGTAACTCACCCCGCGATTAGTCTGCCTGCCGGGCTAGGAGGTCCGGCATTTTCGGGGTCAGACTCCTGATGCCCCGCGCTGGCGCAGCGCCTTCGGGCTCTAGGGCAGCTCCCAGCGCTGGGGCACTGGCGGCTGCGAGGGCCACTCAGCCCGGGTGGTGGGGAGAGGGCCGGGGCTGCGCAGCCGGCGCTGTAGTGGGGCGCGCAGGGGATGAAATTCGCCTGTCGGGGAAACACGAACCCTATTTTAAAGCAAACCAAGACAAGCGTACTTCCTGCGTCCAGAATGACACCCGCGACAGTCACTGCGCTGCCCTCGGCTCCTCCTCGGGCCTGCGGACTTGCTCTCAGCCAGCTCCCGGAGGCGCCGGCGGCAGCTGCTCTTCCTGGCTCTGACAAGCC
>NW_025999932.1:24184405-24190257 GCF_001458135.2 Marmota marmota marmota
GCCTGTCCGCCACCTGCCGGGCCCGCTCTTGGCAGTGACTCAGCTGCGGCCCGCGAAGCCTCGGGGCCCACGGAGGAAGCCGGGCGGGCGGCTGTCTGCGTTGTCACAGTACGACCCGGCTGTCCTGCGATTGGGCTCTGCGGCCGGCGCCCCCGCGGGGATTGGTGCGCCTTGCTGTCATGTCACTCTCGTGTTCCCGCCCCTTCAGGCCGGAGGTGAAGCCCTGTGGAGCCCGGGTGCCCAGATGCTGCTGGTGGGCGCGCGCAACTGTTCTGCAACGCCAAGCATTTCAAAGTCCGAATATCGTGTTTACGGCAGCGCACAGAAGATCTGTTGCAGAGGGACACGTTTGGGCTGCAGCTCACTGTAGTATACCCGTCGGCTGGGCAAGTGCGGGCAGAAAGAAGTAGCGCAGTAGAGGAGGACCAGATAGGGAGTGCCGGTGGAGAGTACAGGAAAGAGTGCTCCTGGCACAAAGTTAGACCAGCTTTGCAATGTGATCGCTGGCTTTTCCTATTGATGGTGGCCTTGGGAAAAAAATTAGATCTCTAAAACCCTCATTTCGTTGTTTGTCAAGCAAGGATCAGAAGTCTTATAGAGTTGTAATTAAAACCTTAACATACGCACACAGCAGGGCCACTGAAACAGGAGCATCAATGCCCTCAAACTGTTACTTCTTGAAGGAAGGAGGAATGCATAGGTAGGGAGCCCTGGGGCAACTCAGTAAGGAGGTGTTACGATTTACTAGGGGCTCCTATTCTTGAGTCAGGAAACTGTTCAAGAACAAAAACAAGGTTTTCCTCTCGAGTGGTTTCTGTCTGGAGGTAACCACTCTTTGATTAGTATCTTAATAAATCTTATCTAGGAGTCAAAATCAGATGGAAGCTAAAGCCATAATTGATAAAGAAAGCCTCAGTCATGAATATTTGTCATTTTTTGTGGCTTAGGCAATGTTCAAGTTTTGTCTTAAGATCACTATGAAGTGATCTTATTTTTGTCTTGCTCATGGTCCAGAATGGCCTTGTCTGGTATTGGTGTTCTTTTAGTCATCAGAACACTGGGTCTAGAAAAACTCACAGCAACTCAGATGATAGTTCCAAACCTGGCTTTCAGAGCCACTTTCTCTTTCTCAGTACCCATTTAAATGATACTCTTGTCACTGAATGGAATGTCAAAAGTCTTTGGTTTGAGTCCTCATAGGTACTTAATAACTAGTAGCTTTGGACTTGCCCCAAACTTAATTCTCAGTTTCTTCAAATGAGCATATATGAAGCACTTATGATGTTTCAAACAATGGAACACAGATGTTGGAAAGAAGATAGACAAAAGTGAATAAGATGGTTTACTGTGAAGACAATATATATATAATTTTTTTTTCGGTATTGGAGATTTAACCAGGTTGTTTTACCATTAAATGGCTAGCCCTTTTTATTTTTTTCATTTTGAGACAGTGTTTCACTAAGTTGCTTAGGACCTCACTGATTTACTGAGGCTAGTCTCAAACTTGTGATCCTCTTGCCTCAGCCTCTCAAATCCCTGGGATTACAGATGTGTGCCAGCACACAAGGCCAAAGATGTAACATTTTAAAATTAAAGTACATTTTGCTAGGGGGTAGACTAGAGATGTATTTAAAGTGGGAAGGGTCACCAAGAACAGCTGATTCTAACCAGAAGGAGTTGATATGGACTAGAGAAAAAGTGATCTGACTACCCACAAGAACATAAGGGAGGAAATAATCTATACCTTAGTACATTCAACAGTTGTCAAGCACTCTATGATCTTAGTTATTGTTACTAAAATAGCATCCATCTTGTGCTAATGAACCTATTTTCTGAATATTTTGCCTGATCAGAAGCAAAATGATCATTTCAGGATTTGGCTCCTATAAAATCAACAAGATCAAGGTCATGCTCCAAATCTTCTATTTTTCTAACAGTGAAAGTGTATCTGTCAAGCTACATGTCCATTTTGGATTACTGGGAAGCTTCAATTCCCATCATTTTCATTCATGGACACAGATTGATGGAGCCATCTTTGACTATTATTGTTGGCACAAGGGTAGAGAGAAGGAAATATGATAAATCTGATACCAGCTCTTAATGGTTCACCCTTAGAAATGGTACATGACACTTCTGCTAACATTCCATTGGCCAGAACAAGTCTCAGGACCATGTGGAGAACTACAGTCCTATCATGTGTTCAGAGGAATAGGTAATAATGACAATGGCTCTAATCTCTTCCATGTCCTCAGGCCATAATTTCTCATGAAAATCAATAGAAAGGAAAAGGCATTTAGAAGACGTTCTTTCTTATGGAGCAGGATGATTTGTATCCAATATACTTCCATGTCTTGCTAGCCCTACTTTTATACACCAAAAAGGAAGTCAGGCCTTCTTAATGTATTCAGCTGTCCTTCTCTATGGTGACAATTGTTTTACAAGTCTCTTCTTTTTTTTTCTTTTTCTTTTTGTCAAATAATACTAAATCCTTGAATATGTACAAATTGAAAAAGACTTAATCAACTCTTCATTGGAAGCTGTCACTGTACTGGATATTGTGGGTGAAACAAAAATCACACATCATTGTTAATCATTGAAGAAGTTTCCCTTTCTTTGGTAAGAAAAGGTGGAAATATGTGAAGGGAGTAAGGATGATTCTAAAAAAAAAGAAGAAGAAAGTAAGAAAGTATTTGGAAATCATCAGAGACTCATCAGTCCCTGTACCCACTATGGTCATTACCCGTTACAGGCTCAAGTTTTCTTCCTTCAAAGACTGAGAGGAGAAACAATAGAAAGGGCTAGCTGGGCCAGGAGCAACAGCCATCCGCCAGGTCGGTATAATTTGCCTGAAATGCAGGTCAACAGGTATAAACCTTCAGGACAGGAGCCTCCAGGAAGATTTTGAAATTTTGTGTTCTCAGTTCAATGACCTAGAAATTTTAATGTAAGCACTTTATGAATTGTCTTATAATCAAGTACTGACATTTGGTTTCAGTATCTGTATTTGTATTTTTACTTTTGGTCCCATTGGCTTCAAGCAAGAGTGCTTCAATAATGTTAGATTAATGGGAATAAATATATAAATGATATGCCCAACCTATGTGAAGGCCAAATAACGTCACATGTTGTTCAAGATGTTGGTAAAGATGGCGCCCCGAGTGCTTCTCTTCCGGGAGCTCAGGTTCATGACGCCCTGAATGGCGCAAGAACCATCACATCCAGTCCCTGTGATGGCGCTAACTTTGAATGGCGCACCTCCAATCCCTGAAGTGGTGACTCTCAGCCAATGAAGAAGTAACAGCCCACTCGCCTTGCTCCTCCTCATCCTGTGTTAAGCCCATAAATATCAATAATCTGTTCCTGTTCGTTGTCTTACTCTTACTCTCTCTTACTCTTGCTCTCTTACTCTCTTACTCTCCCCTCTCTCTCCCCCCCACTTCTCTCTCTCTCCCCCTCCCCTCCTTCTCTCTCCCTCCCTCTCTCCCCCCTCCTCTCTCTCTCTCTCCTCCCTTCTCTTCTGCGACTGGCCGCTATGGTCCTGCTAATAAAATCTCGGACAGGTAAACAGTTGTTTTGGCTTGTTGAGTTTACGGAGCTTTTCCATTGTCCTTTACACAAGAGAAGTTTTTATACTATCTCAATAAAAACTGGGAGAGAAGAAATGAGCCCTCCCCTGACACACGAACACATATATTAAACAAAAGAACCCATGCTGTGCTGGACAGCACCGTATTCAAGTGGAAAAAGCCCAGACAGAATATAGCAGTTATGAGATTTTGCTTGTTTCAAGAACTTTGTTTTTTTCACTTCTGATAAAATGGGAAAAGATGTAATAGGAAAAACCTTCAGTTATCCCAATTGCTGCTTACTAGGTGATTGTTAGTAAGATAAGTATAAATTGTTACAAGGTACAATTGTACAAATTGTTAAAAGGAGATGTAATCTGATCATATGACCCTGGTGAGTAATTTTCTAGAAGAGACCTGAGCAGGTCTTATCTATTTGAGAAATTCATAGCCTGACTTCAGTCCTTGTCTGTCCTGACCTCTGTTGCACTAGACACTGTTAAACAGATTCCTCCTTCGGGAAAATGTTCTTTCCCTTTAGATTCTATGGCCAGACTCTGTCTTCTTGCCACTTCAAGGATGCATTTTTGGTTTTCTGTGTGAGCTTGCTTCTCAATTCATGCTGTCCCTCAGGTTCCATCTCAGCTCTTTCTCCTCAGTCAATCTCACCACTTGTGACTCACATCACAAATGTGCGGCCCACTCCCGAATCCCTTATCTCAAGCTCACTCTCTTCTCTCCAACCTGTCACTCAGAGGGGCCACCTGAATATAGGTTGAGCATCCCCTAACCAAAATGCTTGGGATAAGAAGTATTTCAGACTTCAGAGAATATTGGATTTTGGAAAATTTGTATAGACTTAACCATTTGAGCATCACTAATTTAAAAATCTGAAATTTGAAATGCTCTGAAATTTGAAATTTTTTTGTGTCATCTTGGTGCTCTAGAAGTTTTGAATTTAGGAGCATTTCGAACATCAAATTTTCAACCTATATTTTTAAAAATGACTGCATGCTTAAAACGTCCAAAGCAAATACCATCTTCCTGATAAATCTGATACCCTTTTGTAATCCCTGTTTCAGTCAGTGATCACTGCCCCGTAAACAGAGACATGGGAGTCATCCCTCATTTCTTGGTCACCACATACATGGTGAATATTTTACACTGTAGGTATAACTGGTATTATCCAAACCTATTCTCAGTGTGTGCCTATAAGGCAGGTAAGGCCCCTGGTTTTAGAGATTAAGGTTAAACAGCTCTTTTTTGACTTGTCTCAGGTTGGGGGCTATGATATCTTGCCATTGCTCTATTGGTAAGTAGCATATTAAAGTTGCTGGAGGTGGGCAAATACGCAAAGAGACTAGGGCATTCCCTTGTAAATCAAATTCTTACCCTTTTCCTTTGAGGTTGCAAATTATTACACTTTTGATAGGGTGGGATGGTCCAAGGAAGCTTGGTTTTCAGAAATGTCTGATAAGGGCTATCAGGAAGAACTGCCCCATGGTGGTGGTGATGGAGGTGGTGCAGAGCCAGCCTCAACCCCAGGGCCTGCGGTGTCCTAGGGGAGGATCGGGAAGGAAGAGAGTAATGAGGCTGTCATCTACCACATTGGACCTTGGAGTTCCTCAAGAGAAATTGCTGATTCACTCACTGTAAATGAAGTTACATGTCATGAGAGTTGTAACAAGGAACCCAGTGTCCCATGTCGTGGAGTAACTATTGCAATGATGTTTACACCTGAGAATCAGTCTTCCTGTTTTCTGTACCAGCCTCACCAAAGAGAGATTGGAAACTTAGGCAGAACCACCCCACTACTCCATTTCTTTCTGTGTAATAATAGTAAACAGGACTAATTCAGTTGGACTCAGTACGCATCCAGAGGGTTTTACTTCTCAAGAACAGGAGCACTCAGAAAATGAATGGACTTCTCTCAGCAGTAGTGAAGCCAAGTCCTTGTCCCACACAGGTGGAGTGGCAGCCCAGGTGGGCTGGAGTGTAGTGGCGAGCACCGACCCTTACCTGGCACAGCCCACCATGCTGGAGTGAACCAGGACCAAGGCAAGCCAGGGCAAGTGGACCTGTCACTCCCAGGCAGCCCAGCTGGGCCAGTGCAGATGTCCATTCCACCCAGGGCACAGCCTGGAACCTCAAAGATCTTGACTTCCTGTCTCCCAAGAGGTGGCAAAATAGGTGTAGGGCAGATGTTGAACAGAAGTGTGGACTCTTAGTTGTTGGTGTTGTCCTTCTCCTCCTCCTCCTCCTCCTCCTCCTCCTCCTGCTCCTCCT
>NW_025999932.1:24191713-24266326 GCF_001458135.2 Marmota marmota marmota
AAATTTGGGGGCCAACAGACGTGAGGCAAAGAACCTCACCCCCCCACTGGTGCAAAGGCCTATCCACAAGTATGGCTGTATGCTGGACTGGTAGTCAATGATGGGTAAGATCCAATTGCAGTGGTACCAACCTAAGACGGGAGGCTGAAGCCTTGAGGTCAGCTCATCCGATGATGGGTAAGGACCATATGTAGTATTGGACAACCTAAGACAGGCACGGTCCCTAAGCCACATGCTTGTTGTTTAATTAAACAGAAGGGGGGAGATGCTGAGAGCCACAGCCGAGTCAGAATGGCCCCTGGCATTTTGCCAATAGTATTGGTTGAGAGGCGAGCCATTAAGATGATGCTGGATTGATTCAATTGTATATTAGACCTTTACTGTCCGCCTCGGGTGCCCGCTACTTTGGAGTTCTCGCGAGGATTTCCTGGGGAGTTCACGTTGGTTGGTGAAGTTCCGGTGGAGGGAGTTCTGGTTGGTGTGTGAGGTGCCGGAGAGGCGCCGTGTGGGTGGCGTTTGGGAGAGTTCCCAGGGAGCGTGTGTGGAGTGTGCTGTTGGAGTTCGGAAATAAAGTTTGTTCCTGCTTGAGTGGCTCGTGATTTGTGCCCAGCCAGACTGCGGCAGAAATTCATGCACACACAACTCCATAATGCAGATGAGACTTAGAGAATTACCCATCTTCTTCCATCTCTAGGCTCTTACCCTAGGCTTCACTGCCTCTCTCTCACATTGCTGCACAGATTCTTACCTAAACATTCTTCCTCTATTCTTCAAGCCATTTTCTACACAGCAACAAAGTATGGTCTTCTTTTGAAACCCTTCAAAGCCTTGCCCATTGAATCCAGAATAAAACTCAACCTCCTTACCATGGCTTGAAAAATACCAAAAATACCAAATACTATTCTTCCCTCTTGGTCAGCCAAACTCCCTTCCACATCAGGATCCCAGCACCTCTCCTTTCCTTTTGTCTTAGTCCATTTTCTGTTGCTATAGCAAAATACTGGACTCAGGGTAATTTATAAAGGAAAGAAGTTTATTTGGCTTATGGTTTCAAAGGCTGGAAACTCCAAGTGCATGGTACTGGCATCTGATGAGGATATTCTTGCTGCACCATAATGTGATGGAGGGCATCACATGGCAAGCATGCTATCTTGGGGTTTTCTTCCTCCTCTTACAAACTCATTAATGCCATCATAGGGCCCCTATCCTTATGGCCTTGTCTAATCCCAATTATCTCCAAAGGCTCCACCTCCAAATACCATTAACATATTACTTTGAAGATTAAGTTTCCAACATATGAACTTTAGAGAGACACACTCAAACCACAGAACCTTCCTTTAGGTGTTTGCTTAAATGCTACCTTAGGGAAGTGTTCTCTGACAGCCTCACCCAAAGTAGGGAAGTGAGTTCCCTCTTGCTATTTTCTAGCTTAATGTCTTCTTGTTCAATTTCATTTAACAATTCACCTTCTATATTATTTTGTTTATTTGTGTGTTTATTTCTTTTGGTCTCCTGTACCCTAAACTAGAATGTATGCACCATGCACACAGGGACTATGGCTGACTCGTTGGTAACTACGTCCACATCTGGAACTGTGGCTGGCCACGGGAAATATTCATCAAATGAATGCAATGAAGTGGTTTTGTTGAGTAGCCCCAAACACACTCAATCACAGAGAATAAATAAATTGTTGTGTTTATTAGAGACTAGTTTATGCCAACACACTCTGTCCTATTTAATCACTTAAAGGGGGAGCAGAACCTTCAGCAAACTATGATTACAATAGTATTCAAATATGACATGCAATAATGACATAAATAGAAATATTTTTATTCATAAAGCCAGTCTAAAGGGTGAAGTCCCATGCTAATTATGATTCTACCTGAAATTTTATTCTCTACCAGAAGAAGAAGGAGAAATATTCAGTCTCACTAATCATCAAATAAACACACATTAGGACAATAATGAAGATATCATCTTTTACCTTCCAAATTGGCAAAGATTTTGTTTTTAAGATAATATTAATTTGCTTAGCCTGAGGTGAAATGAACAAACTGTCACACACTTCTAGGAAAAAGGAAATTTTTTATTTTTTTCAGAGTAATAATTTAACAATATGCACTAAATCATTACACATTGTATACCCAAAAGTCCTATTGATGAAGTAATATGAGTAAAGTAGCAATTTGGCCAATTGGATTTTTTTATCATAAGAACCCAATATGAAAATATCTAATATGAAACTTTCATACTTTAATGAAAATACCTAAGTAGCTGGGCACAGTGGTACAAGCCTAATATCTCAGAGACTTGGGAGGTTAAGGAAGAGGATCACAAGTTCAAGGCCAGACTTGGCAACTTTTTGAGACTCCCCAACAACTTAGTGAGATCCCGTCTCAAAAATAAAAAAGACTAGAGGCGGAAGACAAGCCTCTGTTTTCGTGGCTCCTGGTGGTTGATCAGCTGCTCCAAGATAAAGCTGAACATCTCCTTCCCAGCTACTGCTGCCAGAAACTCATTGAAGTGGACAATGAACACAAACTTTGTACTTTTTATGAGAAGCGTATGGCCATAGAAGTTTGCTGCTGATGCTCTGGGTGAAGAGTGGAAGGGTTATGTGGTCTGCATCAGTGGGGGAATGACAAATAAGGTTTCCTCATGAAGCAGGGTGTCTTGACCTATGGCCGTGTTTGCCTGCTACTGAGTAAGGGGCATTCCTGTCATAGACCAAGGCGAACTGGAGAGAGAAAGCACAGATCTATTTGAGGTTGCATTGTAGGTGCCAATCAGAGTGTTCTCAACTTGGTTATTGCAAAAAAGAGAGAGAGAGAGAAGGCTATTCCTGGTCACTACTGTACCTCGTAGACTGGGACCCAAAAGAGCTAGTAGAATCTACAAACTTTTCAGTCTCTCTAAGGAAGATGATGTCAGAAACTTGTTGCTCTGAAGAAACCGCGTACTAAGAAGAATAAGGAAGAGGCTGCAGAATATGCCAAACTTTTGGCCAAAAGAATGAAAGAATCTAAAGGAAAATCCAAAGCCAAGAGATGCAGGCTGTCCTCTCTGAGAGCTTCTTCTTCTGAGTCCAGTCAAAAATATGATTTTTTAAAGAGTAATAAATAAATAAAATCAGACCTTCAAAAAAATAAAATAAAACAAAAAATATTAGGGATGTAGCTCTGTGCTAAAGTGCCCCTGTTTTCAGCTCCCTACCAGAAAAAGAAAAGACCAAACATATACAAATACATAAGTATTAGCATAGTGGAATAGTTTATTTATTTAATTCTATGTTTAGAAAGATCATTATGTTTTCATGAAATATTTAAGGAAATATGTAAGGAAAAAATTTCATGCTATGATAATTAAGTTAAAAAAAAGGAGCAGGCAACCAAAAGTACATGTATTATTATACCCCAATTTTGTTAAATAATATACATATGAATGCATTACAAAAGCCCATAATGTAATATATAAAATGCTAATAGCAATTATCTCTGCATGGTAGGATTACTAACAATTTTTATTTGCATATTAAATATTACAGACAGTCTGTATTTTCCATATTTTCAACAATGAAAATAATTAATATAATTCAGTTATTAAAAAGAAATGGAGGTGGCTCAGTAGTAGAGCCCTCGCCTCCCACGAATGAAGCACTGGGTTTGATCCTCAGCACCACATAAAGATAAATAAATAAAATGGAGGAATTGTGTGCATCTACAACTATAAAAAATATTTAAAAGAAAAGAAATAGGAGTAAATAACGTAAGTTACATGCCATATCATTCATAATCATTAAAAAAGAAGGGTTGCAGACCTTCTCAAAAGTTGACGTCTTCCAAGGGGTTCTCAAGGTTTAAAGTCGACTCTGCAACCACATGGTAAAATGACATTCTTGGACTGTCACAGGTGGGCCAAGATAAGTCAGGATGGATGCTAATTATCCAGGAGGAATCGGGAGCCCTTTATCTGGAAACATTTTGCTGAGAATGGAAAAATAACCGTTCTGAAACAGAAGGAGGAGCTGCCTGGATCAGTCTGATTCGGACTCCTCCAAACAGGGAGACTCACAGGGCATGAAATCCTCCAGCTCACCCGCTCCCGCCCCGAACTGCACCCAAAGGAAAACTGAAACCAAAGTTGAACTCACTGAGTCATCTTCCCGCAGAGCTGTGCCTCTCCTCCTGCCTGAAGAGAGCTGTGGACCGGATCCTCTTCTGCAGCCAGGCTCTCCCACCACCCGCCTCTTCTCCTTTATTTTCCTAACAGAAAAAGAAATTTTTAAGATGTTTAAAGTGTTTTAAGGAGAAGGGTGGATCCAGGCCGGAAGGAAAAATGTACTCTTATCTTTCCCCTCCTGCGGCTGGCTGCTTCGCCCATTATTACTCCAGCAGTTTTTACTGCTGTGTCCTTTCGGTCATTGCACAGCTCAGGGTCATGGAAACAGGGCAGTCACACCACCCTGGCTCTGTCATGTGGGCGAGCCTGTCCTTGAGACAGAATTTGTTTTATCAGCATTTGTACCAATCTTGACCCATTATGGTTTATTCTGATCCTATCTCTCTGTAAGCCTGACAATAGCTTCATAATGTGCAGAAAACATTCAGGTAATCAGAACAGGATCTGCAAGTAGAGTTGACTCCTGTGCATCTGTGGCTTCTGCATCCATAGATTCAACCCATCATAGATTGACAATATTTGGGGGAAGTAATTCATCTGCACTGAACATGTACACACTTTTTTCTTGTCATTATTCCATTAAAAAAAAAACCCAAACAGTATGATGGTTATTTAAAAAGCATTTGCATGGCATTAGGTATTTTAAGAACCTATAGGTGATTTAAAGTAAATGGGAGAATGTGCTAGATTATATGCAAATACTACACTATTTTACAGAAGGGACTTCAGCATACTCAGATTTTGGTATCCTTGGGGGATCCTGGAGCCCTCGTGGATTCCAAGGGACTGGGTTCAGAGCATAACTAAGTAGAAGCCCTACTAATGGCCTTTTTCTTTACTGTTCTTTTAAAACAATATTTCCCTTCCTGGTGTTCTCTGCTACTCTATCTAGTGGTCCACTTCTCACCACAACTAGACCCCGACTCCACCCTTGACTCCTCTTTCCACAAAATTGTTCATTTGGACTTGTTTAGTTTTTTTTTTTTTAAATTCATTTATGTATGAAGGAACTTCTAGTGTCAGCTCATTAAAGAAGAAATTATTCAAGATATTTGTTAACGATGGTAATTCAGATTTTATTTAAAGGGAGCCATGACAATAGGTAATACAGTCCTGCAGTGGGAGAGGGAAACAGGGCTGAATTCCAACTTCAACAAGGACAAGTGGGGACTTATAACCAAAGGAAGGGGCTAAAAACGACTGAGAGTGACCATCAAGGAGATCAAGAATGGCCAGATACCACCGGGGGTGGAGGATCTTTGGCAAACTGACTTATCAGGATTCTTGGTCAAACTGGACCCTAGACAAGGACAGAAAGGGAAGGTCATGTCAGGTCTAGTCCTAGACAAGATCAGTTCTAATCAGAGGACTCAAGAGAGGAGCCTGATTAAAGATTTGGTCAAAGGAGAGTCTTCATCAAATTCTACGTACAAAGAGCTTGAGAGTCGTTGCTCCCATCTTCAGAGCAAGAAAAAGCTGAGCAAACTGAAAATCAGTGTCCTTTCGAGGACTATCAGAGGACTGTGGTCACAAGGCATACCTACACAGTGCTCTCTGGACAGACCGAGACAGCGGCCTGGGGAGGACCCACAGAGATGCGTTATCTGGAACAGAAGACCCTGGAGCCTCTAGGGAACAGAAGTGCTTACTTAGTCAGTTTCATAAATTGCTGGTCATAATTCTGAGGTGTGGACTGTCCTGAGAGTAGAATCCCCAGGGGAGTCTGCAGGGGAGACCCACACTTTCGTGACCTTTACCTCCTAAAAGCCCATTCGGTTCTCAGCATGAACGGACAAGAAGGACCCCCTTGTGACTCTGGCAGGGGAGGAAGTTATTTACCATTTTGAAATATACCTGGAATATTCTCCCAAGAAGGCCCTTCTCTCCAGGTAAGAGACTACACTGGGGCCTTATCCCACCTGGGGAAGGACATTATCCCGATTCCTGCCTGCTTCTAGCCTGCCTGTCTCACCTAAAAGGAAAAAAAAAATAAAGCCAACAAAAACTCGTGAAAGTCACCACCCAGGACCACAGATCCACTAAGTGATCATTATTAATTGTAAGATTATATTAGAAAACCAAGCCTCCCACACACCTTACCACTGTGAGCAAGCTCCAATAAAATAACAGAGTACCGGTGAAATTACAGAGGGAAGAGCCGCAAATCAGACTCTGCTTGGAAGCCTCTGGTTCCTCAGGCTGAAACAAAGATGGAGCCCAGTCTGCTCTCTAACCAGGTTAACGTGAAAACTCACACCTAAGGCCTTCTGATGCAGTTCCTATTCATCTGATAGGTCAAGTCCACCTTGCAACAAAAAATTTGCAAACCAGGCTAATGGCAAACAGAAACAATCTGAAGCAATGGGACCAGATTCCAATATGGCAGAATTTTTGGAAAATATTGGACAGGAATTTTTAAATAATTCATACATTCAGGGTTCCTCTGGAAAAAGTAGACAATTGGCAAGAACGAATGGGTAATGTCAGCCTGGAGGTGGAAACTCTAAGAAAGAACCAAAGGAAAGAGTAGAAATTGAAATCACTGTAACAGAAATGAAGAAGATGTCCTTAATAGGTTCCACAGTTCACTGGACATGGCCAATGAAAGAATCAGTGAGCTTGAAGAGAGATCAAAATGAACTGGATAACTCCGCATGCCTCACGGTGGTTGGCACAGTGAAATAGACATGGACAGGTGTCCCTGTCCTCTCATTGCTGCCTTCCTTACAGCCAATCAGAGAATTCAGAACAAATCTGTTGTGGTTTCTATGTGTCCCCTCCAAAGTGCCTATGTTGGAAACTTTATCCCCACTTTATACATTAGTGGTACTCAGAGGCAGGGCCTTTGGGAGGTAGTTAGGATTAGATGAGGTCATGAGAGTGAGGCCTTATGGTGGCATTAATGTCTTTATAGGAAGAGAAAGGGAGACATGAGCTAGTGTGCTAGCTGTGTCTTTCCATGTGATGCCTCTATTATGTTATGATGTAGCCAAAAGGTCCTCACCAGAGGCTAGTGCCATGCTGTTGGACTTCCCAGCATCTAGAACTGTAAGAAATAAACTTGTTTTCTTATAAATTACCCAGTCTCAGGTATTCAGATATAGAAACAGAAGACAGACTAAGCCACTGTCCATTCATCTCTGAAACCTGTCTCCATCCTTCCTTCCCTCTTCACTATCTACCACTATTCCAGTCCTGCCCTTTAGTTTTGAGTTCTCACCTGGATTACTCTAACACTTTCACAGCTTGTCTTCTTGCCTTCCAGTCTTGCCCTATTTTCCAATTAATTCTTTGTACTACTGCCAGAAAAATCAGCCTCAACTATAAAACAGGCTGCTTTCTCTAGCTTTACTGGTAATTTTGTTGCTCTTGGGACAAAGTCCTGTTTCCTAGGCAGAATGTGCAACTCTGACCTCTGCCTGGTTCCAGAGCTCCAACTTTTGCCACTCCCTACCTAGAATTTTATTTACAGACACACAGGACTCTGATTCAGCGACTTCACATTTTGATTTGCTGAGTTCCCTCCTCTTACTGGAATGTCCCTCCTCTTGCCATCCAGTTTATCCTTGAAGATAAAATTCAAGGATCACTGGCCACAGAAAGGCTTCCCCATCTTCCCCCCACTCCTGCCCTATCAGCTCGGTGCCCCTTGGGGCTGGCACAGACCACACTGCTCATCTGTTTCCTTGACTATCTGCCTTGGGCGCAGCTGTGAGTTCTTGTGAGGCAGGAATCCTGACTTCATGTTCTCATAGACTAGGTCTTTAAAGCACCTAGTACTTTGTCTTGCACAGAAAGTCAACTGGTAAATGTTTGGTGGATGTGTGAATGAATTGAATGAATACTGAAGGCTTCCCAGTTTCCAGGGAAAGCCAGCATCTGAGGTTAGCAAGAACAGAAGCTGACGCTGGTTCACTGAAGTAGAGAAAGAATTTTTTTTTTCCTGGTACCAGGAATTGAACCCAGGGGTGCTTGACCACGGAGCCACATCCCCAAGCTCTTTTAATTTTTTAATTTAGAGACAGGGCCTTGCTAAGTTGCTGAGACTGGCTTTGAACTCACAATCTTCCTGCCTCCTGAGGCTGGATTACAGGTGTGAGCCACCACACCTGGCAAAGTAGAATTTTCTAGAAGGGCATTAGGTAGTGCACTAAAACAGGAAGGCTGGAGAGTCATAGGAAGACATAAGCAAGAACTAGCCGCAGGAATGACCTACTTAGGCACTGGGGCTGGTGTGGTGTCCTGGCACATTTGCCATTGTCTTCTGGATGGCCACCATGATAACCACAAGTGGTTACTCAATCACTCCGTCAGGACTCCGAGCCTCAGGGAGACTCTGCATCACCAAGTTTGAGTGCTGTCTGTGATGTGGTTGTGGGGTAGGGAAAAGAGAATAACTTCTCTTTTCAGCTTCCCCATTGAGAAGGGTATTCCCATATTAAGTATTCAAAATGAGAAGCCTGACCATGTAGGGTTTTCTGGAAGACTTATGAGTCTGTTTCCTAGGGCCAGTGTAATGCCTTTGCCATAACAGTGTGCCACAAACTGGTTACCTGGACAGTAGGAATTTATTCCCTCTCAGATCCTTAGACAAGAAGTCCCAAATCAAGTGATGGGCATGATTGGTTCCTTGAGCACAACTCCGAGGGAGAATCTGTTCTGTGACTTCTTCTTAGCTGCCGGTGGCAACTGGCAATCCTTGACATCCTGTGACTTGCAAAGTCACCATTCCAATCTCTGCCCCCAGCATCACTTGGGGCCCTCACCCTATGTCTGTCTGTGTCTCTGTGTCTGCCACAGACATATTGAATGGAGGTCCATCCGGCACCAATGGGACCCCATCTTAACTAACGACATTTACATTTATCCGATTTGAATGTAAGATCAGGATCTGAGGTACTGGTAGTTAGAACTTCAGCACGCCTTTTTGGGGAACACAATTCAACCATCTCACTTACGTCTGCTACATCTGTTTTCTGTTAGTGGTTTAACAAGTAACAGGGAAGTAAAGCCTGTTCTTCCCGAGGTGCATGGACAAGGTACTGTTGTCTTTGAAAAGCGTAAAAAACATAATAAAAATGACTCAAAGATGATTTTCTTTTTGTTATTAACTCGGGTTAGTGAATATTATTTAGAACCCAAATCTGTTAGTGGGTTCTAAATAATAGTTTTTCTTAAGGTGAGATTTAAAAATACCTTTGCAAATTCCTCAGTACTCCTCCTTTGTGAGGGGTAAAGTCCAGTTCCCCTTTCCCGAATGTGGGCGAGATTTAATATGGGCAATTTAATGTGGGCAAGTAAAAATGTTAGTTTATAAATGTTATATTTACAGAATTTGAATTCTATCTTCAAGTGGAAATTTATTCCTCTTATTAGTTGTTTGTAAAGTGGATGATAGCCAGGTGTGGTGACACACAACTGGAGACCCAGCCACTCAGGAGGCTGAGGCAGGAGGGTTTCTTGAACCCAGAAGTTCAAGACCAGCTTGGGCAACATAGTGAGATCTTGTCTCAAAATACAAACAAACAAAAACTAAAGAAGGAATCAAGCCAACAAATACAAAATTAAGTTTAAAAATAAAATTATTTTTAGTGATTCCTGAAAATAATTTAATTGTTTACAACTAAGGCAGGGTGAAGAAAATCATTTGTTACAGTTGTTAGATATGCTAGGTTCTATGCCTTGGCTTTTACAGCATTTGAACCTGAGTCTCAGAATTCTATGAGGCAAAATAGGATTCTCAATATGTAAGTAAGACTCTATAAACTGATGAAAACTATCAACTCAACAGGGTTCTTGCTTTCTTGTATTTCTAAAAATATTTTTACTTGTAGATAACTTTATTTTATTTATTTTTATGTGGTGCTGAGAATTGAACCCAGTGCCTCACACATGCCAGGCAAGTGCTCTACCACGGAGCCACAGCTGCAGCCCTCAGCAGGTTTCTTGAATATCTGCTTTGTGTTTAGAGTGTGTCTGCGAACAAAACAGAGCCCTGCCTCGTGAGTGGTCTTGGGGGAGCAAGACCACAAGTGCATCAGGTATATAGTAGATTAGAACCAGGGAAGTGCTTTGGGGGAAGAGAAAGAAGGGCAAGCAGGACAGAAAAGATGGACAGGTAGGAGTGGAGCAGGTGGTGGGATTATGCAGGCTGAGCGGGGCAGGCCTCACGGGAAGAGAGATTAGACAAAGTCCTGCCGCAAGCCTGACCGGCGTCCTGCAGACCGCTGGGAGAAGATCACCCTGGACACAGGGACCAGCTAAGGTACGACCCTGCTGGGAGGTGCACCCAGCATGGAGGCAGAGAGGCGAGGGGGCCGGTGTGAGCAGGAGGAAGAGAGGAAAGTGTCCCCTGGAAGAGGGTGTCATCTGAGAGATTATCTCCAGGGGCCTACACTCCCAGCAGCTGGGGAATGGGGCTTCAGCACTGAAGGGGGGTCTGGCAGGACTCCAGCATCCCCCACAGGACTAGATTGATGGGATTCAGTATTCCATTTGCACAGAGAATTAAAGGGGACACCTAGAAAGTTAGCATATTGGGACATTTTGTCTAGTCTTCAAGGTAGCTGACGTGCACAGCATGCCCAAACTTGCATGAGACAGTCTTGCGGCATAGACCGAAATAAAGACTAAAGATGACTTTAGTGAACATGAAGGTTATGCATCTAAGAAACTATAAAATCCAAAATATTGTTGCTTTCTTTTTTCTGTATCTGAGATCCGTGACTGAATAGTGAGCTATTGATGAGAAAGAAATGAATCTGAACACTTGTCTGTGGGTTAGTTTGCTAGGACTGTCTTAAAAGACCACAGAGTAGGGGCTTAAAACACAGACATCTATGTCCTTGTGAATGTTGGAAGTCCAAGATCAAGGTGTCAGCACTGTGGTCTCTGCTGAGGCCTCTCTCCCCGGTTTAGAGGTGACCTGTTTACACCATCCCAGGGCCTTTCCTCTGTGCAGGCGCACCCTTGAGCCTCTTCCTCATACAGAGACACATGTCCCATTGGATTAGGGCCCACCCCAAGGCTCTCATGTAACCTTAACTACTTCTTAGAAGGCCTATCTCCAGACAATGTCACATTGGGGATTAGGGCTTCAACCAACAAAATTAAATTCTTTTTTAAAATATTTTTTTTAGTTGTAGATGGACACATAACTAAAATAAATAAAATAAAGGACTATTTTATTTATTTTTTTTATATGGGGCTGACGATCAAACCCAGGGCCTCACATGTGCTAGGCAAGTGTTCTACCACTGAGTTACAGCCCCAGCCCTCAACCAACAAATTCTTGGCAAAGAAAATTTTCTATAATCGTGCATTACATTCTATAGTGTTATTTTAGGCTTTTATTTTATTTTGCAGCATTAGGGATTGAACCCAGGGTAACTCTAACACTGTCCTTTTTATTTTTTCTTTTGAGGCAGGGTCTTGCTAAGTTTCCCAGGTTGGCCTCGAACCTGCAATTCTCCTGCCTCAGCCTCCCAAGCCACTGGGATTATAGGTGTGATCACTGTACTTGCCTTATTTTAGGTGTCGAATCCATCAAATTTCAGAGCAGGGCCAGGTGTGATGGTGCATGCCTGTGATCCTAGCAACTCAGGAGGCTGAGGCAGGAGGATAGCCAATTTAAAGCCAGCCTCAGCAACTTAGCAAGGCCCTGAGCAATTTCGTGAGACCCTGTTTCAAAAAATAAAAAGGGCTGGGGATGTGGCTAAGTAATTAAGGGCCACTGGGTTCAATCCTTAGTACAAAAAAAACAAAACAACAAAAATTCACAGCAGTGCCTTCTTTTAGAAGTGTTCAAATGTAATTTTTCCTCAAAGCCAGAATATCTGACAAACAGCTCTTATTTCACTAGAAAACTGGACTTTTGGATTTTTCCAATTGGCAAGCATATGGCATTAATGATTTACACCAGGTAAACATGGAGGGAGAGTTTGGCAAGGGTGTTGAATTCCAAGCAAATTGGTCGGTAGTAATAAAAGGAGGAAGTAATGATAATAAAAGTAGAAAGTGACACTAGGTTAAATCCAGGATCCAGAACCAGAGACATGACTGATTTAGTGGCAAGGACTCCACGATGATCTTCACTCTGCACCTGACACTGGCTCTTCGGGGGATGTACCCACCACCCCCAGAAAAGGTGTTGATAATTAAGTAGTAGAGCTAAGAATAAGGAAGAGGCGTTCCAACAGGCATGGGTATGGCTGAGGAGGAGGGTGACCCTCCCACTTAGACACTTGTTAGAATGAGAGGGATGATGTTAAGGATTATGCCAAGATAATAGGTGCACAGGAGGAAACGGGGACATGGGATCACGACAGGGTCATTGCCAGGGAGGCTCAGTGTGCAGGCATGGGGTGGGGGTGGGGTAGTGGGAAGGGATGGCCTTCCCTGACCTCTGTGTGGTGGCTTTCTGTGGTGTGACTACACGCCTCCTTGGCCATGCCAAGTCAAGGGGAAGAGTGTTCATGCGATAGTCCTTTGAAATGCCAAGCTCGGTATTATTCTGCAGCCCCAGAAAACCCACAGCTCTCTGTTCCCCTTCTCTAACTGCCACTCATGGGTCCTGTTTCTCTTCTCTAAGTTTTTGGATTATGGGTTTTTTTCTTTTCTTTTTTCTTTTTTGTAACGGGGATTGAACTCGGGGGCACTCAACCACTGAGCCACATCCTCAGTCCTATTTTGTATTTTATTTAGAGACAGCATCTTGCTGAGTTGCTGAGGCTGGTTTGGAACTCCTGATCTTCCTGCCTCAGGCTCCAGAGCCCCTGGGATTCTAGTCAAGTGCTGGATGTATGTTTTAACCCTTTGGTAGTCAAAATTCAGTGCTCGGACAGTAAAATCCTGCTGATTGATTCGTGTGGAATTGAAACTCATCACCAGTTCTGTGGATTTTGCAAAGTGACATTTCTTCTCGAACATAACATAGACTGAAAAATACTAACGGAGTGTCCCATGAAGTGTCAATAACCAGCACAGGCACAACGAAAGCATGCGCTTATCTTACAGGTGTTGAAATATCTGTCCTGGCAGAGAACAGAGTTGGCGTTTTGCTGGTAGTAACTGTCAGATGACCAGAGGCCAAAAGTACAGTTATCAGTAAACTGCACATTTTGAAAACCTGGAGAGGGAGGTGGTTACAGATGGGTTCCTCCCTCTGTCCCCACTCCTTCCCACCACATACACATTTATTTTAACCTTGCTGTTGGAGCTTGCATTTTGTTCAGATATTTATCCCTCTCCACAAGTCCTTGGTTTCAAAGCCATAATTCCCCATCCCTGGTCCAAGAGGTTGAATCATTATTGGTATAATCTAACCATTCTTTCCCACTTTTGATTATTTTAACAATGGGTATGTGCTGTAATCCTGGCCCATGATTTGTGTAAAAAAAAAAAAAAGTCTCTGGGATGTTTCACAGTTAAAAGGGGGATATGCAGAAACATACCTTTTACTTTTTGCCTCTGAAAGTTTTATGGCTGTGAAATCTGGAGCTGCTGCAGCCATCTTATGACCATAAGGTAAGATAGTAGAAGACAAACAAGATGCTGAGGATAAAGGACAGAGTGGAAAGACAGAAAGAATTTAGATTCCTGAGTTAATTGCTGAGTTGCTGAGCTATGCAATAGCACAATATGCTTTTCACTGGGCTTTTTGCTTATTTCCTTGAAACAGCTTTACAACATGTACCTGATAAGGTTTTCTTTTATTTTTTTGTACCAGGGAGCTTAAACACTGAGCCACATTCCCAGCCCTTTTATTTTTTATTTTGAGATAGGATTTCGCTAAGTTACTGAGGCTGGCTTTGAACTTGCAATCCTCCTGCCTCAGCCTCCAGAGCTGCTAGGATTACAGGCATGTGCCATCACTCCCAGCTCTGATAAAGTTTCTGTAGTTCTGTTTCTACTGCTTTTGTTTACACTGGCTTTTCTCATGGAATTGTTTCCTGATTTGCCATGTATATATTTGTGCAAAGGCCATCGACCTTGAAAAGTGATGCCTGAGGACCCCAGGGTGTCTGGGATAGAGGTGCTTCCTCTGCAAATTATTCCCACTAGCTTCTGCCAGGTACCTGGGTGCTCTACCTGCCAGGTACCTGGGTGCTGTACCTGCCATGGACACCTTCCACCCAATACCTGGCTTGAGATTCCATAAGGCAACTGGCCTGCAGATCTGCTCAAGGCAAAGAGGGAGGGGCTGTGATCAAGACCCCTCCAGGACAGCTTTCTGACCTTCTCAGCTGCAGTGGGACCTCAGTGACTTGGGATGCTGAGGCAGGAGGATTGCAAGTTCAAAGCCAGCCTCAGNGCAGGAGGATTGCAAGTTCAAAGCCAGCCTCAGTAACTTAGCGAAATCCTATCTCAAAATAAAAAATAAAAGGGCTGGGGATGTGGCTCAGTAGTTAAGTGCCGCTGGGTTCAATCCCTGCTACCAATAAATGAGTAAAAATTTAATTCCAGCAGCAAGGACAGAAAAAAAAATTAATCCCAGCTGCAGTCAGCACTAGCCATCACCCTGAGTGGTACCTATGATCAAGGGGAATGGATGGTTTATTTAGGGTTCATCCTTACCCTGACAGGGGGCCCGTGGAGTATTGGGCTATAGGAGGTCCTCATGTATCCCGCTGCCTGGGCACCAGCTCCTCTCTTTGCCTCTGGGAGGCTGAGGGATGAAGACCAAGCAAATGCCCTCCCTCATGGCAAAACCATCTTGCGCTCCTGTGAATATAGGCTTCTTTGACTTTGGCCTGAGCGTTTGCTCCCAGCTTACAGGTGACTTGATTCTTAAGGCAATGCTTTTTACATTTCACTTAACTGTTACATTGAGAAAGGAACTCCTTCTGGAGTTGCTAGTGTATGAGAAAATGTTATCATTAACTCCTAAGTCGCCTGAGTCAGGGTTTTCTGCTACTTTCTTCCCTTTGTGAAATAAGGAATAAACTCTCTGGGCTTAACCGGCTTTCCCTGCTCTTAGACACTTGTGTTAAATTAGATAACACATTGGGCAGGTGGATCATGATGATAACTTTGATGAAAGTTTGATAATGCATGGACAGACTATCCATTACTTCCTAACTTCCAATCCCCTCTCCCCACACCTCAACCCATAAATTTCATGGCAAAATGGGACTGGTTGGGTAACAACTGGGTCCAGCCCTGGCATCTCACCACATTCTGGAGGGATTTCTCTTAGCATGTCTGAAAGTGGGTCAGAGTCTCTAATATTAAGATTTGTGATGCATTGACGCAATAAGGACTTTTAGCTGCTCTGAAGAACTCTCTCTATACATATAAAGGTAGACATATACTTAAAAAGGAGATGTTACGCCAATATTGCAACAAGAAAGAATTTGTTCATTGATGCTTGTGAGGTGATTGGCACTTCAGCTTTATTATCTGGACTGAAACCTGTCCCTTGGATGATGCAGTGAGACTCTGTTACCTAGATATCCAGATACCGTGCCATACAGCTGGAGGAGGGGAAGTGGGAGAAGGAGGAGGTGTGTGGGGGAGATCTGTCCCCCAATTCACAAATCCACAAAAGGACATTTGCTGCCTGTTTTCTGCTCCTCAGGGCAGATTGCGCAATGAGTACCGAAGGTTTCCTGTGGATTTTCCTCATGGGGAGGGATCCCAGCTTGTGGATAACACTGCCAAGTTATAACCGTGCAATTTATGCTTGGCTGGATGTTTTCAAGCTGGGACCTTAAATTAACAATTGTGTTTAGATCTATTGCAGTTGTGGTAACTACAAAGTCGGCTTCAGCCAGACATGATAGTTTGAACAAAGCTCCAGGAAGCCTAGGTCCTGGGTCCTGCTTGATTTTCAAGTTGCTTATAAACCTTGGGAGCATCTCAATATCTCCAAACCTCCTTTGCTCCCAGTTTTTACGAAAAGGGTTCAAGGGAGCCATCTATAAGATTCCTTCAGAGTCTCAAATACTAGCCAGTAGTAGTACACACTGGTAAATGCCTGTGACCCAGCTACTCTTGAGGTTGAAGCAGGAGGAGCCCCAATTCTAGGCCAGCTTGGGCAATTTACCAAGATTCTGCCTCTAAATAAACAAATAGTCTGAAATGCTGCTGTATGAATGTAAATTTATTCAAGATTTTAAAAACCCAATTTGATGCAAATCCCTGAGAGCGTGACTGTAGTACCGTGCTCATCCTTGCAGTAGTTTTCGGCATACTTGTCCTAAATCATCTGGTTTGTCACACTGTCATGGCGCCTTGCCTTAGAGGATGCCGTCTGTGAGGCCCAGTTCCTGTGAGACCCAGTCCTGGCTCCTAGGCTTTGAACTTGGTCCCTATCTAGGAAATCAGTGCCTCAGGGGAAGGGAGCTTCCTCACCCAACCCAGAGCCCTCCGTGAGGGCAACTCACCAGGGGGCTCAGGGGGTCTGAGCCAAGGAGGTATGGATTGGTTGGTTTGGTTGCTATTGCAAAATCCTCCAGTCTGGGTGACGTAGGCAACAGAAATTTATTTTTCTGTGGGAAGCTGGAGTCTGAGATCAAGATGTCAGCAGGGTTGGCTTCTTCTGGACCTCTCTCCTTGATGGCTACTGTTATGGTTTGCATCTGGAACGTCCCCCAAAGGCTCATGTGTTGAAGACTTGGGGCCCAATGCAGCAATGTTTAGAGGCAGTGATTTGGGGCAGTGATTGAATCAATAAGCCGCTCATCAGTGGATCAGCCCAGGGATGGCGATAATTGGAATGGATTATTGGAATGTGCTGAGAGCTGTAGGAGGAAGTAGGCCCTGGGGTTGTGCCCTGGAGACTATATCTGTCCCTGGCCCTCTCTTCCCTGCCTCTGTCCTCTCTCTCTCTCTCTCTCTCTCTCTGGCTGCCATGAGCTGAGCTGAGCAGCTTGCCTCTGCCTCACTCTTCAGCCATGATGCTCTGTCTGCCTGAGGCCCCAATCAACAGAGCCAGTCAATCATGGACTGAAACCTTTGAATTCACGAGCCAAACCAAATCTCTCCTCCTCCACGTCGTGTCAGGTGTTTTGGTCACAGTGACAAAAATCTGACCAACACAGCCGCCTTCTCATGTGACCTTTCCTCTGTGCACAGGCATTCTGGCACAGGACACCAGTCAGGTTGGATTAGGGCCCCTCATTACTGCCTCATTTACCCTGAATTACCCGCATGGAGGTCCTGTCTCCAAAACAGTCATATCCTAAGATACGGGGGTGGGGGGTGAGGGATTCAACATGTGAATTTTAAGGGGGCACAATATACTCCCCAACAGGATGTAACTTAGCTCAGACTCCCCCGTCTCAAATCAGAACAAGTCCAAAGGGCCAACGTGGATCCAGCGCTCCCGGATGCCCCAGGAAGTCCTTTGTTGTCACTACCTCTCCTGGGGGCTTTGCTCTCTCTCACGGTACCCCTCAGTAGCTGCCTGCACCCAAATTTTCATCTCAGGATTGGCTTCCTTCCAGCTTCCAGGGAAACAGACCCAAGACATGTCTTCCACCTTTTCTTTATTTCTCTTCTGGAGAAGAATACTGGCCGCGTATCAAGAAGGTGACTCCTACAAACACAGCTTCCTCAAACTGTGCAGCTTCCCTGAGGACTGACCAGCAGGGGACGCATTCAGACAGAAGTCATGGGTTCTGACAAGGTGACTTGAAAGGCCTTTTTATGGCCTTTGCCTATCTTAATCCATTGTCACCCAAGACCTCTTCCTTAAATAGAGAGTGTTGGGGTACAGCTTCTGTGAAAGCAGAAGTTATATGCCATGTGCCTGATTCTGTTGTTGTTTTTATTTGGGTTGAATCCCTCACCCCCCTCTGTACCTTAGGATATGACTGTATTGGAGACAGGGCCTCGATGCAGGTAATTTAGGGTAAATGAGCAGCAGCGATGGGCCTTAATCCAACCTGACTGGTGTCCTTATAAAAAGAGGGAGAGGTGCCAGGGAGAGGTTGAACCCGGGGGTGCTTTACTGCTGAGCTACATCTTCAGCCATTTTTATTTCTGACTTTGAGACAGGGTCTCACTAAGTTGCTGAAGCTGGCCTTGAACTTATGATCTTTCTGCATCAGCCTCCTGAGCTGCTGGGATTACAGATGTGCACCACCATGGCCTGTAAGATTCTGATGTTCCTAAGTCAAATTTAGCTCCTTTCCTTCCCGAGCTCCCAGTGGGTCCCCAACAGTTTCTCCTTCTCCTTTGCTTATCCTTCTTGTACAAACTAAGAAGGGATTTGGGATGTCACCGTCAACTGCAGTAATACCATCACACTGGAGAGAATTTCACTATTCTCTGCAGGATGCTTTACCACAGGGAATACCAGAGGAGCAGGAGAAAACCCTGGCTCTAAAGTCATCACAGAGCTGATGGAGAAGAGAGCTGTGTTCAAACTGACACTTGTCATTCATGGGAGGACATGCCAGGGAGGCAGCCCTGGGCAGCCCAGGAGATCTAATGATAGTGGCCTTGCTTCTAGAAATCAAAGTGAAACCTGGGTTCTGTGCCCCAGGGTAACCTCTGCAATGGGACCTCTTATCTCTCTGTATCTTGTCATTGACATCAGTTAAGGGTTTGTGATCATTTGTCCTAACTCTGCAGGATATACCCTTGGAGGTGACTTAATAGAGAAACTGGATCTGCAGGTGCCTTGGACCAGGCTCCCCTCACTGCGTACAGTAGCTGAAAAGCTTTTACAAATTATCTGAAAGAAGACCTTTGAGATCTTTGGAAACAAATATGGAGTAAACATAAAGATTATGTTTCTAATATTCATACGAAAAAAAGAGTAACATCTTTCTCAGTTGCTGTACCGTACCAGCATTTGCTATTGTTCACGGAACCCATAGCCTCAACAAATAGTGTATTTACGTCTGTCCTGTTTCCTCTAGGAGTCCTATATATGTCCTTTAAAAAAAAATCGACTTCGAGCCAAACACGTAACTTAGGTAATGAGTACAGGAAGCTCTCAAAGATTTAGGAGGAAAACTCAAAATCGGGTAGCATCAACATTTAGCTGGACTGTCCATCTGCTGCCCTCTGTTGGCTGCTAGTGGAACCACAGCAGAGCAGGGAGAGTCTCTGCTCTGGGTTCTACAGTACAATGTCAAGGGAGGATTAAGTCAGGTGGGGATTGGTAGAAAGTCTAATGAAAGACCTCAGGAGGCATGAGTATAAATTTTGGAGACGTTCTGAAGCCTAAAGCTTGGAAGCTGTCACTGGGCATCATCAGCTTGCCCGGGGACCCACCATTACTTTCTTTGAATTTTTAAAAGCTCAAGGCTTTGGGGCATGGCAAGTTTCCAGAAGTCCTTCATGGAACAGGGAAGATTTGGGCCAAGTTGAGCTATATGCTCTGAAGTGAGTTTAAGAGATTCCACAGAATTTATAAATTGCCCTGTCTCAGCGGGATATGGTGGCAAATACCTGTAATCCCAGTGGCTCAGGGTGCTGAGGCAGGAGAATCTCAAGTTCAAAGCCAGCAATTTAGCAAGACCCTGTCTCAAAATTAAACATAAAAAGGGCTGGGGATATGGCTTAGCAGTTAAGTGCCTCTGTGTTCAATTCCTAGTACCAAAAAAAAAAAAAAAAGTGTCCTGTCTCATTAGGATTTTCTGAAGTAACTCCAATCCTGGCTGGGGATTTAAGGCATGAACTGGATTTGTCCAGCAAACTCAAGACAGGCTGATGTCTTGGTTATGTATCAGCAGGCTCAGAACCCTCTTGGGGCATGCCGAATCATCTAGATCCCTCAGTCCTCTGACATTGCTTTGCATTTGACTGAGTGCTCCCCAGCCTTCTCTAGATAGTTTTTCTGTCTTTGTTCATAACTTGCACAATCCACACATTTGACATTTTATACTCAATTATAAACAGCTCCTCTGTTACAGGGAGTTATTTTCTTTCAATTATTTTGGAAGGTAGGCACCTTTTAACCTCTAGGGGAGAGTGGATTCTTCTCTGCATTTTGTTGTACTGTGAGAAGGCTTGTGTGTGCACCTCTCACTCTATGATGTGTAATGAAAATACATTGAATCCTAGGTCAGAATTTTCTTCCAAAGATCACTCCCAAACATCTTATGATTTTATAGACATAGGTAAATAGATACATATATATAGCCAGATTAGTATTCATATATAAAATATAGTTATTAAATATATGTGTATATGTGTGAAAGATGTATTGCTGATATTGTGTATGTGCAAAGATTGATCACTACATGTGTGTGTGACCTGTAACTGGAAAATTTAAAGCAAACTATATTACAGAAACATCAATGTCCATTTTGTCCGAGTCAAATAAAAATGTGTTTGCAACAAAATAATCATTATGGTCTTGGATAAAAAGACTATATTTTAATTTTAGAGGTATTATTCAAGTTCCATAAAATATCGTATTTCCTTTGTAGTCTAGAATTTGCATTTACCAAACAGCATGACATTTTATGGTTGGCATTCTGTTTCACTCTCACATTTCATTCAAGCACACAAATGGATTCCAAGCATCACATAAAATGACAAAATGGAAGTATGGCCAGTTCTGTTTCTTCATCTATTCTATCACTGTGCTATTATCATGTATTTCAAATCTGCTTTGCAAATCAGTCACATGTGGAACCAGAGGGTTGGGAGGCAGGAAATGGTTCCAAAGGGAACTTGAGGGATTCCAAACGTTATCAACTTCTTCTCAAAACAGCTGTGCAGAGATGAGTCCCTGTAAGTCACAAGGACTGAAGAGTCTCCAAATTACCTTCCATATGTGGTATGATGATTACAAAAGGATGAGTGTGCTAATTTGAAGCTTACATAAACAAAGGCCTTCCATATCCTTGGATTTCAAATTTTTGGATTCAACCAACTGTGGATCAAAATTATTAGGAAAAAATTGTACAGAACATGTACAAACTTTTTCCTGTAATTATTCCTTAAATAACCAAATATGACAATACAGTATTTACACATAATTAGGCATTATCAGTAACTTGAGATGATTTAAATTCTGTGGAAGGATGGGCATAGTATTTTATGTGAATGCATCATTTTATACAAGGGACTTGAGCATCTTTGGATTTTGATACCCTCAAGGGGAGAGAGGTCCTCAGACACTGAGGGATGATTGTATATATTAATAAAACTCTAATTGTTTAGAACTTGGACTACAAAACAGTTTTCCAGGAGGTACATTTTGTGTAGAATTACAATTATGTGCTAATTAAAAAAGCAGCATGACTTTTAGTTGGTTTTATGGATGTCTTTGTCCTACCAATGATGCATCCTCTTATGGCCTGCCCCTGGCTGCCACTCCCACCCCCATCCATTTGTGACAGAAGGGGAATCTGGAGATCTAGACCTGAGTGTAGCTGTATGATTTTGAGAAATTGACCAAGATTGTTGTGGCTCACTGTATTGGTCAGTAAAATGAGAATGAGAGTTCCCTGCTTGCCTCGATTAGCTATTATGAAGATTCCATAGACTGGAATTTGAAACACGCTATTCAAAGGCTAATTTGGACTAGACACACCTGGAACTGCTGTTGGCCACTGACAGCCCCGCGGGCAGACGGGGGCTTTGGCTTCCCTGTGCACCTGGGTCCTTTTTCCTCTGCCCTTGTCTCCTCTCCCTTGCTTGCTTTCTGAAGAGTGTGGGGTTCCCCTAGCTTCTACCTTTGACCCTTCCTTTCTCTTCCCACCCTAGCCCTGTCTTTCTTCCTCCTCCCTTTCCCTGCTCAACTTACCCACATTTTACTTCCAGTTTTTTTTTTTTTTAATTAGCCCAGCACCAGTTACCAAATTCACCCTTTTCCCTGCCAATGTTTACAACAACCTACTGTCTTCTGTCGGTTCCAAAGAACAGTTGCAAACTGAGTCTTCTCCTTCTCCTTCCCTATATGTAGTAACAGCCTCTTCTGGATTTCTCAGTTTTGTAAACTGGAACCCCATCTTTCAGTAACCCAAACCTGAAATCTCAGAGTCCTCTTGACTCTTATCCCTTACATCCAAATTGCAGTGAGCCAGAAGGGGCCAGGGTCAGGCATGGAGGGGCTTCAGGTCGACTTCTGGGTTCAGATCAGACTATACTGTGGATTAGTTGTCTGACCTGAGCAAGTTGTTTAACCTCTATGCATCCTGGATTCCTTAAGAGAGTTTTGGCTCATATCCCTCCCTCCACCCATCTCCTGCCTGAAAAACAAAGTCACAGAGCTAATAATTTCTTCTTGTTATAATGTCCTTTCCATTAAGGGACATTAATTTGTTTTTTACATGATTTTTAAAAAAATTGTGGTAAATTACACATAACAGTTTGCAATCAACCATTTTAAGTGCACAGTTCAGGGATATTAACTATATTTATGTTATCATGCAACCACCACCACCATCCATCTCCAGAATTCTTCTCATCTTATGAAACTTTGTACACATTAAGTGACTCAACTTTGTATGAATTTGGTTACTCTAGGTACCTCATATGAATGGAATAATACAATATAGTTCTTTTGTGACTGGGTTCTTTCATTAGCACAATGTCCCCACAATTCATCCACATTATAGCATGTGTCAGAATTTCCTTCCTTTAGAAGGCTGAGTAATAGTTTATCAAATGTACAAACTACATTTTGTTTATCTATCCAGCCGTCCATTCATCCATCCATCAATAGACACCTGGGCGGTTTTTATTTCTGGCTGTTGTGATGATGTGGCTCTGTTGGTGAATACCTAAATCCCATGTCATCACCCTGCGGTCAATTCAGAAATGGAATTCCTGGCTCACGTGGTACTTTTCTGTTTAATTTTCTGAGGCACTGCCATATAGTTTTTCCTAGTAGCTGCACCACATTTGACATTCTGACCAGCCCTTTTATTTTAAATATGAGAGACTGACTAGATTTCAGTCCATGTTTCTTTAAACATGTTCTGGAGATCACCTCCTCAGAATCCTAATGATTAAGTGAATGGAGGCTTCCAACCCCACCTCAGACCTTGCACTGGGGTTTTGGTGTGGACTTTCTTCTCTGCCCTGCTAGGGATGGAGCCCAGGGCCTCACAGCAGGCTGGGCAGGCAGCTCTCCTGCTGAGCACCCCCCCTGCCCCCCCCACCAGTGTTGGGCTTTTAGACTCCCTCCTTGTACCACCTGGGCCACAGGCCAGCTTCCTCCAGGTGCAGCTGTGGAGAGAAATCCGAGGGTGGAGGGCCTTCCTAGTCCCCCAAAACACACCCGTCGAGATATGCATCGTGGATTCAAATGACAGCACACACCAGAGGATGATCAGTCTTCCATATCGTTTTCTTGCAAGTTTTTAGTCTTTTCAGTTACCGTCCACTGAAATCCAAATGGAGGTCTGGAAAGATGACATTTTTAGCCAAGGAAATGCTCTTGATCAAAACCCAGATTTTTACTGGTGATACTCAGCTGAAATGCCCTATTATCAGCTTCCTACAGATCTCCAAGAGCCATTCTCAGGCACTAGGGAAGCAATCTTCACAGGGGCCACTTCCCTGGCCGCAGCGCCCCGCTGGGCTCTGAGTCATGCCTTTTGTCTTGTGCCTGGAATTCGGGGATGTTTATGAAAAGTTGTTGTAAATACGAGTCATAATTCCTCTCTTCACATATTCTTTATTTCAGAAAAAAATGAGTATCACATCACGTACAAACGTCATATCACTTCCAGTCCCATTGTCCCCTGGAAATATTCTCCCTACTGTCTCATTAGACATTATGAAGAGCTGGGGAGAACAGTGTGTCACAGATACCCTCCAGAGAACACAGTCCTCGGCTTGCCACCAGGAGTGTTGAAACCCACGTTCACATCATCTGTCTGGAGGGGGAAAGCAATATCTTTCTTCCCCATCTTGGGTTCCTGGCTGAGATCCCTGTGACAAAAAAAAAAACAGATTAATGAAAGAGAAGTGTGAAAATGTCTTTAATATCAGTTTTGTGTAACACAGAAGATTTCATGAGGAAACAGAGACCCAGTGAGAAAAGTAGACCTGTGTGTTTTTTATTTTTTAAGATGATAAGGCAGACTTTATTCCTGAGAGGCCATGGTGAGAGGTTTGGGGGCTGCCGGAGTGGGGTCTTATTAATTTTTTGGTGCTGGGATTGAACCCAGGGCCTTGTGTGTGCTGAGCGCATGTTCTATCTACCACTCAACTCCATCCCCAGCCTCCTTCCTGAGTTTGATGACCTGCCCCGGGGAAAAAGGGGAGGGGAAGGTTTTTTTTTTCTCAGTTACCAAGGTACCATATTTTAGGGTAGTATGCCAGGACCCCATCATTGCCAACTTCATCTTTTGAAAGCAAAGAAGTTAAAAAGTCAATGCCAGTGAAAAGCCAATTATCTTTTAAAATGTAGATTCCTTGAGTTTTGAGTTTGCTTCATTTAAATTCCCAAAGCAGGTGGAGATGTAATTGATACATGCATCACGATGACATTTTTTTCCCAAACACAATAAAACCTTCTTTTCCAATTAAACTACTCTGATGTGGAGTGGTTTTTAAGTTAACATTATAAGGTAAGGCACGAGGGTTCACAAGTTTTTAAGGATACAGAGAACAGCTCACTTGAGCTTCCTCTCCCAGTGGCATCTCTCAGCAATCTGCTGAACCCTCCGGACACGGATATTAGACTGCACCAGAGGAATAAAGCAAAGCAGGACATAGTCCAGACTGCCCAGCTGGCCTCAAAGAAAACAGAGCAAAACACAAAGGCAACATTCCATTGAATCCCTGTGAATAGAAGTACATGTTATGCAAACTGCCCACAGCCCCATCTGTACTTGGAAAATGTGGACGCAGAGAAGAAAGTTAGAAAGGGATCCAATCTGTGCGCCTAATTAATAACCTGGGAAGACTTAATATACTGTTTATGGCTTTTTCTTTCTTTTTTCTTTGTGTGTGTGTGTGTGTGTTTTGTAGTGCTGGGGGTCAAACACAGGGCCTTCTGCATGCTAGACACATGAGCTTAATCTCCCTCCTTCCTCAGCCCAAATGTACAGTTTAAGGAAGTAAGCATTTAAAACCAATTTGAAAATGTTCTTTTGGTTGCTGAAGTAGGTTTATTCTTAGTGTGGTTTCATTCATGTAAATTTTGGCTGTTTAATACAGGCCTGGGGCAGGTGGGTTATTTGTTGGGCATCTGGGGCTAACGTTATTGTTTAAGAAGATGGGAAGAGAAGGCAGACTGGAGAAGACTTGGTTTCTCCTTTCTTTTGTTTAAAAAAGAAGAGTAGCAATGACTTGTTTCCTGGGTGTCCTAAAATTCCAGAGAACAGTTTCTCAGCCTTTAAAATGAATTTCGAAGTAAATGTTTTAATTCTTCTTTCTGGGCACATACTAAATTTGCGTTTTGTTGCAAATTTAAAAGTTAGGCACATCCTGTGACTTTCTTTGGTCCATGAATTGTGGGTGCAAGTTACGTGTGACTTCTGTGGCAATTCAGTTCCCATTCATTTAGGGTGGTGGAAGCTTTTACCTAAAAGGACTCTTCAGGTTCTTGGTACAGCCTTCATTTCTATTGTGGGATGGAGGTGGGGCAAAAAGCGTTGAGTTTTTTTTTTTTTTTTAAATCAACTTTAGGGCTATAATTATAACCAACACGAAGAATCATTTCCTCATCTCATCTTCTCAAACAGCTGACTGATACTTCAGTCAAGAGATGAAATTCATTCTTATATATGGTAAAGATTGCACAAATATTTATTTATTAAAAAAAATGAACTTCAACTTTCTAGAGCGCATTCCTGTTCATTCTAACACAGCTCACACATATACTGGGTCCAGATATATCCAATCTGCAATGGACGAGATTAAAAAATAGCCAGGCGCAGTCAACCAGTCACCACCCTTCTCTAAAAGGAGGATATCTCAAGAGCACTGGAGTTGTTTTGTGTAGCGGGTGGGGGCCGGTACTATTTTTCTTCTTTCTCATGATGACCTGGCACTTCTTTGACTTTATAACTAAAACCCTCACCTAAATTTTCTACTCACTCTCCCTTCTACTGACATTAGCAGCACCTGGTAATGACAAATTTTATCATTGTGTGGCCATCCCCTGCGCCATCTTTCTTTAATCTGTCTTGAGTTTGAAATGAATGTGAGTAAAGAGTCATTCTCCCTGTTGTTTGAAATTGTTGACTTATTTGCATCAAGTGCGATTCAGGAAGTAGACAGGCAAGAATGGAAAAGTGTCTTAGCTGCATGAAATACAGTATTGAGGGTGATTAAAATTTTGGTCTCTGAGTTTAAGTTGCCTGAGTCCGAATCTTACCTGTCACCACTTTGTCACTGAGTAGCTTACTTGGCCTGGCTGAGTCTTAGTTCCCCGTCTGTAAAATGAAGTTAAAATAGTGTGTCTTTCATCGGCTGTTGTTGACTTCTGTTTCACTAAAGGAGGTAACACCTGCAAGTACTTTGGAAAATGCCTGGGGAACTGCAAGGGCCCGGAAGCACTGCGTAGTGTACAGTCCCAGAAGGAGGCAAGATGGCACAGCTGAAATTACAGACCATTATATTGGACTGTCTCCGTGGCCTGAGACAAGTTAATGACCTCTCTGTGCTTCTGTTTCCTCATCTTTCAAATGGGGACAATAATAGTACTGACCTCAGAGGAGGTCAAGTACTATTTTGCAAGGCTAAAATGAAACAGTATGTGTAAAATTCTTACGGAATAGTGCTGGGTCATACAAAATGCTAAATACACACCAGTCATCATCATTATTGTTGTTATTTTAAAAAATTCTCAGCATTTAAATAAACATCCTATGCTTTCCTCTTTTGGTGGCCTTTCTCTAACAGTTTGAAAGATTTAATTCCTGGTGTTGTCTAGTTTTTCTTTGATGGGGGAGCTTCTTTGATCTAGGGGATGCAGTGTTTATGTTGGCTGTCAATAGGGCAACGCCCAGGAATTATTATTTTTTAAATGATCTAATGTAGTTTCCCAGAAATTCTCCAAAGAAATAAATGTCTTTAGGGGCAAAATAAATTGGAGACTTCCACGTGTTCTTGCAAACACCTTATAACCCATCTCTCAGTTGCATACATTTTCCTGCACATCCTGACCCTAGGCCAGAAATGGCTATGGCTTGGATATCTAAAATGAGAATTGTTTGGGTTAATTCAGTATGTTCTATTTGGTCTGAGGTGCATTTCGTACTGGAAGTTTAAAGGAATTACCTTGTATCTTATATTTAGACTACAGAGACTTGTTTTCTTATTCTATATATTTATTCAGGTTTGCTTCCTACTTTATTTTACAATTATCAAAAGGGGCCTAGGAGGGTTTTTTTCTCTTTCTTTTTTATTGGTGGAATCTCCATGTTTCATAATTGAGCAGAGACTATTCATTGCCCTTTCACACCTCCAAAACATTCCACATTCATCTTAATTCCTGTATCGAGAAGGTTTCTACAAACATTATAGGTATGGAAATAAATATGAGGACAATGGAATTTCTTTTTTCATCTCTATTACAAACATTCAATCAATATTCATGGGTCAAGGCAGGTACTACTTTTCTCTTGAAATACCAGCACTACGTTTATTCAGGAATAATGGTAAATCTTACAGATATTCAGAAACAAGCGCCCCTCCAGGGTGCAGATATTCCAGTCATTGCCCCTCCTGCTGCTGCCTAGGTGATGCCAGCCAGGAGCTGGTGCTCAGCACAAGCCTTCTTTGCCTCTCACCAGTCTCACTTGTGATAGGACAGAGCCCCTTACTGTGTCAGCGTGGCTTATTTGGTTGAAAGACCATTTCTGGTGGGGGGCCTCAGGCACACTCAGCGAGCACTCTGTCACTGAGCTGTATCCCCAACCCCTTAGGAAACTTTTGACAAATGCAAAAGTCACTGAGAAAAGCTGGTGCCTCTTAACGAAGAATCTTCACTTAGCCAAACTTCAGTCAGGCTCCTAGACCTGTAACTAAGTCCCCATAATGAAATTAATCCTTTTTTATTCTCTTGTAAGAGGCTCCAGCCATACTTCCTCCCTCATTAATGTTTAAAATCCAAACATTAACTAGGGAGGAACTTTCTTTTGAACTCTGGGAAAACCTGAATGAATCCTTTAGCTTTACTTGTTTCTGGTTATTACCCTCCATTGCTGATATCAGAAGGCTCTTAGCTAAACAATAAAGTAATGGCCCCTCCTAGCTTTATTACAGACAGCATCTCTGATGCATGGTCATCTTGGTGACGAGTACGTTATTTTTCTCAGGGATTTGGAGATAGCCTTGTCTAGTTCAAATACACTGAAGCGGCTGACCCCTTCCCTTGTACCTGCCCATGTGTTGGCAAAATTCCGTTGTCAGTTTCTGAACATGTACTCCATGAAGTGTGATTACACATGCACAGACCACCAACCACTTCATGTTTTCTTGCCTCCAATCACCTCTCCCCACATCTCAGAATGCTTTTTTCTTTATCCCATGAATACCCCTAAATCCTATCTTTAGGGAGGTGGATTTGCATCTGGGGGCTCCCACCTCTACATTTTTAGTGCCTCATGAACAAATGTTTTCTCTTTTGCAAAAACTCATGGCTTCAGTGATTGACACATTGAAGGCAAAATAGGCCTGATTGGGTAACAAACCCTCTTTAGGTCCATCTGTGCATGTCCTAGTAAATGCAGTTTTACCAAAGAGCACTGCTAAGTCGGTTTAGCAAGAATCTCTCATCTTAGATATTTGACACCTTTGATGTCTGATCAGGTTCCCTATCTACCACCATCCCCAGGTGATGACATCTATTAGATCATTTTAGCCAGAAACCCACCCACCCCTTCCTCTTAGTAATTTTCTATGCACTGATCCCCATCCTGCTCCTTGGCTATAAATCCACACTTTCCCAGAATGTATTGGGATTTGAGCTCGCGCTCTGTCCCCCACTACAAAATCCCGTGGTGTGGCGGTCCCTATACCTATTGCATTGGTACTGAATAAAGTCTGCCTTACCCTGCTTAAATGAATATAATGAATAATACTTTTTTTCTTTAAAAGAAACCCATGCTACTAGCAGGATTCATTACAACAGGGGCTTAAGAATAGGAGATAGAGAGGGAAGCTGGGTTGATTCTGATCGGAATGGAAGCAGCTTACTGGGGATTCAAGGGAGAAGATGAAGCTGGGGAAAGGGTGATTCCAACTAAGGAGCTTATGGGTAAAATATGCAGAAAGAAAGACAAAGGAGTGATCTGATCCAGGGCAAGGTTGGAGCTGACCAAATACCAGGGGAAGTTGACCATGAGGGTGGGGTGGAGATGGGGGAAGCAGTGAACAGATACAGCTGCAGGTGGCATATTTTGGTAAGCAATCTGATATTTTGGAAGTTGAAGACTGTACTTGTTAAAGAAGCCATACCTCTTTGTAACCCCATTACAAACAGAATACTCTCCCTTTGCCCAGTCCCCTGGCACCCCAACTCCCTCCAGTGGGTTGCATTTCAAACACATGTCCACCAGGGGCCACTGTGATCCACTAAAACCCACCCATTCCAGGCACTTCCTGTGGTGCCACAGACAAAAGGGAACGATTTGAGAATGCTTTGAGTTCCAGCTGTAGGTTCCGCAGTGAACGTTCCCTCCCATGCTTGACTCAGCCATCTTGTACAATGACACCCCTCCTAGGAGAATGGAGCCCAGCCCTGTGGTACAGCCATGTGAACACGCACCCTGACTCCCTGATCTTATTTCTGTCACTGTTTCTGTGGCCTTTTCTCCAGATGACAGGCCCACACTCCAGCCTCTTCCTCCAGCCTGGCTTCTCTCCCCAGGCCTGTTCTTCAAAGTTGCTCCTCCATTTCCTGTGTGCTGATAACATCCAGGAAGGCAAGCTCGCTTTTTGCAGCTTTTTACTGACTAACTGATCCACTACCTTGTGCCAGAGAGGCTATTTGTGTTTTTCCCAGGAAACTTCAACCTCTAAGTGGGAAAGGACTGGTTTCCTGGAAGAGTGCTTCTAGAAAGGACCCCCCCCCCCAAAGCCCAAACAAACTTATTATCTAGGCACTTCCTGTTTCCTCAGTTTAAATGCCTGCTCCCCTGGCCAGAGTCCTGTAAAAGAACTTCAAAGGCCCAGCCTCCCAGTTTTGGGCTCATAGGCTATTTTCTTTTAACTCTTTATGAGTTTCCTCTAATCGGGCATTTAGTTGTGCTGCTGAATGGTCTGGGGCTATAAATAGAGCATGATTATTGAATTCCATTCTAATTACTGCTAAAACTCTTGTGTGTATCCAATCTTAACACGGTTTGTTTTCCCTGTTTGTTTGGGGCTTCAGATAAAGCAGGCTATCTTCGGATGTCACTGGGATGCCAAAGGCATGTTGCTTTAAGAAAAAGAAGTTCTTGTAGAAACAACTAAGAATGTGAAAAGGGAACCTATAGAATGAGGGCAAATCTTTGCTAGCTCTCTTCTGACAGAGAATTCATATCTAGACTATATAAAGAACTAAAAAAAAAAAAAAAACAAACAAACAAACCTTAACTCCCTCCCCCCCCCCCCCCCGCAAAAAAAAAAAAAGAAAAAGAAAAAACCCAATTAATAAATGGGCAAAATTTTAACTAAACAGACACTTCTCAAAAGAAGAAATACAAGTGGCCAACAAATATATGAAAAAATAATTAACATCATTAGGAATCAGAGAAATGCAAAGCAAAACTACACTGAGATTTAATCTCACACCAGTCAGAGTGGCAGTCTTCAAGAATGTAACCAATAATAAGTGCTGGAGAGGCATCATTATGTAGGGATAAAAGAACATTTTCACATTGTTAGTGGGACTGTAAATAAATACAGCCACTATAGAAATCACTGTGGAGGAACTTCAAAAGACTAGGCATGTAACACCATATGACCCAGCAATAGGATTTCTCAGTATTTACCCTGAAGAATTAAAATCATCTTACTACAGTGATACATGTATACCCATGTTTATAGCAGCACAATTCACAATAGTCAACTGTGGAGCAGCCTAGTATCCATTAATGGAATGGATAAAAATATGTGGTATATATACATGGAGTTTTATTCAGCCATAAGGAAGAATGAAATTATGTCATTTGCTGGAAAATGGATAGAACTTGAGAACATTATGTCCAGTGAAATAAGCCCAACACAGAAGGTCAAGGATCATATGTTTTCTCCTGTATGTGGAAGCTAGTGAGGAAAAAGGAGAAGAAAGGTGGGAGAAGAAATCTCATGAAAATCAAAGGGAGATCCGTAGAATAGAGGAAAGGGACCAAGAGGTCCCTTTTTCCTAGCACTCTCCCTAGGGGGAGTGCTAGGAAATGATATTGGCCAATTATATTGTTACATTGTGTGCATATATGAGTATGTAACAACAAATTCCACCATCACTTACAACCATAATGCACCAATAAAAATATGGAAAAATTTCATCTAGCAATCTAAATTTCTTCAAGGGAACATGTGAAGGAACTAGCTATCATGTAAAACCCAACGTAAGTTAGTTTATTGGTGACTGGAAGGATCTTAAGGAAAGTAGAGGAGGGTTAATTACACTCACGTTTGCAAAACATTACCTCTCAGAGCCTTCTTTTTCCAAGAAACAGTGGGCAGGGTCATTATCTTACAAAGCAAGTTGAAGTTCAAATCCCAAAGGAGATAATGGATGGGAAAGTACTCCATAAAACTTAAATGCACTGGAGCTGGGATGTGAATCAGTGGTGGAGCGCTTGCCTAGCATGTGTGAGGCACTGGGTTTGATTCTCAGCACTGCATATAAATAAATGAACAAAAATAAAGGTCCAACAAAATAAAAAAAAATTAAAACTTAAATGCAATGGCCAAATACCAAATATGATGTTTTTGATGGTGGCAGAGGAAGGGAGAAGGCTACAGAAAAGAGAATCCAGGGATGGGATCAATATTGGGAGGGTTGAGCAGCAACCATATCAAGAAGAGTGAAAAAGACCTGAAGAGGCTTGGGGGCTGACTTGCTGTCTTCATACCTTTGTCCTGACCCCTCCAAATATTCATATTAAACATATCAGAAACACCTCCAATCCAAAGAAATAGGCTTGAGAAAAATGAGGAGTATTAACATCATAGGAGCAAGACATTTTCTTTTCCTTATGAAATATTGACTGTACATGTGAAATGAGCTGGAAGAGGAAGGCACCCCAAATTTTAAATGTTGCCTTTCAGGTTTGTAATGTGGAAAATTTTCATCTGACACTCATGATCATAGAAGTGCAGGGTTTAAAAATTGCTTTGATTTTACCAGAATGAAAGATAACTTCAGGAGTTAGGGGTGATATCAACCCAAGTAAATCAGAGCAAGTCATTTTATAATTAGGCGGTTATAGAGTTATCTAGAGCTCTTCAGTTGAAATCCATCTTTAATTTATAGTCAGCATATAATTTTATTACCATGTGTGTCAGAAGAGGTTTGTTGGGGAGATTTAAGTCTTTTTTAAAAATCTAAATATAGCTGGCTGTGGTGGCGCACGCCTGTAATCCCAGCAATTTGGGAGGCTGAGGCAGGAGGATCACAAGTTCAAAGCCAGCCTCAGCAACTTAGGTCTTAAGCAACTTAGTGAGACCCTGTCTCAAAAGAAAAAATAAAAAGGGCTTGGGGGGATGTGACTCAGTGGTTAAACACCCCTTGGTTCAATCCCCTGGTACCCTCTCTCCAAAAGAAATAAATGTAAAATCACCATACGCGATTTCTAAGTTGCTAACAATTGAATTCATACATGTTGTGCACTACCTTCATAGTTTTGCATCCAACATCTCACTCAGGGCCACTACTAGGGTATCTTTGGTAAATGGTATAGCTCTGATGGGTTCAATCAATTAGGGTTGATGACAGGTGTGTTTCACAGTGGAAATATTGTGAAATCTTGCCAAAAGAGTTTGTACTGCTGGTTGATAACCTTGAAGACTTTGGGGAGTTAATAACCTCTCTGTCCCTCAGTGTTGATCTGTAAATGGTGGATGATGATAAGTGTAACTGTCAGCATGGGAATAATAGAAAAATTGACATAAGCTCTAAAGCACTAAGGTCACGCTATCATATGACAGTAATGATTAACCTGCTCACTTGCTGAAGCACAGCAATGTCAAACTGTTTTAGCAGCATGCCAACTTCATGTCACCGTGACCAAAATACCTGGCAAGAACAACTCAGAGGAAGGAAAGTTTATTTTGAGCTCATACTTTCAGAGGTTTAGTCCCTGGTTAGCTGACTCCATTGCTCGGGGCCTGAGGTGAGGGAGAACATCATGGTGGAAGGGTGTGGTGGAGGGAAGCTCCAAGCTCATGGCATGGGGAAGGAGAGAGAGAGAGGGGGAGAGGTTGGGGGGAGGGGCCATGACCTACTTCCTCCAGGGTTAATCCACTGCTGAGGTCACAGCTCTCGCCATCTAATCATTCCACCTTTGAACATTCCTGATTACCTAACGTGAGCTTTTCAGGGGACATTTAGGATCTATACCAAAACATGTAGTCATTGTATTCCTCACTTCCACATACTCGCTGTTAAAAAAAAAATGCTCTTTCACAAAAAAATGTCCAGCAGGAAGAGGTACAAATTATTCAGTTTTTTTAAAGCCAACCCTTGGGTGCATGTCCTGGTCTCTGTTGAAATGCAAGGGCACCAGGTTCATTGCTGAGGGTCCTATGATGAAAGATCAAGTGATTAGCAGGAGAAATGCACACAGATGATTTCACAGAGTTTTACATGACACAGAATCTTTCAGAAGGAATGAAGAAGTGGTCAAACTACATTAAGAATAACAGTTATTTTGAGGAAGAGCACTTGTTTGAGACATAAGCTCAACTAGCTGCTGTTTCGTTTCATAGAACACTAATTTTACTTAAAAAATGATGTGAATAGTCAAATTATTGTTATTCAGTTCTGGACACTTGGCAAACGTTTTTGCAAAGTAAAGCAGTGAGGTTGTCACGTCAAAGCAGACAACTGACAGATTATGTTGCTATGATAAAAGCTCAAATTCCAAGAGATAATCAGCAATCTGCCTGCCCTCATGAGCCTGACAGTTTCCTGATACTTAATTTTTTTCTGATGAGATCAATGATGCTAACAAATATGATTAAAAAATTAATAGACTTTATTTTTTAGGGCAGTGTGAGGCTTACTGAAATTAATTTAGGAAAACTGAACAAAAAGTACAGTTTTCATGTTCTCCTCTTGCTGGTTTCTCTTGTTATTAACGTCTTACTTTAAGTGTGGTATCTATTATGGTTGATGAACTAGTATTGATACATTATAGGTAACTAAACTCCATAGTTTAGGATTCCTTCTTTGTGTTTTACAAGTCTATGGGTTTTTCAAATGCATAATTTCATGTTATATCTACCATTACAGAATCATGATTTTTTTTAATATTTATTTTTTAGTTATAGGTGGACACAATATTTTATTTGGATGTGGTGCTGAGGATCAAACCCAGTGCCTCACGCTGATAGGTGAACGCTCTACCTCTGAGCCACAACCCCAGTCCCAGAATCATTATTGAATGGTTTCACTGTCATAAAAATCCTCTGTGATGGAGAACAAGGCCATGGTACCCCAAACTCTGGCCTCCTGGCATATTGAATACAGTCATGTGCTGCCTGAATGATGTTTTTGTAAATGATGGAATGCAGATACAATGGTGGTCCCATAAGATTATACTGCCTCGTGATGTCATAGCTATTTTACTTTGTATGAGTAGATTCTCAAATGTTCTGATAATGAGAAAATTGCCTAACAACACGGATCTTAGAGCATACAGCTATTGTTAAGTGACATATGGTTGCATTTTTAAGCTGAAGGAATTTGAGAAAGCCACAAAACCTAAGATCACACTATTGTATGACATGGGGTCATTTGCCTTCCCCTCACAGTCTCCCCTGAATCAGGTCATCAGTTCTAGGAAGGATTTCAGGCCTTCCCTGAGGCAGGTCATAAGGCCCTGTTTGAGGGACGCTCTCTCTATACCCATGAGAAGGGAGCATCCTTATCTCTGAAGATGGAGGGTCACAGGGAAGAACCCGAATAGCCTGCCTTGCTAAGCTTCCCTGGTTTATTAGTGCTGGGGTACACTTGTTGTCCAGTAGTATTTCTCCAAGACTGTCCACTCTTTATCACACCTAGCACAAGGATAGCCCTGTGGGACCACGTCTTCATTTCCTTCTGAAGGCTTCTGTGTCATGGGAAACTTACATGAAATGCATCTGTGCGTATTCTTCCTCCTTTACACCTGTTCTACCTGTTCACTCCTCCCTCCCTCTCCCCACACTCACTGACCTTTGTGTGTGTGTTGTGTACACATATATAAGTATGTACACATATGTATACACACATAACTACATGTGACTGTGCAGCAGATCTCTAAAATGTCTTCATCTGGCAAAGCTAATGCTCTTAACTCACGGCACAGGTTCTTACCCCAGAGCCCGGCACTTTTTGTTTCTAAGGGCTCAACTACTTTAGATACTACATATGAGTGGAATCATGCTGTTTTGGTCTCTTGGTGACTGGATTATTTCACGTGCTGTGATGTCCTCAAGGTTCATCATTGTGGTAGCACGTGACAGGACTTCTTTCCTTTTCTTTTACTGACATTTACCCCTTCCAAATCAGAATTTCTATAAATATCACATACTTCAGAAAGGATTTACTCTTTTTAAAGACTACACAGTATTCCCTTGAACTTATGTCTGCACTTTCTTCATTATTCATACATCAGTGGACATTCAGGTTACTTGTGCCCCTTGGTCACTGTGAATAATACTGTTCTGAATATAAGTGTATAAATATCCCTTGAGATCCAGTTTTCAGTTCTTTTAGGTATGTACCCAGAAGTGAGAACACTAGATCATTTGATAATTTTATTTTATTTTTTAAATTTTTAAAGGCCTCTCCATACTGTTTCCCACAGAGCTTTTACCATTTTACATTTCCACCAACCGTCCATGAGAATTCAGATTTCTCTACATCCTCAGGAACATGTGTATTTTTCTGTTTTTTTTTTTTTTTTGACAATAGCCATTCTAATGAGTGTGAGGTAGTAATTGATTATAAGTTTGATTTGCATTTTCCTAATGATTGGTGATATTAAACATATTTTCATGGCCTTTTTGACCACTTGTATATCTTCTTTGGAGAAGGGTCTATTCAAATTCTTTGCCCATTTTTAATCAGGTTATTTATTTGTTGTTGAGTTGAATGAGCTATTTACATATTATAGCTATAAACATCTTGTCAGATGTGTGGCTTGAAAATATTTTCCTCATTTTTTAGGTTGTCTTTTCATACTGTTGATTGTTTCCTTGGCTGTGCAGACGTTTTTAGGGTTGGGTAGTCCTATTTGTCTATTTTTGTTTTTTGTTGCCTTTGCTTTGTGTTCTATCCAAGATCCTTGCCAAATCCAAGGCTATGAAGCTCTTCTTCTATAAAGCTTGTGGTTTCAGGTGTTAATCTTTAGATATTTAATCAAATTTGAATTAATTTTTACATATGGTATAAATAAAGGCTCATATACATCCTTTCACATGTGGATATTCAGTTTTTCCAATACCATTTGTTGAAAAGGCATTCTTCCTCTATTCTGTAAACTTGGCACCCTTGTCAAGATCATTCAACCACAGATGTAAAGGTTTATTTCTGGGCTCTCTACTCTGTTCCATGGGTCTATATGTTTGTTTATATGCCAGAACCATACTGTTTTGATTACTGTATCTTTGTAATATACTTTGAAAACAGGAAGTATGAAGTCCCCAGTTTTGTTCTTCTTTTTCAAGATTGTTTTGGCTATTTAGAGTCCTTTGAGATTCCATATGAATTTTAGGACTTTTTTTTCTATTTCTTCAAAAAATGTCATGTGATTTTGATAGTTTTCAAAATCTATGGGTCACTATGATTTTTAGACATTTTAACAATATTAAATCTTCCAATCCATGAACGCAGAATGTGTTTCCATTTATTTGTGTCTTCTTTAATTTATTTCAGCAGTATGTAGTTCTCAGAATTCAAGCCTTTTGTCTCCTTGGTTAAGTTTATTCCAAAGTATTTTCTTTATAATGCTATTGTAAATGGGATTATTTTCTTAGTTTGCTTTGTTAATCATTCCATTGTTAGTATATAAAAAAGCAAGTGGTTTTTATATTTTATAACATTGCTGAATTTATTAGTTCTAACAGTTGTGTGTGTCTATGTGTAATTGTTATGGTTTTCTACATAGACAATTATGCCATTTGTAGAGAGATAATTTAACTTCCTCTTTTTAAATTTGGGTGCTTCCCCTTATCCCTTTTCTCATTGTATTGCTCTGGCTAGGATTTCCAGTGCTATGTTGAATAGAAATGTGAACACAGCCATTTTTGCCTTATTCCTGATCTTAGAGGGAAAGCTTTTAATGTTTCACAATTGATATGATCCTGACTGTGAGATGTTCATATATGGCCTTGATTGTGTTGAGGTAGTTTCCTTTTCTTATTAATTTGTTAAGTGTATTATTTATTAAAGCATGTTGATTTTTTTTCAAATGCTTTTTTTCTATGTACATTGAGGTGATCATATGGTTTTTGTCCTTCTTTCTGTTAATGTACTGTATTTCATGGATTGATTTTCATATATTGAGCTATCCTTGCCTTCCAGGAATAAACCCCACTTTCTTTTGGTATATATCCTCTTTAACACATTGTTGAATTTGGTTTGCTAGTATTTTGCTGAGGATTTTTTGCATCCAATTCATTAAGGATATTGATCTGTAGTTTTCTTAGACTATCCTTGTCTGATTTTGTTATGAGAGTAAATGTTGGCCCGTGAGGCCAACATTGAATTTGGAAATGTTTCTTCTTCAATAGTTCAGAGTTTGAAAAGGATTGGTGTTATTTTTTTTTTTTTTTGAAATGTTTTGTGGGATTAGCCAGTCCTGGGCCAAAGTGAGTTTTTGATATTGTATAATAAAATGTTACAGTAGTGGAAGGTTTCCATACTAGTAAACCAGATTTTTCCAACTGAACAATGTATGATATTATAAAATTATGGGTTGATAAAAGAACCATTCAAAATATAAGATAACCTAATGAATTTTAATGTAACAGAGCATGAAAAATTCATTCATGGAGTTTCAAATTTTACATTAAAATTTTACATTTGTAATATCAAAAAATTATACCCACAGTTATCTGAAAAGATTATTAAAATACTTGTCCTTTTACAACCACATATCTATATGAGGCTTAATTTTTTCAAACACTTTAAACAACCTATAATAACTAATTGTGACAACAAGAAATTGGAATGTTGAAGAAGGCACTTCTTTTACTCTTTGTGAGGTGTGCACTATCAAAAAGTGTACTGTCAAAAGGCATGCCATTTCTTAAAATCTAAGACTCCAACTTTTTAGAAGTAAGTTGTTAAAACTCTTTTCTGAAAAATGTTGCCAAATAGAAACCTACATTTGGTTCTTCTCTTTCTGTAAAGTCACATGGCTCTGGATGTGTTTGCATGTGAGTGAGAAACCATTAATTCCTTTGCCTTGGCTCTCTTTTTTCTAGGAAAATAGTCTAAGAAATAGATTCTAAAGAATACTAAAAATCAGACAAAAACGAAAGTTGCTCAAATCATGGCATAATTAATAGTAATGAGATATTGGAGCAACTCAAATAACTAATGAATAGTGAATGGTAAGCAAACAGTAATATCTGAGTGTAATAAAACACTACTTAACCATTGCCATGGCAGGTGCAGTACATAGATAATAGTCAAGGAAAAGTGAGCACACCCACTAGTTTATAGTGTTACCATTGGTTCTGACTTGGTAGAAATTCATGTTTAAATATTGACTGGAATAAGAAGTAATTTAGGAGCTGTGGCTGTGGCTCAGTGGTGGAGCGCTTACCTCAAACGTGAGGCACTGGGTTTGATCCTCAGCATCACAGAAAAATAAATCAAAAAATAAAGGTATTGTGTTCATCTACAACTAAAAATATTAAAAATGAAATAATTTAGTTACGTAGAGTTTTAAAAGATAATTATGTACATATTAAGATTTATAAACGGTTGGCAACTCCTGTGAGAATATTCAGTTCCAGACACCAGAAGTGTATACTAGCAGACCAACATGAACCATTTTCATATTGATAGTGGCCTCTTTGGGAACTCCCATTCCCTCTCTGACCTGGGGGAAAGGGGAGGAGGGAGGACAGGGCAGTTGAAGGAGTCAACAGGCAAAGGCATTGACTGAGATCCTTGAGGTGAACCAGCAGAAATTTGTGCTCCACCTGTGGGGTGCTGGGTTGTCTTGGTAGCATGTGATGCCTCATTTGGTCTCCCCACTTATTCCTGGATTGGCAGGGTCTTGAGATTTGCAATTAAATCCCAATAGATTTATCTCCTGTTTATTAAATGCCTATCATGTGCCAGGAACTACAGTAGGTCTTGGAACCAAAGGTTGAATAAACACCATGGGTCCTGGTACAAAGTGATTCTCAGTCTGGAAGAACACAACCAGAGGCAATCTCCACTAGCCTGGAAATGCAGAGCACTAATCTTGAAGATAATACGTTCAGAAACTCCATTAATAAATACCTTTTGTGATTTTGGAGCAATCATTGACTAAAACTTCTCACAGGTGGCCCTGTGACTGTGTCCCAGTGACTCACTGCATTCCAGAGTACCTCAGACTGAAGACTTGAGGAGGCTCAGAAGGGAGGAAAAGAGACCAAAGCAAAACAAAACAGCAACAACCTAAACAGGGTAACTTAGTCATAAATTGTATGACCTTTTGGAAAAAGATGAACGAGATGAATTCTATATCTGAAGGGAAATGTGTTGATTCACCTCAAAATTATTGTTTCTTCCTGCAACAACAATTAAAACAAAGGTCGGGCCAAATAAAACTATCTCAGGGTCATTTTGGGAATTTAAGAATTGATGAACAAGAACGGAAGCTCATGAAATACAGACAGAGGTCTAGGTTTGCTGCTCTCCACTTACCAGCTGTGTGACCTGGTGGGGCTGCTTACTCAGTTCCTTGTTCGTCAAATATTATCCTCCTTGCTCGAGTATTATGAGGGTGCATAAAATGGGATTGTGAACAGAAAAACAGCATAAGCTGTAAGGCAGCCATTGCTTTTATCATCAGGTAAGAATATTTTGTAGACTTGAATACTGCAATAAAAAAGAATTGTACATGTCATATGTAATTTGTGACTTGAATGGCAATTTTCTATAGAAAGTCTTCTGTTTCCAAAAATACAAAAGATTAAAAGAATTTTTTCTTAAATTATTGACAGAAAGCACAATGTTATCCATATGATTTGATTTGGTCTCATTATTTGAAAAATCATTACTTCTTCAAAATGTAAATCACTTTTTAGAGGCAAAAACTTTCCTTTCTTCTTTACACATAATTTATGATATCCTCGAGGTCAGGGAGAGACCCATCAACCCGAAACCCATCCACAACCTGCACAACCATGGTTTTCAAGTACGGTTTTTCCTGAGACTGTGCCTGGCCTTATACACAATAGCTCAAACCAATAACAAAGCTTTCAGCAAAAAGATCTGGACTCTACCCGAAATTCTGATTAGTGCTGCGTCTGGGCACTTGGGAGCAGTTTCAGTTTTTCTGGGTGAGAAGTAGAAGGAAGGTACTAGCCAGTGCGCGTCCTCAGCTCAATCTGGCTTGCTTCACTAGAGGGCGCTGATGGTATTTCTAGTGCATTATTTGGATGTCCTGAAGATGGTTGTTAAAAATGCATGTTGCTAGCCATCATTCTGACTGGAGTGAGATGAAATCTTAGTTTTGATTTGCATTTCTCTAATTTCTAGAGATGTGGAACATTTTAAAATATATTTGTTGATTGATTTTATATCCTCTTCTGAGAAGTGTCTGTTCAGTTCCTTGGCCCATTTATTGATTGAGTTATTTGGGTTTTTTTTTTTTGTTGTTGTTGTTGTTGTTAAAGATTTTTGAGTTCTTTATATATCCTAGAGATTAGTGCTATATCTGATGTGCGTGTAGTAAAAATTTGCTTCCAAAATGTAGGCTTTCTATTTCTATTCACCACACTGAGGATTTCTTTTGCTGAGAAGAAGCTTTTTAGTTTGAATTCATCCCATTTATTGATTCTTGATCTTAGTTCTTGTGCTATAGGAGTCTTATTAAGGAAGTTGGGGCCTATAGGTGTTGCAGAGAATGTGGGGAAAAGGCACACTCACATATTGCTGGTGGGACTGCAAATTGGTGCAGCCAATCTGGAAAGCAGTATGGAGAATCCTTGGAAAACTGGGAATGGAACCACCATTTGGCCCAGCTATCCCACTCCTCAGTCTTTACCCAAAGGACTTAAAAACAGCATACTACAGGGACACAGACATATCAATGTTTATAGCAGCACAATTCACAATAGCTAAATTGTGGAGCCAACCTAGATGCCCTTCAGTAGATGAATGGATAAAGAAAATGTGGTATATATGCACAATGGACTATTAGTCAGCAATAAAAGAGAATAAAATCATGGCATTTGCAGGTAAATGGATGAAGTTAGAGAATATAGTGCTAAGTAAAGTTAGCCAATCCCCCAAAAAACCAAATACTGAATGTTGTTTTCTCTGATATAAAGATGCTGATTCATAGTGGGGTTAGGGGTGGAGGGCATGGGAGAATTAGATGAACTCTAGATAGGGCAAAGGGGAGGGAGGGGAAGGGAAGGGGCATGGGGGGTAGGAAAGATGGTGGAATGAGATGGACATCATTACCCTAAGTAGATGTATGAAGACACAAATGGCATGACTCTACTTTGTGTATAATCAGAGATATGAAAAATTGTGCTCTATATGTGTACTATGAACTGTAGTACATTCTGCTGTCATATATAACAGCTTAAAATTTAAAAAATAAATAAAAAAGAAAAAATGCATCTTGCTTATATATATATATATAATTACAATGTAATAATTGTAATAATAAAAATAGAAAGGTGATCAGCAGAGTAGAGCAAATAGATCAGGGGGAGGGAGGAGGGGAGAGAAAAGGAAGGTTCTGGGGAACGAGATTGATCAAATCATGTTCTGTACATCAATGAATGTGGCATAACAAATCCCACTCTTATGTATAATCATAATGCACCAATAAAAAATTTTAAAAACCCTCATGCCCCTTTAGGGACAGCAGTAGATACCTAGAATGTGGGTGTGACAGGGAGGGGGAAGGTGGGACAGGGTTGGAACCACATGGAAAGAGTCACTAGTACTTTCCTGACATCCTTGGTTGGACCTCCCAACTTGGTGATGTCCTAAATATCACAACAGGTCCAAGGAGGAGCTGGGCGAGAAACCAGTCAGGGAGGGCTGGATCTGTCCGAGCAAACTGTCAAAGAGCTCCAGTGCCACCTCTCTCAGAGCCCAGGGGTCTTTTATGGGGTAACATCTCAGGTTCTAAAACCAGGTCAACTGCAGCTCAGGTCCAGAGTTTCTGCTTATGGAGCCAAAGGGACTGACCCGGTATGGGTCCTGGTGTTCCCAGGCTCAATTTGAAGGCCATGTGTTGGCTGAGATGTGCGGCTCCAGAGTGGGGACAGCACATCCACCTTCCCGGGGCTGAGCGGAGGTATGAACAGGCTGGACATCAGCCTAAGAGCCTGGCATGATGGAGATGGCGTGATGACACCACAGAGACCGCGGAGTCAGGTGTGGCTCCAGGACAGGCCCATGGGACCCAAGCTGGACTGCAAGGGGAGAAGGCCACTTTCTACTAGAGACAATTCCAATGCTTACGTTTCTGCACCCTTGATTGCAGCATTGAATTGTACTATACCTACCTCCTGAAGGAGCTTAAAGTGATTTTTTTAAATAAAAATTTTAATTGACTCATAATAATTATACTTATTTATGGGGTACAGTGTGACATTTCAATACATAAATACAATGTGTGATGACCAGATCAGGGTCATTGGCATATCATCACACTAGAAATTTATTTTATTTATTTATTTTTTTTGTTGGGAACACTTACAGTCTTTTATTCTAGCTATTTTGAAATATTTCATCAATTGTCATCAGCTATAGTTAGCCTACTGTGCTATAGAACATTACAAGTTATCCCTTCTATCCAACTGCACCCCATATCTTAATCATCCCCTCTCCATCCTGTTCCCCACCCCTGCTGTCCACTTCCAGGGCTTTGATAACCATTGTTGTGTTCTGTTTTCATGAGTTGGACTTTTAGCTTCCATATATAGGTCAGAGAATGCAGTATGTATCTTTTTGTGTCTGACAGTTTACTTAACAGTGTCTTCCAAGGTGATTCTCAAAGGATAGTCACCAGATGAAAGTATCAGAAGACCCTGGACATCCTGGGTGAGGCTCAGGCATGTGCATTTTAAAAAAGGACTCCAAATGTGTCTTATTGCCTACAGAGTCACATTGCAGATAGATTTCTTAGGTGTCAAGATAGGAAGGTGGGGCAGATATATTTTGACAGCTTCTTCGTGCTCTTCATATTACACTATGCCAGTTATTCACTCTGTCAAACATTGAGAGAAAAAATATGTTTGGAGGTGGTAGAGTGTCTCATAATATCTGCCATTTCCCTTTCTCTTCTCTGCACCAGTGTAATTCCTGAATTTCCAATGAACATTACTAGCTTGAAGTCCTATGAAAATCACTTACCGATTGTTATGGTTTAGATGTTGTGTCTCCCAAAAGCTCATGTGTGAGACAATGCAAGAAGGTTTGGAGGAGAAGTGATCAAGTTGTTGCCTTAACCTAATCAGTGAATTAACCCCTGATGGGATTGACTGAGTGGTAACTGGAGGCAGGTGCGGTGTGGCTGGAGGAAGTGGTTCATCGGTGGCATGGCTATGGGGTATATATTCTGTATCTGGAGCAGAGAGTCTCTAATTCCTGATCATCATGTGAGCTGCTTCCCTCTGTCACACTCTTCTGCCATGATGTCCTGCCTCACCTTGAGCCCCAAGGAATGGGACCTGCTGTTTATGGACTGAAGCCTCTGAAACTGTGAGTCCCTAAATAAGCCTTTCCTCCTCTAGAATTGTTTTGGTCAGGTCCTTTAGTTATAGCAGTGAAAAATCTGACTAAAACACTGAGCCTTTCTCATCCCCACCAGGAAACAGAAAACATATCGGCAGGCATATATTAGTTTTCTATGCTGCTGTAGCCAATTACCACAAGCCTGCTGGCTTGAAATGCCACCCATGGATAATCTCAGGAGATGATGGCTTGGGAGTTCAGGCCTGGCTTAGCTGGGCCAGCTCCACAAGGCTATATATAGTACAGGTATCAGCCAAGCTAATTCTCAGCTGGAGCTTGATTGACACAGTGAAAGTGGTCGTTGGCAGAATCCACTTCTTTGTGCTTATAGAACCGAGGGCTCTGACTTCTTTCCTGTGTTTGGCTGGAGGCCACTCCCAGATCTATAGGCTTCATGGTCTACAATAAATATGGCAGTTTGCTTCTTTAAGACCTGCATAAGAGTCAATCTCTCTCTCCCGCCTTCTCTCTCTCTCTCTCTCTCTCTCTCTCTCTCTCTCTTTCTGCAAGCAGTGATGACAGATTCTTATATAAGGTAACCTAATCAAGGGGGAGTGATGTCCCATCACATTGGCCATATTAGGTGTGTATTAGTCTACTCAAGTTGCTACAACAAGCCACCACAGACTAGTTGGCTTAAATGATAGAGGATCATTTTCTCACAGTTCTGAAGGCTGGAAGTCTGATTTAAGGTGTCTTCGGGGATTTCTCCTGAGGACTCTGTCCTGGCCTTGTAGATGGTCATCTTTCTGTGTCCTCACATAGTATCTCTCTGTGCATGTCTGGGTCCTAACCTCCTCCTCTTTTAAGGACACCAGTCATATTGGATTAGGGTTCACCCATATGAACTTCTTTTTAAAGGCCCTGTCTCCAATACAGTTACATTCTGAGGTACTGGGGATTGGGACTCCAGTATATGACTGGGGGTGGGTGGGCCCAGTTCAGCCTATGACACAGTGTCATGCAGGATATCTCAGCAAGAAAAAAAGCAGGGGAAATGAGTGCTGCTGTGGGGTGGTCAGATCCAGACTCTGAAGAAATCCTGGGGAGCTGAAGCCTCAGCTTGGACTTGAAGCATTAGAAGGAACTAGTGGCATGAAGAGTAGAGAGGCAGTGTCCAGACAGAAGGAGTGACATCGCATCAGTTAGGAATGACTTCGGCTTCAAGTAAGAGTGTTCTGATTATCGATGACTGGAAGAGGTAGGGGTCCATTTTCTCTACATCATGAGGACTTGGAGGAGGCAGCTTCTAGCCTTGACTTAGCAGATCCACGTCAAGCCAGCATTTGTGATTCTCTTGTCATTTCCCTCATGAACACAATATAGCAGTTGCTGCCCTAATATCATTTCAGGGTTCAAGGTCCAACAGATGAGGAAATGCTGTGAGCACAGTCTCTCCTTTAAATCAGCAAAGTGAATGCTTTCCTAGAAGACTATGGCTTCACTGCCATGGGTGGGGTATGTCACCAATGGCTGCCCTACCTGCAAGGAAGGCTGGGAATAGGAAGTGGAAGGAAGGTGGAGGTGGTGAGTGGATGTGTCAATCAATCAGGGTGCCATAAGTGCACAAAGACGGTAGGGGAGGAGCATGGCTTGATCAGAGAGTTGACTGGTTAGCAGAGTTGGAGGATGGACTTGAGCAAGGAAGGGACTTGACAGCAGAGCAGAAAGGGAGTCCTAAAGGACAGAGCAATAAGTTTACCTTTGGGAAAGTTGTCAATATCAAGATGGAGTCACTTGCGTCAAATCCACACAAACCAGGAGACAAAGAAGGGACAGCACTCTTGCACTCATGTCTGTAAGAACTATCACAAAGATGCTCTGGTTGGCTCTTACAGACACCTGTAACAAGAACTTTTGCCAAGGACTTTCCAGTCTGTGGCTTGCTCCATGAGTCATGCAGACAGCTAGCCAGATGTATGCGAACACTTACTTTCCTGAAACACCATCTCCACTAACAAACTGATATCAACTCCTGTGATACACTCTGCAACCAGCATTCCCTTTGTCTCAAAACAACTTATGTGTACTTTTCATTTAACCTTTTAAAACCCTCATCTCCCTTGGCCTCCCTGAATGTGTGTGCACATTTCACACTGCAGTGGGTTGCTGTTCCCAATGAAATCCTTTTATGGAAAGCTGCTCTGTTTGTTATTTAGGTTGATATCTTGAAGACATTGGAAGAAGTTACATATGGTTACAGAACAGGCCACCTCAAACTTAAGTGGCATCAAACAATAACCATTTTGTTACGTGCACAGTTTCTGTGAGTAGAGCATTCTGAACAGGCACAGAGATGTTGTATTAGTCAACTTTCCACTGCTATAACAAATACCTAAGAAAATCAATCAACTTACCTGGAGGAAAGGTTTATTTTGGCTCACAGTCTTGGAGGTTCTAGTGCATGATTTCTTGTCCTGTTGATTGGCCAGTGGCAAGGCAGCACATCATGGTGGGAGTGCAAGGTAGAGCAAAACCACTCATCTGTGGCAAAAAGAGAGGAAGCAAAAGAGAGAATAAGGAAGAGGATGGAGTTCTACAATCTCTTTCAAGGGCATGCTGCACTGACCTGAAGACCTTCCTTCCATTAGCTCCCACCTCTTAAAGATTCCACAATCTTCCAATACTGCCACCCAGGGACCAAGCCTTTAACACATGGGCCTTTAGGAAACATTCAAGGTCCAAACGATAGCAGATGGCTTGTCTCTGTTATGTGGTACTTTGGGTCTTAGCTCAAATATTGAATGGCCAGATATAGAGCAAATGTCTGGGGGATGGAGTCACCCAAAGCTTCTCTCCTCCTCTATCTGGTGTGTGGGCTGGGATGGCTGGAAAGTTGGGCTCAGCTATAGACTGGAGGCTCCCAGGTGACCTCTCTTTGAGGCTGACTTGGGTTCCTTACATTGTGCTTCTGGGTTTTGAGAGAAGAATCTGGGGGGTTATCAAGAGACCTGGGCTAAAGCGGCAAGGCTCCCTATCCTCTTGCCTTGGACATCACGCACAATCACGTGTGTTTCATTCTTTTGATTACACAATAGTCACTCAGTCCAGCCCAGATCCAAGGGGAGGGAAACCAGCCTCCATCTTGCAATGGAGTAGAGGCAAGGTGGCATTGAAGGGACCATGTGGAATGGGAGATGTTGTCATAGCTCTTTGGAAAATCTGGTCTGTCCTAGCAGATGACCAAAAGGTTTTAATCAAGGGGAGTAATACAACCAGATTGTGGTTTTAGAAATCTGGCTGTGGTTTGAGAATTAGTTGGATTGGGTCAAGACTGGAAGTGGTAGAGATGGTAGGTGGTTGGTCCAAATAAAGATGATAAGTTTGGAATCTGGACAGACTGGAGAGAGATTTTGCAGGTGAAATCTTTAGGGGACTGACTGAATGAGCCATCTGAAGGGGTGGGATGAGTCAGGTTCAGGTTGATACAGGTAACTGGTGCCATTAACTGTCACAGGTGCATAGGATCAGGGAAGATTTGGGGAAAACAACAGGCTCGGTTCTGAACATTTGAATTTGAGGTTTCTGTGAGATATCCAGGAAGAGTTTTCTCTAGTTATATATATAGAAAAAATTTCCAGTCTGGAGGTGTTGACTCAAAAATCACCCATGGTTTGCCAGCTGCATGCAAGGGGCCACCTGGACCAACTACCCAGCCACCACAGGCAGAGACGTGCTATAGTCAAACAAGTAGAGCAAAACCACAGGGTTCCTTTGTGAGTTATTCCCAATGATGTGCAGCAAGTAGACACCTTTGAAGATTTCATGTTTTGGACTCTGTCTTATAATGAGTGACACTTTGATGTTTGATGTCATTGGTTGAAGAGTTGAAGGTGATGAAGAACATGCAGCATTGTGCTTTTTCTGTCATTGTCTGTCCTGTGGCATGACACTGGTTAGGAGTAGAGTGGGACAATCCAGAGAGAGAGAAAGAAAGGGTGGGGGGAGAGGGGGACGGAGGTGGGGGGGGNNNNAGTGGGGGGGGTGAGTGAGGGTGCAAAGCATGATGGGAATCATGAAGCAACTGTGTATTTTAAATCAGGCACTCAATAGGAGGATCCTTTATTCTTCCAAACAAGGTAAATTTTGGAGTAAAAATTCTTACTGCAATTAAGAACCACCGTATGGGGACTTGGGAGTCTGAGGCAGGAGGATTGCAAGTTTTGGGCCAGCCTCGGTAACTTAGTGAGACAGTCAGCAACTGAGCAAGACATTGTCTATCTCCTCTACCTTTATAATAGTCAGTGATTTTCTTTTTCCCCCTCCAACCTTTCAGAATTTCTCCATGTTGCATTGTGCTGGAGGACAAGAACTTGTGGGAAACAAAGTGACAATTCCTATCACTGTGTTGAGAAACCTCCTTTAATCAAGACTCCAAAAATAAACAAACAAAAAACAAAAACAAAAACAAAACAAAAAAACCCAAAAAGAACCACTGTGTGTCAGATGATGACAGGAAAGAGCAAATCGTTACAACTGGGAAGAAATCTGTGGAAACCATAGGTTTTAACTCTGTGATTAAACAGCAGAGTCAACTGAGCAAGTTACAAGAATCTTCTCTAAGGAAATGTGAAGTAATTTGTGCTGGTTAAAAAGGAGGTATTGCCAAAACAAATCCTAAAATTACAAGAGTAAATGTCTCGAAAAACCTGCTGTCACATGTAGTGAAGTGATCCATTTTGCTGATTAGCTCCAAAACCTGGTCCCTCTTAACACAGTGAAAATAAACTGCAGTTTCCCTCTGGCTCACCGTCTCTAACAGGAACATTTCCTGCACTGAATGGTTTAGTTCTCAGTCAAACAGGAATAACACAGGTCAAAGTGCCGCAGTGTGCCCCTGGGTGGTAATTTCTTGAGGAGCTGAACCTGGACTCCAGCAGCACCTTCATTTCAGAAAGGCCAAATGATGCTCCACAGATGCTCACGTTGTTAGACCTTTCCTCTAATCCGTCAATTGATGAAAACCAGCTGTTCTCGAAAGCCTGTCTGCCCAGATTAGAGCAACTAATCCTTTATGACATTGGAATTTCTTCTATACATTTTTAGATGCTGGAATTGGAAATATCCATGTTCCTGTCTCTGCAGTGCTTTGCAGTAAATGACAATCAGATATCACAATGGCCATTTATCAAATGAGCTAGAGAAGTTACAGAGCCTACGAGCTCTGTCCTGCCTAAGAACCCCCTGACTGAAGGCAGCAAAGGAGCCCAGACCAGCAGCTCGTCATTGCCAAAGTCTGAAGACCCCCGAACAAATGTGAGATTCTTTCAGAGAAAAAGCAAGAAGCTGAGCTTGATACCGAAAAGCTTTTGGAAATGAGTGGGAAAATGCTGGTGGACATCAGGATCCAGAGGAAAACAGACCAAATGAAGAAGGCCTTACAGTCTGTCCTAGGTACCAGATCCTCTGCCATATATGGAAGATAAAACATCCAAACCAACTTGAACAGAAGGCTCTAGAAAGGCAACTGCCAGCACTAGGAAATGACCTATCGTCATTGCACTTTTATTCTGTGGAAAATGGAGGTTGTCTATTAGTGGGATGTTAACAACCACCTTTAACCATTTGGTGGCCAGACTATCATGACTGGGGTTCCCTGGAAAGAAATGATTTATTGAAATAGTTCTACTGTAAAAAAAGTGAGACTTACAACTTGCCCAAAGTATAAATTTTTCACTGGGAAGAGACCATTTTTAGGCTTGTATAAAACGGCAAAACAAAGATGTTAATTACTAAAACCAAAAGTCAAAGAAAAAACAAAAACAAACAAACAAAAAAAACCCAACAAATGACCCATGTGTAGTTGTTAGTTTGAGATGAAAATAAGAAATAAGATTTTTAGAGAAAATAACATTTTTCCAGGGAGAGAGCATAGGGGCTCATAGGAATTCTGAAGGACACCAATATTCTTAAGCCTCGTCAAAGGAACCACAAATGAGGTGAGGAGGTTTAGGGAGGTAGCACTCTACAATCCAGATGAGTAGAGGATAGTACGATTCTCGTTTCTTCTGCATGTAATCCGTTGAATTAGGTGCCTCTGGACAACTCCATTGTATACTTATGAGAAAAATAAAGTGAGAAAGCTGAATATCATTTTTGCTCTTATGAAAATAAGTAGTTTTGGCCTCCTGGATCCACTGAAAGAATCTTGGAGTCCCCCATGAGTCTCGGGATGGCATTTAAGAACCTCTATTAAGAGGATCTGATTCTTTTTGGGCTGCATGGTTCATATCTTCTCTTTCTCAAAATTTTGGGCATCTCCAAAGATCTGCCATTTCTGGGTCCAGAGTCTTCAAGACTCAAAGGCAAGATTATTTTCTGGGAGGAACTAAGACAAAAGAAGGCATTATTTTTCAGTGAGACAGAAACAGAATGCACAATAGCAATTTCTCATGTTTGCTACTAGGGGAGGGCAGGTGTTTGGGGTGGGTGGACAAGAAGTGGTTCAGAAGCAAATAAAGAGGGACTAGCTGTGGAAAAGGGACTCAGGACACACTGAGGTCCCCACAAAAGCTGGGCAGTTTGATTACTCGTAGATCCACTCTGTTTTTCTCTTTGCCTAATCTTGTCTCTAATTTCCCCTTCATATCCATGATGTGGGTGATACTTGGATCTCACTAGCCTCTGTCCTTTTTCTGGTCCTATTTCTCTGCAGATTAACATCTCTTGCTAGCTGCTTGAAATCTTGCTAGGTGCTTGACCTTCTGCAAATTGGCTTAATCCATCATGCCCCAGTGTCCCATGCATAGGACCCCCATGATAACTTAAATTGAACAGCAAAGATACCACTTATGGTAACCCTCTAAGCTTTACTTTCCTAACCTAAAAAATGGGAGATGGTAGTAGAACCTACCCTAGGAGACTGTGCACTCACCCAAGATGTGCGAATCACTTAGCACAGTCAGCATCTTGTACCCAATAACCATTTATTTCACGTCCTCTTATTATTAACAAGCAAATGTGTTAGGCCTCTGTGAGTTAGCAGCCACGTGGCACAAATCCTCTTTACAGCTTTTTGTGGGTTTAATCACTATGATTTTATTCCATATCTAGGAGTGGGAGTCTGTGAGCATCTTCTTATTGCTCTTACGTCTTCAATATTCATCCAATTTGGGGCTGGGGATGTGGCTCAAGCGGTAGCGCGCTCGCCTGGCATGCGTTCGGCCCGGGTTCGATCCTCAGCACCACATACAAACAAAGATGTTGTGTCCGCCGAGAACTAAAAAATAAATATTAAAAAAAAATATTCATCCAATTATCTTTCTTAGCTAACAATTAGCCTCATATTTCCTATCCACACAACTCCTTCCTTCCTTCCTATTTATATTCATTAAAAAATTAATTGACATATAATAGTTGCACTTATTTACAGGGCAGGGTGTGGTAATTTGATACATATATACAATGTGTAATGATCAAATCAGAGTAGTTAGCATCTTCATCTCAAACATTTATCAATTCTTTTTGTTGGGAAACTTTAAACTCTTCCAGTTGAGAGATATAATACATTGTTGTAAAATGCAGCCATTCTAAGAACTTTAGAATATTCCTGCCACCTAACTGTATTTTGGTACCCATTATCCAACCTCCATCTCCCTACTCTTAGCCTCTAGTGACCACTATTAGATTTTCTACTTCTATGAATAAACATGGAACAATAGCAATAAACATGGAAATGCAGATATTTCTATGATATACTAATTTCATTTCATATTCTTTTTTGGCCACTTGTATATATTCTTTTAGGAAACGTCTATTCAGATCATCTGTCCATTTTGTAGTCATTATTGATATTGTTAAACATCCCCTCACTTCTTTTTTAACTGTGTCTAGTTTTAGGTCTACTTTAAATCCACCATGGATTACAGAGCGAGTGCAGTAATGCAAGGTCATTTCCACATGGATGATTTCCACTCAGCTGCTTTCTCCTGGCTGCTGGGCTAGGGCGGAGGGGAAGTCTGACCGTGGCTCTAGCCCCCGCAGCTACAGCATGGGGGCTCAGCTGCTCTGCGGCAGAATGAGCAGAACCATCCACTTTGTCACCAAGTCCTTTCTGTCCTTTGCCCAACTGCTCAATTCTAAGGCTAATTTGGCAGAAAATAAGACTCGGATTTAGTGAGAATCAGATTTTAAATACCCTTGTGTAGATCCCTCCTCCCCATTTCTTTTTTCTTTTTTTGTTTTAGAGGAATTGACTTAAAAAACCCTCCCATCTCTTCTGTTGGTCATCCCAAGATACCACAGGACTGTTTAGGGAATCGTTGGTCATTTAACATGTATTTCTTGAGCGCTTCCCATGTTACCAACACAGTTCTTGGTTCTGGAGTTCCACCGGAGAACAGGGTGGATGGATGAGGGTAGTGGGGCAGAAACATAAAAGGAAACAAATAATGCAGGAACATTCAGGCTGAGGGCCAGGGGTACCAGGTAGAGACTGTGAACAACTGACACTGACTTTAACAAAAAGCAAAAAGAGGAAATCTCCTGGGAAGATGTCGAGTTACCCAAAGACTCAAAGGAAAAGCCAAGAACCAAGATTTGGAAGCTCCAGAGCCAGAAGAACTTTGAGGATCTAGGAAACTAAAAGTGACCCTTTCTTTACAGCATTTCCACTTGAGCGGTGAGCTGCAATTAGCATCTCCTGGATCAAGATGGAGGGGCAGGGAGGAAAAACAGGGTGCTGGGTAGGGGGAGCAAGAGAGCAGTTGGTTGGTCTAGCTGGAGTCAGAAGTGCAACTCATGGCCAAAGTAGCTCAGAGCCTCTGCATTAACAGGGACTGGCAAATTCTCTCCAATGAATAGATCAGTAACTTCCCAAAGCAAAATTGTGATGCTCTTGCAAGAAGTCAGGAAAGGGATTTGAAGCAGACAGGACTGCTCTCCCCTGACTGAAAGCATTTTACTTAGAAGGGGCCTAGGGGTTTTACCTTTTGCAGATTTTTGCAAATTGGATGTGATTTTGAGTCCATTGGTTAGGTCTATCTGGATTTAGAGAGGGGACAACCACACCACTCCCTATTGTGATGAGATGAAGGCCGAGGATAGAAGTTTATTTATTTTGATTTCAACCACATCCCAGGTGATCAGGGTGGTGAAGGATCTAGGAAGCCAGATGTATTAAGAAGAGTTATAGAAACCTCTTTAAATAATCTGGTGCCCAGAAAAGAGATATTAGTTGCCTCAATATTGTGATGATACTATATGAGTTAATAGTAAGATTCATCCCCTCTTTAAATATAATTTATTACTGAATTTTATCCTAGCATAGACTTCCTTGTAGAAATAATGTTAAAATAGGTATCTGAAATTCTGATGATTTGATATTTCTGCATTTTTGTTGATGCTTCTGTAAAATGAATTTGAATCAGATTATCTTTGGGATCTCTCCCAGTTCAAAAATTATGTGTTCTAGGAATCTCATCATTTTTACCAATCTGTTATTTACAGGTATGCTGTAAATAATAATATTATTAACATACATTTGCTGCCAAAATTTATTCTTTATAATTAATTTTTTTCCAACAGGGTTAATCTTCATAATCTCCTAAGTGTGTAAAGTCAGATGGAATTTCCAATAAGAAACTGGTGGTTCATAAACAAGGGTAGGATATATTTAGTTTTGTCTAGCTCAACTGAAGCATATTATTCTTGCCCTTTTTATAGTACATACACATCAGACACTACTAGGTCGTCATGTTATGATGATTAGTGACGAATAGCAATTTGATATTTATCTAGACATTATGAATAGTGTAATCTACTTGGTTACTTAGATGTGTCAAGCTTTTAAAAATGGTTAGGATAAAACATGAGCGTAGAAACTCAAGTGAAATCTAAGATCTTCATTTCAAGAGGAAGAAGCAATCACAATTTGCAATTTAATTAGGAAGACTCAATTAAAGGAATGCAGTGACTATTCTCCTGCTGAATATTAAAGTTCAGCACAAAGGAAACCCTCATGTGAAATGTAGTTGTGTCTAATTAGCTACAGTATATGGGCTGGAACAAGTGCCTTGCTCAGGGCTAGACAATGAACTCCATAGGGACCAGAGATCAATGATCATTTAGGAAGCAAGTGCTCAGAGTCACACAATTTTGAACATGCCTATCTATTGCAATGTTTCACAATACACAGTGCACGGCCCTCTATTTTCTCTTCTCATTCAATATGTAATTGCCTAGAAACACCACATGCTTGGTCTTATTAATCAATAATTATTAATATGCTGACTGTGCACTGAAAGCCAGGGGAAGCTGACTGAACTCTGCAAACAAGTGGAGTCTAGTCCCAAGGTGCTGGGCCTCTAAGTAGAATTGTTTGGGGCAGAAGGGCTTGGTGGCTGTCTCCTCACCCCAGAATAAAACTACAAGCTGAGGTTGCAGACCACACATTCAGAATGGTATGATCTCTGAAAAGAGTGCAAAGATTAAACTCAAGAGTCTTGGATTTTTATGTCTTTTGGCTCTGCCACCTTGAGCTGTGTGACTTTAAGTAAGATTCTTCACTTCTCTGGGCCTTAATTATTTCACCAGTAAAGGGTGTGACCAAGTCACTCTTGCTGTTATAAAAATACCAGAGACTAGGAGATGGGGAAATTTAAAGACACTATGTGAAGTTGGCTTTACTTTTAGAGGAAATCTGCCTACAAGCGAAGACATCTTTCCCATCCCAGCCACTCCCCTGACCCTGCCTGGTAGTAGGACCTGCCAGGGTTTTGATCTGCCCTGAGGCAGACCGGTTGCCAAGACCTGTACCCTTATTTCAACATTTGAGTGTTCACACAGCCTAGATGCTGTTCTAGGAGCTGGAGATGTGAATAAAACACCACCCAGACACCCCAAATCCTGCTCTCTTAGACATGAGTTAGATCATAGGGACCAAGAACAAGCAAACCAACCAACCTATGAAAAAACACCCAACACATCAGTCTTGGTGGTCAGTACAATGAGAGAATAAAAGCTGGTTGCAGGGTTAGATTGCCTGGGCTTGGCTGCTGTCTCAGCTGGGAAAAGCTCCTCTGATAAGGTGACATCTGGACAGAGCCAATTCAAGAAAGGGCAGAGTTCTGGGGTCTCTGGGGAGCAACAATTAAGGGCCCCGTGGGAGAGCAAGCTTGTGTGTTCCAGGATCACGAGGATCACGAGGGACATGGAGGAGCGAGAGGAGCCTGGGGTGCTGGTGGTTGGTATTAAAGCGCCACGGGGGTAAAATCTCCCTTTCTTCCAGGTACTGGGAAGCACACAGGGGTCAGCACAGACTGAGTTTAGGGTACACCCATGTGACCTGCAAGCTCGGCTCGGTGCCACTTGGGCGCTAAGGCTCTGTGGCCACTACCTGGAAACTCTTAATACTTTTTTTTTTTTTTTAAATCTTTGTGTGGTGTTCTGAAAGCGAAGTCCGATCCGACAATGGAGCCAGTGCAGAGAGAGGGCTCAGAGCCTGGGTTCTCTGTCCTTCCCGCCTCCTGCTGCCCGCGGCGTCCTGGGCGCCACGTCACTTGCTGCCGCTCTGCACCCAAGTCCCCACACGGTGGCTGGGGGCGGGCACACCCTCTGCTCACCGGGTCACCTGCCGGCCTCGGAGGCTGCTGGTCTGCACCCCGCCTGTCAACACCCCGCATGCCGGAGGGAGGGCGTGTGACAGTAACTAGCAAACAGGACAGCGGGGGACAGGTCGAGAGAGACTCCGGAACCAAGCAAAACTTTTTCCTTCTTTTGGAACAAAGGATCCGCATTTTCATTTTACTCAGACCCTTTGGTGCCCTTTTGGCCAGGGATAGAGCGTCAGCCCTAGTGACCACAGCTTTCTGCAGACGGTCCTGTTGGGCCCTTTAAATGAACCGGCATTCCAGCGCGGTCCCGTGGGTCCTGTTGCCCTCTGCCGGACAGACTAGGTACTAGCTCTAGTTCAGAATCTGGAGGAAATGTTCATGCAGTAGGAAATTTGAAAACCGGCTCCGCGACAATAATTTAATTATTGGTTTTCTCCATCTGGACTTTTGAAGACTGTTGTAGATTTGGATATCAACTCCAAAGTGAGTCACCCTGTAGGCAGGTGATTTTTGTCTCATAATAAGCATTCACAACAGTATCCAGTTCTAAATTCTAAGCAGTATCCAGTTCTAAGATGGAAAGTGCAGCAGAAACTGACATTTTGAACAGTTGCTGGCACTATTTCACTGTGCCACCATGTAATCTTGCTTACTGTATATGAAATACTCTTTATAGTTTTTAAAAATTATTACCGGAATGGGCCTATTTATGAATGGTCAGGGCAAGCCAAACCCTTTAATGGTAACTTTGTCCAGGGTTAAAGAACTTGACGACTCCATTCCCAGGTTCTATATATCTGATGACTTTTTATTTTATTGCATATCAGAAGATTACATGGGGAACATTTATTTAATGATTGTGAAATATAAGTAAGGTGATATTTAGCCATTAAATCTTTACCTCTGCGATCGCCTCTCTTTTATGACAATGATGATGGTATGAGGACCACAGAAAGCAACTACATGGCAATTGGTGGTCTTCTGCTGTCTTTACTAATGTTGTTGTGTGTGTGCACAGTGATAGCAGAGCATAAGTGAAAGGTGAATGTGTGCGTCTGCTGGGTGTATTCATAGGAGTGTGATTTACACAATTCAAGTCTCTGTCTATGCTAAGCACAGTGGCTTTGGACTTTATCTACTCTATTGCACAGAAACTCTGTAAGGGAGGTATTTATAATACCCATAGAAAACTGAGGGCCAATGAGGTTGAATCAGTTGCCCAAGTTTGAGAAGCTGGTAACTGGCAGTTTGGAGTCAATGCCAGATATGACTTACTCCAAGCCCCCCATCTTTCCATATGCAATATGGCTGCCTAATGAATGCCTTTAACTCTGATTAGTTTTGTAGAGAATTCGAGTTGTGAGGACTTAACAGATTGTGTAATGTGATGGCACATTGCAATTCACAGATGGCAAAACTGCAGCCTAGGGGAAGGATGTGACCCGCCATCAACTGGGGGCAATCTTTTTTGAATCCCTTCTTTCTTGTTTGCTTTGTCGTTGGGCCCTCCAAAAAGTACTTAGAGTGAGAGACACAGAGAAATGATCATTTCAACAAAAATGGAATGAATTTCACATTGGTCGTGGTCTAACTGTTCTGGAGAGAGACTAGAAGCTAAATAAAGAGGCTGTTCACTTTCCCATCACCCAGTGCAAACTTCCAATCAGTCGATCATCAATCAACCAATACTTACTGAACACCTTCTATGTGCTAGGTACCAGGATAGGTGTTAGACAACTAGAAATGAATAAGGGGTGAGCTCAGCCCAGTGGGGGGAAAAATGTAAACAGAAGTGCATTGTAGTGTGAGACCTCTATACACACTGCTGTGGGGTTACACAACAAATGCCAACTGGAGAGTCAGAGAAGGCTCCACTTTAGTGTGGAATTGCTATTCACACAACAGTTGTCTAGTCCTTTTCATAATAAAATATATATCCTTCAATTTTGGGTTGCCAGAGAAGAGGGTCATAAGGTCATCTAGACACTGGATTTTTTTTTTTTAAAGCAACTACATAATTTGGGCTAATAAGGAAGAGAGATGTGGAGTATTACTAGGAGTTTCTGGTAAATTTAAAATTCTCTAGAGGAATTGGGCAGCAATTGAAAGTTTAATTTCAGCTTGGCTAAACACAGCGTAATTGGAATAGTTAAATTGGTATGCTAATTTAATTAAAAATTTAAAGTAAAGAACAAACATGCTAGCTAAAAGGGTAACTACTTACATAATCTTAATGGTTTTTCAATTTAAACATTTTTCCAATTGGAAATAGAATTAATTTTAAGGCCCCCACATTATTACATTGAACTCAGGAGAAAATAGGAGGATCTAGAAATGATTAATATAACTCTTTTATTCCAGATAGATTATAGAATTAATTTTTTTTTTCATGCTGGAGATGAGCCACACCCCCCAGCCCTATTTTATATTTTATTTAGAGACAGGGTCTCACTCAGTTGCTTACTGCCTTGCATTTGCAGAGGCTGGCTTTGAACTCAGGATCCTCCTGCCTTAGTCTCCTGAGCCGCTGGGATTACAGGTGTGTGCTATGGTGCCTGGATAGAATTACCTATTTTTGAGTGTTAGAAAAACAGAAAACGAAATTGGTTATTTGTTAAATTTCAGGATTGGAAAGGAGTGTTCAAAAATAGAAAAATGTCAAAGGAAATAAAATAGACTAATTTAATTTAAAATAAACATTTCCTCATGTAAACTTCAAGAGACCCTCAAAATATAAGGCAAAGTATAACACAGGGGAGAATAGATACAGCAATAAGCTAATAATTACATTAAAGTCCTAAAAATTAAAAATAAATTCTCTAACACTATGATAAATAAGTGTATCTATCAGCAATTGCCACAGCAATTACACAAAACAAATTCCCTTAAACCTCAGTGGTTTATAAGTGCAGCATTTTTTCACGCACAAGTCTGCAAGCACACCCTGCTCTGATTGTCTTGGGTGGCGCTGGGTTGGTGACTCTGCCTCAGGCTGCAGGTTACGTGGCTTCTGGATTCCGACTGGGTCCAGATCCACTCCAGGGTCTCTCATCATTCTGTGACCAATGATGGCCCCTACCTCACTCTTAAGCAAGATGGAAAACTTCTAAGCTATACATCACCAAAGAGAATCTAATCATGTGTAAAAAAGAGAGTGTACCATACCATGATACCCCCAAAGACCATGGCTTGAATAGGAAGGACAGTTTTGGGTTGGCTGGTATATCTGGTGGGATGCCTGTGGTATAACTAGCCATCCAAGGCTGAGTTTCCTTCCATTTAAAGTCATTCTCATGAGCGCTGTTCACATCTGACTGATGAAGTCTGGGTCATTCCCATGTTGATGCTGTGGTCAACTCTATTGTGAAAAGCTGAAGTCTAAGAAAGCAATGCTTCTTTAAGCAGGAGGCCCTTAGAAACGGCACGATGGTGCCGTTTCACTCTTGGGGTGAATCGCATCTTTCACTAGCTGGACAAACGTGCAGGAAGAGGAGAATGAAAGTTTTCGGAGGCAACTGGCTGCCACACTAAAAATAACTCTAACAAAAGATGTGCAAGACCTACATAGAGAATATCTTAAAATCTTATTGGAAATCATTAAAGAGCATTTAAGCCAATTGAATGATATTCATGCTTTTGGAGAGGAATCCTTGGTATGGTGAAGTTATCAATTATCTTCAAATTCCAAATAAAAGCTAACTGGGATTTTCACTGCAATTGACATGTTGCTTTGAAAATTTACATGAAATAGAAAGGGTCAAAAATAGTCCCGAAGTATAAGATAGATGGATTTTCCCTAGGTGATATAAAGACATTATAAATCTGTGGCATTTATGCAGTAGGTATTGGTGCAGGGATAGAGAAATTGACCAGTATAACAAAATAAAGAGTTCAGAAAGAAGCCTACATACTTATGGATCTTTGATATATAACAGAAATAGCACTGCAGATAATTTTTTTAAATTAAAAAAATTTCTTTTTTTTTTAGTTGTTGATAGACCTTTATTTATATATGGTGCTGAGAGTTGAACCCAGTGCCTCACACAAGCCAGGCAAGTGTGCTACCTCTGAGTCACAGCACCAGCCCATGGCAGATAATTGAGAGAAGAAAATGCTATTTAATAAAAAGTTCTGGAACTTTTGAGTTTCCATATGGATAAAATTGAAATTAGATTCTCACCTTCCACAAAACACAAAAATCAATTCTACTTGATTAAGCACTTGAAATGTGAAAAGCAGGAATTCAATACTTTTAGAACAAAATATAGAATATCTTTCTAATCTTTGAATTTCTTAAGCAAGTCACATTAACTCATGAAAGAAAAGATTGACAATTTGAAAAATTTGACACCTGAAAAATTAAGTCTTTAAAAAAAAATGGCAGAAAGAAAATGGAAATCAAGCCATACTCGGGAGCCCTGGGTTCAATTCCCACTACCACAAAAGGAAAATGGAGTATATTTTAACACACAGAAGCAGAATATGCAGTGTACGTCTACCAATCTGTGGAATAGATTACCACATACAACTGAAAAAAGGTAAAAGACATGAGCTGGTATTTCACAAAAGAGAAAAAATGTTTAGTGTCTAACCATAATAACTAGAGAAAAAGCAAGTAGGACCATGGTTAGACTAGATTTCCCAAAATCAAGAAATCTGACCACATCAAGTGTTGGAGAAGATGAGAATAAATGAAAATGCTCATATGCTGCTGGTGGGAATGTTTGTACAGTCACATGGGAAAATATCTGTCATTATCTTGATTACTTTTTGATAGATAAAGGGATTTTTATGAAATGTTCATATGGACTCATAAAAATGGAAACAACCCAATAAAAAATGATGGAATATTGTATAATAGTGAAAAATGAGCATGCTCCAATTATGTGCTTCAGGATAGATCAGTCTTAAAACAGTACGTTGAGTAAGAAGAGCAAGTTTCAGAACACTATTTAGTATGATATCCATTCTAAAGCTAAAAAAGAAGCTTTGCCAATATATAATTCAGTTATGCATATGTATGTGATTAAATTATTTTGAAAGAGAATAGTGGCATAAATTCAGAATAAACTCATGTTGGGGAAGGGGGTAGAGCTAGGAGGAGATAAGGGACCTGGGATAGGAAGAGCCCCAGCAGTGGATGAAGTTTAGTGGGCTGGGTCATGAGTGCATGTTGCTATATAGCTTACATATATGTTACATAAATTCTTATGTATTTTTCAATGTTATGTTTAAAAATCTAACAAATAATGAGGAGAGAGATATGCTATTTTTATTAACTGACTTTGAAAAATTTTAAGAGGACATAAAAAAAGTGAAACAGTCCTTCTTGTACATCAAAGTCAGCAGTATAAATTGGTGCAGACTTTTAGTTAGCTCTCTCTCTAAATACATACATGTGCGTGTGTGCATAGAATCTACTGTGTGAAGCCATAAACACGCTAAATTCTGTATCTCAATGATTCTATTCTGGGGAAATGAAGACTTTTTAAAAAATCCTGAAATTTATAAAAACTTATGATATAAAGATATAATTACTAAGTTCTTTTCTACTTTAGGGGCATGTCACTTTCTCTTGAAAGGCTATTCCCCTAGGACCTATAACATGAGTTACCATATATCCAAAGCACCTGTGGAGAACTCTCTCCCCTCCAAGGTAGATACTCAACCCTTCAAGTTTCTATCATTATCATCTTATTTATTTTTCCACACTTCTTGCATAAATCTGGAATTGCCTAGGACATAAATTCCCTAAGAGCCAGGACTGTAGTCATTGTGGCTGTTGTGGTCACATTATGCTGGTGTAAAGGAGGTGCCCAACAAACACCTCTTTTTTTTTATTGGTTGTTCAAAACATTATAAAGCTCTTGACATATCATATTTCATACATTAGATTCAAGTTGGTTATGAACTCCCAATTTTACCCCAAATACAGATTGCAGAATCACATCGGTTACACATCCACATTTTTACATAATGCCCTATTAGTAACTGTTGTATTCTGCTACCTTTCCTATCCTCTACCATCCCCCCTCCCTCCCCTCCCATCTTCTCTCTCTACCCCATCCACTGTAATTCATATTTCTCCTTGTTTATTTTCCCATTCCCCTCACAACCTCTTATATGTAATTTTGTATAACAATGAGGGTCTCCCTCCATTACCATGCAATTTCCCTTTTCTCTCCCTTTCCATCCCACCTCATGTATCTGCAACAAACACCTCTTGAGAAATAAACGCCTAGTAAAAAAATAAATGGATTTTCTAGGACAAAATTGGTCAAAATGTGGAAGGCCCAAAGAAATATACCCGCACTGTGCAAATTTTGTAATAATGCTTAAATTTTTTTGTCAATACTTACTGTTCTCTGGAGAAATGCCTTTCTGAGATCTTCGATAAAATGCCGGGGGGAATCTCATTGTTAAAAAGTCTCTCTCAAGGTCTTCTATGATTATGTTTTTAGAAACTATAACATAAAATGACAAGTGGATTATCTGGGACATTAGGAAAACTGGTTTGTACATATCAGGGGTCCTGAGAAGGATCATTTGTGTGCTATAGATTGTGTTAAAATCTATGCATACACTTTTCGCTAGGTTTTGCAATAATCACTGATGTTTATTCCATCATCAGTACATAAAACAAGCAAAGGGAAACAAGAACATGTTTTTAGATACACAGTATTTTACTTATAGTCCTAAATTAATGCCACATTCTCAAGGGACTCATAATGCATTTGAAATTCAAATAGCATAAAAGAAGATTGCAGTCATTTTTATTTTACTGATGTTTCCTCTGTAGGAAACATAATTGCCTGGGGGAATTTACCTTAGGTCTAGGAACAGAATTTATGATTTTGCATTATTTCCCATTCTTCATGCCACCAGAAACCAAAATGTAGAGCAGACTCAAACGGGAAGAAAAACAGAGCTTCAGGGCGAATGTGAAAAAAGAGTTTGTATCACTGAGGCAAAACCCAGCCAGACCCGGGGTCTTTTTAGGATATCAACTATAGGACTCTAAATTGCAGTTGAATTTCAGAAGAAAACATGAAGCCCTTAAGCTCTAGGATATCAGAGTGAAGGGCAGATCACAGGCAGTCTTCAAGGACCCTAACCAACTGTGCAATCTATGCTGGGGAGAGTGCCATTTAATAACTTTTTAAAATTACTATGAAAACCACCCTTTGGTCTTCTGTATTATTTCAGTCCCTGTTTACATTTTTAAAAAGTTGTGGCAAAATATACGTAACGTAAAATTTACCATCTTAATAATTTTTAAGTGTCCATCTCAGGGGCATTAAGTACCTTACAGTGTTGTGCAGCCATCACCTACCTCTGTCCATCTGTGGAAGTGTTTTCAGAATCTCTTAGCTGATTAAACACCATCTCCCAGCCCCTCCCCTCCCTCAGGCCCTGGCAACCTCCATTCTACTTTCTGTCTCTAGGGATTTGGCTACTCTTGATACCTCATATGAGTGGAGTCGAGAATCATTTGTCTTTTGGCGAGTGGCTTAGTTCACTCAAGGTTTATTCATACTGTTGCGTCATGAGAATTTCCTTCCTTTTAAAGGATGAGTGAGGTTCCATTGTAGGTCTGTACCACATGGGCTTATCCATCACATGGAGTTCTTCCACATTTTGGTTATTGTGACTAATGCTGCTGTGAACATAGGTGTACAGATTTCTGTTTGAGCCCCTGCTTTCGATTCTTTTGAGAGCATACTCAAAAGTGGAATTGTTAGGTCATTTGATACTTGTATGTTTTATTCTGTTGAGAAACCATCCTACTGTTCTCTAGAGCAGCAGTAGCACTTCACATTCCCACCTTCAGTGCACAAGGGTTCTGACTTATCCACATCCTTGCTCCTGGTTATGTTTTATACAACAAAGTATACCACTGGAACATGTTTACTTCATTTTAAAAAATGCTATCTGTAGCTGGGAATATAGCTCAGTTGGTAGAGTGCTTGCCTTGCATGCAGGGTTCAATCCTCAGCGTCACCAAAAAAACAAGCAAAAAAAAAAAAAAACAAAATATCATTATACCTGCCTTATTCTTTTTCTTTCTCTTTCCTTCTCTCAAATATATGTTTCATGTTTTTTTTTTTTTTTTTAAATCAAAAGCTCTGGACTTAGTATGGGTTTGTATCTGGGATAGGGTATAAAGAATAGTCACACCACTAAGACAAAGCCTTAAGGTTGACAGCCATCATAAATGATATCTGTGTGGCACTACACCATACAAAACACTTGTATTTATTACCTCTTTGATTCCTGTCCTAAAGGTAGATAATATGGTTTTCATTTTTCCTCCTTTTATAGATAGAGAAGCTGGGATTCATAGAAACTAAGTAATCTGCTCTGGTTAGAGAGACACTGTCATACTGGAAATAATATCTCTGATTTTTTTTTCTTAATATGGGAGGTGGAACTCAGGTGGTCTGTGTGCTGATCCCTGGATCCTCACCATCTTTCCTTCTCTATCTGGTCACTTTGCTCACTAGCACCTTCTGTGGACCTCTGTGGTTAGAATACTCTAGGCTTTCTGTCTTTAAGTTCAGTCAGGGTCTGGAGGCCTCTGGTTGACTTGCCTCATCTCAGCTCTTTTTCTGTCTATCTATCTATCTTTTTATTTTTTTAAACTTAAAAAAAACCTCTTTTCTCTTTTTAAAAACTTTATTTCATATGTAATAAGTGGGATTTTTAAAATTCTAATTTGTTATATATGACAGCAGAATGCATTATAATTCATATTACACATATAGAGCACAATTTTTCATATCTCTGGTTGTACACAAAGTCTCAGAAGATGATATACAATCAATCAACAAATATATGAAAAGATGTTCAACATCTCTGGCAATTAGAGAAATGCAAATCAAAACTACTCTAAGATTTCATCTCACTCCGGTCAGAATGGCAGCTATCAAGAATACAAGCAACAATAAGTGTTGGAGAGGACGTGGGGGAAAAGGCACACTCATACATTGCTGGTGGGACTGCAAAATGGTGCAGCTAATATGGAAAGAAGTATGGAGATTCCTTAGAAAACTGGGAGTGGAACCACTATTTGACCCAGCTATTCCACTTCTCAGTCTATACACAAAGGACTTAAAAACAGCATACTACAGAGACACAGCCACATCAATGTTTATTTCAGCACAGTTCACAAAACTAAACTGTGTAACCAACCTAGATGCCCTTCAGTAGATGAATGGATAAAGAAAATGTGGTATGTATATACAATGGAATATTATTCAGCATTAAAAATGGCATTTGAAGGTAAATGGATAGAGTTGGAGAATATAATGCTAAGTGAAGTTAGCCAATCCCCCAAACCAAATGCTAAATGTTTTCTCTGATATAAGGGGGCTGATTCATAATGGGGTTGAGGGGGGAGCTTAATATGTTACTATGGTGAGAGAGGATTAGACAAACACTAGAAAGGGCAAAGGGGTGGCAGGGGAAGGGAGGGGACATGGTGGGTAGGAAAGACGGTGGAATGAGGTGGACATCATTACCCTAGGTACATGTATGAAGACACAGATGGTGTGACTCTCTGATTTTTTTTTTTCAGTATGGGGATTGAACCTAGGACCTTGCACATGCTAGGCAAACACTCTACCACTGAGCTATACCCCTAGCCCCACATCTCTGATTTGACCCTTTTGGTTCCTTTCCTATGCCATGATGAGACTTCTCCAGTCCACTGTAGAGGCACAGGCACCGAGACCAATGTGGTTATTCTCCTGGGTATATGGCTAGATATTCTAGGGGCAAAACAACCCCAGACTCAAACACTTTAAAATGCTGGATAATAGCTTATTAATATGTAATGGCCATTGCCTAGGGACCTCTGTAAACCCTCTTGGTCCTGCTGTTAGTGCCAGGGCTGCTGCACTAACAATAAGAGGCTTAGATTAGTTTACCATCAGCATAACCAGATGACACCTCATCTTGATGCCTCCTGGCCATCTCTTCTGTGTTCTTCCTTAGAGAATCTCTGGTGCCATGGCATGGGTTACCTGAAGGAATGCCTCATTTCTTACACATGCACATTTTGAGGAGTGGATGAGTTAAAACTTGCAGACCACCTTTAACCACTAGGAAACAGTTAAAGAGTATGTCATCTTCCTTTTATCTCCCAGGAAGGCTTTCCCAAGATGCATTCCATAAAGTGTTCTTCAAAAGACCTGGGACAATCTGGTACCTTTCATTCTTAGCAGTAACCAACTCAATACTGTATCTAATTTTAGTTTGCCCCCCTTCCATGTTGTGCCATTCCCTACACAGCTGCTTCTCCGGTTCACTTGCCTAATAATTGAACACACACTTCTAGTGGACTAGACTAGAAGGACTTGGACATGAGGCAAAGGTAGAAGCTTTGTAGTAGGTTTAGCTTTGAATGATTTGGGGCCAAAATAATCATACAGATTATGGCAGGGCTACCTGGGAGACCGAAGGCACAGCCACATGTGGTCTCTCATTTCTAAGTCAGGTCCTGAGGTCTTGAATGGGGATGTTTGGGGGCTGAATAGCCTAGGTATTTTGAGTCCCTGGTTTTGCTTGAGCTATTTGGATCTGTAGAAGCAGCCCTCTCCCTCTAGCTAGGGGAGAGCAAATTCTGATTGATTTCCTGTAAACATCTCCCCTAAGCAAGGGCCTCCAACATTCTGCTGTGGTCCTTACCTTATAGCCACACTGTCCCTCTACGCTTCTAGGCTCAGGCCCAAAGTCACCTCTCAGCTCAGCCTGACAGAAAAGTACAGATCTGGGCTGGGGTTGTGGTTCGGTGGTGCCCAGCATGGGTGAGGCACTGGGTTCCATCCCCAGTACCACATAAAAAAACTAAATAAACAAAATAAAGGTAAAATAAAAGGAAAGAAAAGAAAAATACAGACCTCCCCCTAGGAAGAAAAAGCTCATACACACACACACACACACACACACACACACACACACTCCTCCGTATCTGCAGTGTTCACATACATAAATTCAACCAACTTTGAATTGAAAATATTTTTAAAACATTGCATCTGTACTGAACATGACATATTATTTTTTATCATTGTTTCCTAAAGAACACAATGTAACAACCATTTATATGACATATTAGGTATTACGAGTAATCTAGAGATGATTTAAAAGCATGTGGGAGGATGTATGTAGGATATACACAAATACTGCACTATTTATTTTTGTTTTTAATTTAAAAATTTGGGATGTTTCTCTAACTTGTCTGTCATCCTTGTGCAGAGGCCTGGCTAATCTTCTCTGTTTCATTCCAAATTTCGTATATGTGCTGTCAAAGTGAACATTACTATGCTGTTTTATAGGAGACTTGAGCATCCACAGATTTGGGTATCCATGGGGGTCCTGCAACCATCCTCTTGCAATTACTGAAGGATGACGGAATTTTGTGGCAGAATGTGCCACTGGCTGAAAGTCAGTACTGTGTGGTTTGTAGTATCTCTTAAAGTCTCATATATTGAAGACTTGGTCCCCAGTGCAGCAGCACTCGGAGGCGGGGCTTCTGGGAAGTGATTGGATGAGGATGGCTCTGATCTGATCAGTGGATTAATTTCATCCGTACCTGTATGGACTGCAGGGAGGTAATGGGAACTGGTGGTAGTGAGGCATGATCGGAGGAAGTAGGTCCCTGGGGATGTGTCCTGGAAGGTATTTCTTGAACCCAATCCCTCTCTTTATCTCTCTGCTTCCCAGGGTGCCATTATGTTCTGCTTGCCTCAGGTCCAGTGAAATGCCTCCAAAACTGAAACCTGACACCATGAGCCAAAATAAATACTTCCTCCTCCAAGTTGTCCTCAGGCATTTTGTCACTGTGATGAAAAACCAACGTGTTGACTACATAGGTCCAAGACACATAGGATGGAAGTAGGATTAGGATTAGGTCCTCTCATCAATACTCCCAGTGACCCACTCCTAATCTGTGCTTCCTTTGAAACCTTGGATTTGCTGGGTTAGCGACTGACTTATTGTAATCCTTACAAAGAACTTGAAGCTACCACCCACCATCCGATCACTTCGAGCTTCCCAGGTCAATAGACCAGTATGCAAAGGAAAGAGTTTTTAGTCTGGCAGAAGATATTGACACTGGTTATCATGAGAAGCTAAAATTATTGCTGATCAATGGGGGCAAAAAGGAGAATAACAGAGTGCAGGGGACTCACTGGGCATCTTTTGGTATTTTCACACTCAGCAACGGCAATGAATGGACTATTATAGCAGTCATGGCTCAACAGAGGCAAGGCAACTGAGGGTCCAGGTCTCTTGGGGAGGAAGGTCAGGGTCCCTCCATCTGATAAGCAACCTTGCCTGGCCAAAATCCTGGCAGAGGCAAAGAAAATTTGGAAATGGAAGTAGAGGAAGAAAATGTTGGTTTTCATTACCTTCTAGGAATCAGGTACAACAGCACAGATTTTGACTTGTTCCTCTAGCCAACTGCTCTTAAATCTTTTTGGAGATAACTACTGGCCACCACTATGAAGGTGGATGGATTGGACTTAATGGAAAGCACAGGAAATGTGAATGGTGCAAGACACATATCTGAGATGAATTTTATAGGAAGCCAGCAAAATTGAACCTATGTCATGTGGAATAGTGGCTAAATCTATGATTTTCAGTGTTGTTTTTTTTCTTCCTTCTTTGAAATCTTTTTGCCTTTTGGGGGGATCACTTCCCAAATAAACTATCTACACACAAGTCTTTGTCTCATGTTGTGTGTTTAGAAGAACCAGGTCATTTATAATGCATTTTAACACCTAGTCAAACTCACTAGAAAATAAGCTGAAACTAGAGTGATAAGTACTCAATAAACAGATTGCTAGGAGCTTTAGGTGTTTGATTGTTTTAGAGGTGGACTAGGTCTTTGCTTTATGCAAGGAGAAATGTTCAAAATAGGACCTCCACATAGAGCCTCTGGGGGCTACATCATCAGTGAAAGGGTGAGTTATAAAAAAGACCCATTACATTTTTATTTTTAATTTTTTCCACATTTGTATTGGTGCATTATAGTTGAGGTGGAATTAATTGTTGCATATTCATACATACACACAATAAAATGATATAATTTGGTCAATATGATTCCCCAGCACTTCTCCCCCTCCCTCCCTCCCTCCTTCCCACCCCTCGCTTCCTCTCCTTTACTGATCTCCCTTTGATTTCCATGAGATCCACTTCCACTTTTCTTTCCCTTTTTCCTCTCTAGCTTCCACATGTGAGTGAGAACACATGTCCTTGACCTTCTGAATTTGATTATTTTGCTTGACATAATCATCTCTAGTTCCATTCATTTTCCTGCAAATGACATGATTTCATTCTTCTTTATGGATGACTACAACTCCATAGTGTTTATGCACCACATTTTCTTTATCAATTCATTTTTTAAAAAATGTATTTATTCTAATTAGGTATATATGTCTGCAGAATGCATTTTGATTCATTGTACACAGTTGCAGCACAGCTTTTCATTTCTCTGGTTGTACATGCAGTAGTGTCGCATCATATGTGCAGTCATACATGTACCTAGGGTGATGATGTCTATCTCATTCCACCATCTCTCATGTCCCCATTCCTCCTCCCCTCCACTCCCTCCCCTTTGTCCAATCACAGTTCCTTCATTTTTCCCATGACCCCCCTACCCCACTCGTCCCCATTATGAATCAGCATCCACTTATCAGAGAGAATATTCAGCCTTTGGTTTTTTGGGATTGGCTTCCTTCACTTAGCATGATATTCTCTAACTCCATCCATTTACCTACAAATGCCATAATTTTATTCTCTTTTATATCCATTCATTTTTGATGGACACCTAGGCTGGTTCCATAGTTTTGCTATTGTGAATTATGCCACTATAAACATGGAAAAACATGTATCAGTATAGTATGATGACATTAGTTCTTTAGGTTGAATACCAAGGAGTGGTGTAGCTGGGTCACGTGGTGGTTCCATTTCTAATTTTTTGATTAGTGATTTCTAAAGTGGTTGTAACAATTTACGATCTCACCAATAGTGTGAAAGTATCCCTTTTTCTCCACATCCTCTTCAGCATTTATTATTGTTTGTATTCTTGATGACTGCCATTCTGACTGGCACGAGATGAAATCTCAGCGTAGTTTTGCTTTGCATTTCCCTAATTGCTAGTGATGTTGAACATTTTTTTTCATGTATTTTTTGCCATTTGTATTTCTTCTTTTGAAAAGTGTCTGTTTAGATCTTTTGCCCATTTATTAATTGGGTTATCGGATTTTTTGGTGTAAAGTTTTTTGAGTTCTTCATGTATATATTAGACATGATTTCTCTGCTAGAAGAGTAGCTAGCAAAGATTTTTCTCCCATTCTGTAGGTCCTTTATTCACATCCCTAATCGTTTCCTTTGCTATGCAGAAGCTTTTAAATTTGATGTCATCCCATCTATTAACTCCTAGCATTATACTCTGAGCTTTAAGTGTCCTATTGAGGAAGTCATTACCTGTGCCTCTATGCTAGTGTGTTGACCCTATATTTTCTTCTAGGAGTGTCTAGCTTCTGTTCTAATTCTTAGGTCTTTGATCCATTTTGAGTCGATTTTTTTGTGCAGGGTGAGAGATAAGGGTTTGGTTTCATTCTTCTTCATATGGATAACCAGTTTTTCCAGCATGTGTTAAAAAGGCTGTTTTTCCTTCAATGTGCATTTTTGTCATCTTTATCAAAGATCATATGATTGTAGATGTGTGGGCTTGTCTCTGAGTCTTCTATTCTGTACTATTGGCCTATGTGTCTCTTTTAATGCCAGTACCATGCAGTTTTTTTTTACTATAGCTCTGTAGTATAATTTGAAGTCAGGTAGTGTGATACCTCCAACAATGCTGTTTTAGCTTAGAATTGCTTTGGCTGTTCTGGGTCTTTTATTCTTCCGAATGAATTTTTTTTTCCCTAGTTCTGTGAAGAATGTCATTGGTATTTTGATGGGGTAAGATATTAAATTTAAAAAAAAGGAAACCTACAATTTTATGCTGGTTGTGGAAGGTACACAGAAGTTCAACCTAGAGATCCTTTCAAGTATCTGTCACCCCAGCCGTTGGTAATATTGTGAGGAAATGGATTGTGACTCCTTCAATGCCTGCCTGGACTGCAGAGGGCCCCTCACTAAGAGACTCCTACCTTCCCCAGGTAGTCAATATCCAATCACAGCTCCAGGAGGGCAGATATCTAGCCATTCAGTCCAGCCTGGGACAGCTCTGCTCATGTCATCTATGCAGTGGGAAGTGCTTAATCACTGCCTCTGAGGGAAAACACCCTGGTCTGTAGAGCTGCCAGTTTCTGTGATTTCAACCTATAAATGATATCATTTCAAAATGACATCACTGAATTTATGGCTGGGAATAGACAGAACATACCATGTGGAATTTCTATGATGCACATATGCTAGCTGTAAATAAACTCAAGAACCTACTTTACCAGTCATGCGGTAATTGAGAAGTGATGAATTCTGAGTGTTTATTTTCAATGTTTTATATATATATGCATACATACATATATATATGCATATATATACATATATATATATAATTGTAGGTTTATATAATCTCTAATATGACTCTGTTTAACAACTGGCCCACGAAATTCCTAAAAGTAACAATTGGAACTTGTGAACTGGTAGGAACAGGCTTTAGCACCCTGCTCCATATATTTTCCAGAGCTCCCCAGGGACTTGGCTGAGGCTATCAGATTAAGTCACAGTTCAATCTCTCCCTCTATCTAATCCTGGTTTCTGACCCTTTCCACAGATATGGACTCAATAACTTTTCTGCTGTTTGGTCAGCCAGTCTTCTGCCCAGGTGTCATTCATGACTTTCCTTGTAGTGCTAGGGACCAAACTCAGGGCCTCCTAACTCTCAGCCCCTCATGCATACCTTCGATGCTCTGTACCACATTCTCTTTGTCTACTCTCTGCCAGGTTCTGATGGGTATACCTCCGGAGCTGGGCTTGAGTTTACTGCATCCTACCTCAAGGATGCTGTCAAAGGGTCTCTCTGTTTTTCTAAAGCTTTGGGACTTAAAGCCCCAAGGCAATTCCAATCACCAAAGAATAGGAGCTAGAGGGTAAATGCTCAGGCTCATGACTTTGAAATAACCATACGGGGAGGACTTTCCTAGCTTCTCAGAGATCACGGTGGTATTGTTCACCTGTGAACCTGTTGCCAATGGGAATGGCCTTTATATTACCTCCTCATGCTTTCCTGTCTCAGAAATCTCAGTTCTGTTACTCCTGTTTCCTCAGATAACCTTCCAAAGTAAAGTATCTGCATTTGAGGTATTTTATCAGGCTGTGCTTGGGGGTTTGGGAGAGGACCTCCACTAAGATACCTGCTGATTCCAGTTTTTCTCCACGGAACAACATTCTATGCTTCTTCCTGTAGTTTCTAAATATAGCTGAATGTTAAATACAGTAAATGTTAAAGTGGCACTTATATTGAAAATAGTTCTGGGCACCATAATTGATAGTGCTGGTTTTGGGACCTCTGAGAAGCAGATGCCCAGGACTTAAATGTGCAAAAGATATGTAGTTGGCTATTCATATCTGCAGTCTTATCACTGATCACAAATGTCATTAGGCCTACAGTGGTTGCATTTGTACTGAATATCTACAATTTTTTTCTTGCAATTATTTTCTAAATAATACAGCACAACAACTATTTCCATAGCATTCACACTGTGTTAGGTATTATAAGGCATCTAGAGACGTTGGAAAGTCTATTGGAGGATGTGTAAGAGTTCTGTGCAAAGGCTATACAATTTTATCTAAGGGACTTGAACATCCTCATATTTTGGTATGTACAGTGGGTCCTAGAATCAATTTTCCAGACGTAGAAGAACTGTATTGGATAAACCTATATTAGAAAAAAAAATGTGCGGGAGGGAGAGGGTGCATAAGTCTGACATGTGAATGAAAAGAGGGTGGGGGAATGATGAGGGAGGAAGAGCTCCAGGGTGACTCAGTCACAGGGGAGCCCTGAGGGATGATGGGAGTTCTGGGAACTTGCATCAGGCAGAAATGGTGCAACTCTCATGTCCCCACCATGCTCAGTATGGGCTGGGAACAGCTGGGGTACATGAGATCCTGTATGAATACCATGTTGGATCCCAAGGTGTGACAATTAGAGGCAGTTAGTTATGCGCTTGTGATCTGAGACCTGTGGGAGTCACCTTCATAAGCATTTCCACCTAGAAGTTGAGGCACTGGGCCATCACTGTAGAATTTGCTAATGAGGTTTCTGTCACCTCAACTCAAACTGAATAGATCAAAGAGAAGGATGGGAGTGAGATTGACAGGATGTCAGGGAGAGGAGGGAGAGTTCACCTGCTTTATGTGAAGGAAGACATGCTTTAGGAGAGCTCCTTGGAGAACCTGGTATGTGTCACTCAGAGTGTGGGGACACTTGAGCCCAGAGCTGCTTGAGAAAGTTCAAGGACAGAGGCCAGAGTTGTATGTGACCAGAGATAAAAGACAGTGGGCTGCAGTGTCTTCAGCGTGCACTTATAGAGTTTGATGGCCAAAATGTGGGCCAGAGCAGATGTAAAGGAAGGCTTCTGGTCTGCCTACCAGGGCACTGTGCCCTGCAGTGGGTGTTTTTGAGCTGGACCAACAGAGAGGAAGCTGAAGAGGAGGCTGCAGGGGCAGGACTGAGCTCCACCGCCACCTGGATACAGGCTTCACCAGTGGAGGGGACACAGAAATGGGAAGCAAAAGTTAGCAAGGGGGGTGGCTTCTCCACATGGGCTTCTGGGCTTGGGTCAGGCTGGTGAATGGTGGGAGGAAACTGGAGAAGGCTAAATGGAGCAAGATTAAAGTTGATGTGGATTGGGCCAGACTTTGCAATACCAGCAAATCAGAATGTTTATTAACACCTGAGAGACAGGAAAAGCTAGAAAATCTACTTCCAGAGGAAAAGGGAAATAGGATAGAATAATTGGAAAAGACAGTAGTGTGAAAAAAGTACTATTTCATGATTTCCCTTTACCATGTAATCCAGTTTATTGAGAAAAAGAACTGGTATAAGATATTGCTCAATAATCTAAAAAAAAAGACACCCCCTAAACGACAACCACAAACAAAAACCAACTTAACTTGTGCAAAGATGGGCACCATCATTCCATCTTTATCATTGTGAATTTTTATTCCATTGTGTTTTGAACCCAGAGGCTCCAGTCTCGCTTGCTTTTTCAAACCTTATAAGCTGCACTGCTTAGGGGAACCACAACATTTCAGGTAGAACTGGCTCTCTAATAATAATAATAGTCATTAATTTATCTATTTACTATAAGTGTGGTCAAGGCTTGCTGGAACCCTTCCAACAGTGCATAGGCACATTTGGTGCTTCCGAAATGCAGAAATAAGCCTGCTTTTAGAGAAACGCCTGCCTATTCTGCAAGCCCTTTCAGAGACGGCTTTGGGCTCCTGTAAATTAGGAACCCTGGACATGTAATGAGAAGCTGCTCCTCTTCTGTCCTAAGCGGAAAACCGCAGATCCCACTCCTCTAAGCCCCCCGCCCCGTGGACACCAACTCAGTCTTACTCTTTCTTTTCCCTGGTGTCTCCCGAAGCTTGGGGACAGCGCTGGCCAGGGACAGCGGCCGGTGCCGCGCCCACCCCTCTCCGGGAGCTGGAGGGCGCGCGCGCAGGAGCGAGCGCAGAGTGGCCAGCAGAGGGCGCCGAGGCTCCCGGCGGCGGGGCTGCGGTCTGTGGCGCGGGGCGAGGGGCGCGGGTCGGGAGGAGGCGCCCGGGGCTCGGCTTGTACATCTCCGGGCCGCCAGGAGGGGGTGCGCACCTCTGTCGTCCCGCGCCGCCTCCCGCGCGGTCGGCTCGCTGCCCGGCCGCTGT
>NW_025999932.1:24266351-24297811 GCF_001458135.2 Marmota marmota marmota
GGTGACAGCTCACGGGAGCGTCTCCAGGTGCGGGGGCGCCCCGCGCTCCCCACCAGCGCCACCTCTGCTGGCTCTCTGGGCAAGTTTGTGGTCCCCTTTTGCGGAAATCTTGACCGATCAGCCAGGAGTCCAGACGTGACGGTTAATTGAAAACTCCTGCTGGGAAGGAGGAGGAGGAAGCGTGTCCAGCATGAGAGTCGTCTTGAGGTCAGTGGTGGACTCGTGTACCTCTTTCTGATCCAGGTGAGCGAATCCTCTTCTGCATGGTCCGGCGGGATTGAGCTGGTCTCTGGCGCCTGCCTTCTGGATCCGACCAGGAGACAGGTGCAGAGTTGGGGAGTGAGGCGGCCAGGCTCGGGGCAGCGCAGCATTTGTGGGCTTTTCTGTCATCAGAACATTCATTCTTTTCTACCCACATCACCTGCTCCGACTGAGACATTGCAGCCCCTTTGGCACCTTCGCGAGCTGCCAGGTTGAACACCCCCAGCTTCAGAAGCGATGGTAGGTTGGTTAAAGCGACCCCCCTCCCACCCCCAGTGTTGGATAATTTGGTCTGTGTCTTCGTCTTAATATAGTATGAATGTGTTATTTCCTCGGAGCTCCCCCCCCACCCCCATTCTGAGCCTGTGCGCAGAAGGAATTTCAGGCTCACAAGTGATGTTACTACCATTCTATTTTAAATACAAACACGGGAAGAAGTACACTTGGCGAGATACCAAAGGAGCCTGTACTCCCTGTTATATAAGTGCTTTAAAAATATTTGCTCATTGGTGAAGTTATAAGTGATTACCAGAGCATCTGAGAAGAGCGCAGGAAGTCAGACCTGTAATTTCTGCTTCAACCCAAAACTTTCCTTGAAGATCAGCATGACCTTAGCGAGGGAAATCCTTTTCAGATAATATATGGCCCCTTAAAAGATTCATTAGGTAGAACTGGCAAAGTTTAAAACGCAAAACAGGTTTTGTAGAGTCTGTTATAAAAATTGGTGAGAATTCTTTTGACTACTCACTGATAGTGATAGAAAAGATCACACGGATTTCCTTTATGACTTTGAAGCTATTGGATAAATTTATTTTGCCATCTGATGGAAAATTAGTAATTGTGAGTTTCCAGTTACTGAAGATTTCTCTCCTTCTCTTCCCCTCTGCTCTTATCAATAGTTATTTTTTCAGGTAAGAAGAAGACACAAGTAGAAAGCATCAAAGTGATGTCTAGGCACCCCTTTTGCCACCCTGGTATTCTGTTCTAATGGATTTGGGATAATGCCTTGGCATCTCTTAGCTTAGTAGCTCTCATGGGGATTCTCATGTATATCCAGAAGTGACACCCGTTGGAGGGCACTGTTTCTTTTAATTTGTTACTTTGTAGCCTGAGGTGTGGCTACAGTGGTTTAAGGTAAGTAAAAAATGTGGGGTTTGAAACATGAAAAGAGAAAAATGGTATTGGAAAGAAGCTATGTTGATGAATTTTAGCATGTGTACTTATGTATTTCATCTAAATAATTTTTGACTTTTTTTTTTTTCCTGTCAAGAATCACTGATGTTTATCAGGGACCCATAATCCCATGTAGAATACTTATGGGAGTCCTAAGGGGGGTACAGTTCACTGAACAGAGATAGCAGTTAAAGTTGAATAGTGGTGCCAGAATATTCTTTTATGTTTACATGATAAAATAATCAAATCTCATTAAGGACTATTTTTTTTTTCCTGCCAAACCAAAAACTTACCATGTTAATGCAGTATAAACTAGCCAATTAAGTGTAAAAAGCTTTTTACTGTTTTTAAGGTTGGAAGGAGATCTTACTGCTGAATCTGTTTTTGTTCTACCTTATGTAATTTCAAATCCAAACCTGGGAGCAGATCTTATGCTTTATGGTTTATGGTAGGCTTATGTAAGAACTACAACTGTGCTTTTGGTATTCCATTAAACTCCCTGTTTTGGCTATTACATAATTGACACGGAACTAGGCGGTTAAAGCCAAAATCGGGGGAGGATGCACAAACCCAGTCCCACATACACACACACAGTTTTATAATGAATTGCTGCTGCCAAATTAGAGGGAACAGCAGGGATGGTGGTTTGTGAAAGGGAGATAAGAATAGCGTCTGGAGGATTGATGTAATAGAGGACTATTATGCTTAGTGATTCTCTAGAGATTTGAATGCGGCAGTAGTAGAAACCTCTCCAGTCTTTTATATCTCCCAGCAGAGGGGGATTGACTGGGAAGCTAATGAATCCTAAGCTTCAGGTCCCACACCCAGGCGTCTTTGGAAGCCATGGGAGGGGCATTAGCAGTGTGCTCACATGGTCATAACTAAGTTTGCATTTGTAGTGTTGGATTGTTTTTAGATGGGAAGGATGCTCCCCCCATCCTGCAGTTATATATCTAAGGTTCCACAAACCCTGAATCTCCTCCTGCCTCCAAGTTATGTTCAAATGCTGACTTACAAAATTGCCTTTTCTTATTTTAATTTTTTTTTGGTTATGTATGAAAAGATAATAAAAGAAAAAGAAATCTGGGCCAATGTTGTAGTTGGCCTGTTGAGAAACTGCAGATTGCTCGAGCCTAGGATGGTGTGGAACTCCTGAAATCAGGACATTACCTGGAGGGAGAACCAGCTCAGTGCCTTGTCATCTTGCATGAAGGGGAGTTTTTTTGGCTTTGATTATGAGCCAGAGGTGGAGAAGAGCAGAGTAGTGGGTGGGGGTGGGACAAAAGTGGGTCAAAACTCTTCCACATCTCAGAGGCAGGCTGCCAAAGGAGAAGGAAAGGAAAAAACAACTACTAAATGTTTCATTAATTAAAAGTTAATAGGAACAGATAACATCAGATCCATGGGAGGCCTTTTTATAAGCTCCATAGCTCTGTCACTGGTAGGAACTTTAAATAGTGAGCAGACACACTCAGACCTAGAAAATATCCCACAGGAGACAAAGCAGGTCAGTAGATGAGCTATGAATCAACTTGTTCTGATGAGCAGTTTTTATGAGCAAGTGAGTGTCTTGTTACATTCATCAAACCAGGTTTGTGATAGTAGCTGAAGAGTTGAGGACTTTCCCTTTTCTCCCAAATGCTTTCTACTTTGTATGTGAATTTGAATGTCTTCAGATCCTTTCTTCTTGACCCTTCCCATCAATGCATGTACCTCATGGACCCCATCCATCATCCATCATGCACCTGTCAGTCATTCACCATCCTTCATCCATCTACCCATTACCCATCCATCCATGGAGACTCTCTCCTTGACCAGACTTTAGTCAGGTTCCCCCTGTGAATGCTTTTTTCAGCTAGACTTTGACCATAGCATGCCACTTTTATAATGAATTATTTTGCCCTACCCATGCACCTAACTAAGGGACTTGAAAACTCTCTAACATGGTTTCTAGAAGCCCAAAACCATGAAGTGACACAGTCCCTCATGAGCTCCTGCCTAGAAAAAGTCAAAGTTGTCCTCAAAGAATTTAGCTTCTGTTCTAGCAAACATATAGCAGAAAAGTCTTGGCTTCTTAGAATATTCATTTAAGAAAGAAAACAAAAACTTACAATTGCAAATCCTTTCTCTATCCATTTGCCATTTACAGGGGTCTCTGTTGCCCAGGAGTCTCTTTCTCAAAGGCCTAAAAAGCCATTTCTTTGAAATGTGCTCCTCAGGAAGGATAGGGCTCTGTTTTCATTCTCTGAATGAGAATAGGACCTAACTTTGGCAAGTGTTAGTTAACAGATGCAGAAGGCCTAATTGTGTCAACACTGGCCACCCACTTCACCTGCTTTTCAGAAACTTTGACCTTTCCCTTTGAGCTGCCAGTCATTCCTCCTTACTCATTCTCCTTTTAAAGCACAGTCACCTCTGAAGGACCAAAACGGAGCTCACTTCTCAATTGAAAGCTTTGTCCTGTAGTACTGGATAAAATCTGTCTTTACTGCCTTTAACTGGTGTCTAGATTTTTTCCCCCTTATTTTATTATATATTTTTTGTGGTATAAGGATGAACCCAGAGGTGCTTAACTACTGAGCTACATTCCCAGCCCCTTTTCATATTTTGTTTAGAGACAGGGTCTCGCTAAGTTGGCTTAGTGCCTCACTAAGTTGCTAAGGCTGGCTTTGAACTTGTGATCCTCAGCCTTCCAAGATGCTGGGATTACAGGCATGCACCACAGCACCTGGCTTCCTCTCATTTAAAAGAGACCATCCGGCAAATACTTCTGAGTGTCTACGTGTGCCAGGCACTGTAGGTGTTAGGTATAGAGTAGTGAACAGAACAGACAAAAACTGTGTCCCTGAAGAACTTACAGTATAATAGAACTAGATGAATGAAGTAAAATATTTAATATCTCAGATAGGGATGGTACTATGGGAAAAAATAAATCAAAGACGGGAGAGGAAGAGTGTGGGGTAGAGAACTGTGATTTCAAGTAGGGTAATGGGGGAGAGCTCACTGAGAGGGGATGTTGAGCTGAGCCCAAAAGGTGATGGAAGAATGAGCCACATGGATGTAGGGCTTCAGGGGATGGCAATTGCAGGCCTCTGTCAAGGTGCAGCTGGCACTCATGAGGGGTGCAAGGTGCTGTGGGCAGCATGGAGGGATTTTCATGCTAATGTGCAGATAAACTGTCAGCTTGTCTCCTCCCAACACCCCTTTTTCCTCCCCACCACCTGAGACTGTGTCAAAAGCTGGTGTTGCTCTAGGAGCCTCAGGTCCTGTGGTGGCTAGGAACCAGGAGCAGCCAAGGGCTGCTCTAAGGGCATCTGGATCCAGTCTGGACCATCATCTAAAGAGGAGTAGGGAGGGAGGTTGTGTGTCTCATGGATGGCTCCCACGGGTCTGTCACCGCGTCAGGACCAGCTGGCAAGTTCCATTTCAGCTTGGAATCCCTGCAGCCCCCCCAGGAATACGTTAGAACTGTGACAGAAAGATAGAAGAAGGATGTTGACAGTGGGATCCTCGCTACTTTTCCCTGAGGAATGTCTGAATACCTGGAATCAAGAGCAACTTTCTGAGTAAAACTGAGCCAGAGAGAACCTCCTGGCCCAGAGGCAGCTTGAGTCGGAGGAAGAGAAATTGCTCAGTGGCTGACGGAGGCTTCTGGATGCCCGCGTGACTACCTTACATGTGATAAGACAAACACGCACGCACACTGCACATGTGTGGACCTGGCCTGGACTCTCATGATCTCTCAGTACAGATGGTGAAGAAGCCATTGGGAGTAGAAACCTGCCTGGTTTTAGTTACAGCCTTGCTGGACACACAGGGCCACATGGGTGGGACAGGGGTGTGGGATATCTGTTTAGTTTTTCAGGCCATTAGCTTATAACTATCTTTAACCTTCAAGAGCCAAAGAAGAAATCTTCCATGTGGAAATTTTCTGGATTGTTTTCTGGTAGGTAGGGAACATCTTAGCAACTTGACCCAGCACGTTTGTGGGTGACATTAGAAAAGTGGCACTTATGGCAGACTGGTATTCTTGCTCCTGTGCTTGTCATCACTTCGTGTGGCCTCTTTGTAAGTGTCTCTCACATGCCTTATCATGTTTAAAATATGAAGGATTCAAGGCTCTTCCTGTGTGGTTGATATTCTTTAGCTTTTTTTGAGTAGACCTTCTAATTGCTTTTGTTACATAACCAATTGGTTTGACATTTTTATTGTATAACATAACTAATTGATATCCCAAAATCTGTTGATTTTAAGATATCATCATGTTATTTTTGAAGCTCTTATTCATTCTAACCTTCTTTGAGATTCTTTTCCTTATATTTTCTAGCTCGACAATTTATGATCTAAGTAGTAAGTAAATAAACGATCAGATGAATGAATAAATAAAGTAAATGATTATGTTGGTCTCTTATTTCTAAATCACGTTTTATCATCAGAGTTTAGATATAAGGAGAAGAGCTTGTAAATTGTTAGTTCTGTCTGTTGCAAGTTTTTAAGATAAGATTGATTGTCTTTCAGGCAAGTGTACTTCCATTTTCCCGGAGAGGATAGGTGGTATGACCCCTTAAGACTTCTCTTTATTAGTCTTACCATCCTTTGTATACCTAGAGGTCTGTTGAAACAGTAGGTTTGGTTTCTGTAGAAAAATAAAACAGTGTTTACAGTCATTTTCATAAGTCAACAGTGTATGTGATTAGGGCCAAACCAGTAGAAATGACAGATTGATAGCAACTTTCAGAAGATTTACTTACCTGAATAAATAAAATCCAATGCAGTGCCTTAACTTTTATAAGGATTATAATAAAGCAAATAAATTTGTCCAGAAATAGGCAAATACTGATTCAGTGATTTTCAAAAGCACAGTGGAGAGAGTATGAAGTTTGGAGCCATGAATTACAAGAAGCGACAATAAAGCAACAGAGGCAAATGGCACACACCTAGTGGGGAAGTTAAATTTCCACACTTTACTTGACTGCTACTGCAAAGTACTAATCTGAAAACTTAATATGAACACTATCTCTGTTGATGACAGTTTAGGAGAAGTAATCTCAAATCATCCAGAATTAATTGCTTTTGTACTAAGCTGTTTGAAATCACTCACTCAAAATAGCTTCTCGACACAGGCAATCTTTCCCTACCCACGAATATTTTATTCTCAGGTGGAAATTTTGTCATGTATTAAACCAAACACATATTTTTTTTGGTCCTAATTCTTATATTACAATCAGTTTACGTTCAGAGGAAGTCAACTTGAAAACTGAAATCATGAAGCAGAATAATTTTAGTTGAAATTAACATCTCTAAACCTAATGCATTTTCTGTCGGTGTTCCATGGTTTCTTAGGAGGTTTGTATGGTGGACGTGCCGAACATTCCATTTAATTTCCTGAATAACACTAGTGAGATTTAAAAAAAAAAACCCCACATTGCATTAGTTTAACTGACAACTAGTAATGAATTTTTTACTGAGTTACCTAACTTGTCTCTATTACTAGATTTATGAAGTTATTTTAGTGTAACTGCATCATTGTCTTACACCTCCAAACTCCGTACTGAAAGTCTTCTGCTAGATTTTAAGTTTATAATATTGAAAATAGCCCAAGATATTGCAATGGAATATAAATGTGAGAACTAGTTTCTCAGTTTGGTGAATTAAAAAAAAAATGTGGTCTGAAAATCACCATTCTCCGGGTCAGCTCTAGGGGCTAACTCTGGCACTTGACTCGGGCACAAAGTTTGAGAAGGTACTAAAAAATTCAGAAATAAAAACTAAAATTTTAATGTAATTAATAAAAATTTATGTAAAATATCTATAATGAACAAACTTCCAAAATTTTAATTGAAGCCAAGATTATATTGGAGCCTGACACCAAAGAAAAAAATAAGTAGGAACTGATCTCTCATTCTCTTGAAATTTTGATACTTTTCTCATCGTGGATTTTTTTTTGCTTTAATTTTGATTAAAAAAATATTGCATTCAAATATTGATCTCAGAAGCACATCTGTGATGAAGTAAAAGATATTCTGAAAATCCTCCCTATGAAACTGACCAAATTACATGCATGTACATATAGATTACAACGAATCCCACTATTATTTATAATTAAAATGCAATGAATAAAAAATTAATTAAAAATTCTTCTTCTGTACATCAGCAATGAGAAAACCAGTAAAAATAAAGATAAAGCTATTTTTTGAATTGTAAAATTAACCAAAAGCTTTCAACAATCTGAGGAGTATTTTTTCAAGAAAAAGGATTGAATCTCAATGAGAACAGTGAACTTTATGGCATTTAAACTCACCTTATTTCCATTCCCCCCCACCCCCACTGCTCCATCTAGCAGTATCCATATGTTGAAAAATAACCTAGAAGGCATTCAAAGGGATGGAACAAATTTGCAGCTCTCTAAAAGCCCTGTTCTCAAGAAGTTGTTACTGTGTGGCCTGTCTGGCAGCTTTCTGAAAAACTTAATCCCTTAAGTTTGTTTTTATTTAACCTACCTAGAAACTCATTCTGTATGAATAGCCCTGAGGCATTTTTGTTGAAAAAAGTTATCAGCAACTGTTTCACGTGTAAGTGCCTGAGGTGGTGGTGGCAGAATTTAACCAAAAAAATTTTTACAAGTTAAAACTGGGAAAGGAGATATCTAAGAAGCCTCTAAAAAACTTTGAAATAGTCCTTGGAATCTAGAAGGTTCAGGTGCTGGTGCATGTCCAGGAAAAACTAGCTGACATTGAAGCTCTGCACAAGTAGGAAGAAAAGATTAATGCAGAGTTGTAAACTGCCAATTGGGGTGTTGAAAACAGGTACCAACACACGCAGGCCCTCAGAAAAGATTGTAAGATATATTGGCCCAAGGTTTTAGAGATACCTCTCTGTCTTATCTTTTGCTGAACACTGATGTTAGACTTCAATAGCTGCACATGATAAAGAAAATAGATCTAAAATAATTACTCCAGGGAATTTGAAAACAGTAATAGGAACAACAAAAACAACAAATATAAACAACATTAAACCTTAGTGGGAAGGGTTGAATTTGATTTTTGAAGTTGTCATATTACTTAGAATCTGATTTTCAACACAAAATTACAGCATGTGTAAAGACATATGGAAAAGAACTATGCAGGGAAAGAAATAAAAAAAAATATTCCTGAGAAACTTCAGATATTGGCCCCTTATTAGACAAATAATTTAAATCAACCATTATAAACAAATTCAAGGATCTAGGAGAAACCTCTTGTGAAAAACTAAAAAAAAGTCTGAAAATGATGTCTCACCAATAGAATAACGGAAGAAAGATATTAAAAGTTATGAAGTTGAAAGGTTCAGTGATTAAAATGAATTCACTACAGAGACTTATCAGTAGATTTCAACTAGCAGAAGAAAGAATTGGCAAACTTGAAAATAGATTAATTGAAATTATTCAATTTTAGGAACAGAGACAAAAGAATAAATGAAAGTAGATAGAACCTCAGACTTATGAGTACCAATATATGCATAAATGGAAGATTCGGAAGGAGAAGAGAGAGAAAAAGAGACAGAAAGACTACTTGGGAAGCGATGGTAAAACATTCCCTCAATTGCATTTAAAACATTAGTCTGCATGTTCAAGAAGCACAATGTACCCTGAGTATAAACACAAAGATATCCACACCCAGGTGCAAGCTGTCAGAAGTCAAGACAGAAAGCAACAAGAAGGAAGTGAATCATCACAAAAAGGAGATCCAAAATAAGATTAACAGCTGACATGTCATCTGAAATCATGGAGGCCAGAAGGTATTGGGATGATGTGTTCAAAGTAACTAAATAAAAGAAAATAGAGAATTATATATCCAGCAAAGTTATCCTTCAAAACAAAATTAAGATATCTCAGAAAAAAACTGAAAATTTGTCCCTGGAAGACTTTCCCTAGAAGAAATATTAAAGGAAGTCTTTCAGATTTTAATGAAAGGACACTAGCCAGTAACTCAAATCCGTAGGAAAAAATAAAGAGTGCCATTAAAGGTAATTAGATAGGTGAATATAATAGAGTATAAACCACAAGAAAATGAAATATTATATAATAAAAGAAAAAAGGGAATTAATATGGTATTCAGAAAAATATATATTTTATACAAAAGGAGACAGGAATAGCAGAACAAAAATACATAAGACCAATAGAAAACAAATAACAAAATGACAGATCTGAATCTTGCTATACCAGTAATTACATTAAGTGTAAGTGGAACTGGGCACAGGTGTTCACCTATAATCCTAGCTATTTGGGAGCATGAGGCAGGAGGATCACAAATTTGAGGCCAGCATTAACAGCATAGCAAGATCTTGTCTCAAAATAAAAAATTAAAAGGGCTGAGGATATAGCTTAGTGGTACAGCACCCCTATGTTAAATCCCAGTACTGAAACAAAACAAAGAATTGAAAAGAGAAATAGAAAATTTATCAACAATTGTTGGAGACTTTAATACCCCACTTTCAATAAAGAATTGGAACTAGCAGAATATCAGCAAGGAAATAGAAAACTAGAGCAACTCTATAAATCAACTGAAACTAACGATATATATACATATAGATACCATCTTATAGCAGAATACCTATTGTTCTCAAGTGCACATACGAAATTCTTTAAATAGATCACATATTAGGTTATTAGAACAGGTTTTGATGAACTTAAAAGGTTTTAAATCATGCAAAATATATTCTCTGATCACATTGGAATATTAGAAAATCAATAGCAGGTAGAAATTTCAGAAATTCAGAAAATGTGGAAACAATACATTTCTAAATAACCAAGTTGTCAAAGAAGAAATAACAAGACAAAATGGAATATGTTTTGCGATGAACAGAAACAAAAATACACTATACTAAGCCATGCGGGAAGCAAATGAATCAGTACTTAGAGGGAAATTTTTGTTGTAAATGCCTGTGTTGGCAAAAGAGAGATAACTCAAATCAAAACCTCACTGAATTATACCTTCATTTTGTGAGGTATAAAAAGAAATGTAGACTAAACCCAAAATAAGCAAAGGGAAGAAAATAACAGTAAAGACCAAAGCAGAAATAAAATAAGTAGAAAAACAACAGAGAAAAATCAATGAAAGTAAAAAATTTTCCTTTTGAAAAGATCAATTAAATTGAGAAACCTTACTGGTTAATAGAAAAAGAATGAAGACTTAGTTACTGAAGTCAGAATGAGTGAAGAAGAGAGATAAAATGCATTATGAAGGAACATGATGAATAATTTTATGCCAGAAAATTGGATAACCAAAACAAAATGGACGAACTCCTAGGAAGGACACACATTGCCAAACTGACTCAAGAAGAAATGGAAAATATGAAGTGACCTGTAACAAGAAAAAGGATTGAAATAATAGTAAAACATTGCCCACAAAGAAACACCCAGACCCAGGGGGCGTCTTTGGTAAATTCTGCTTAAAGAATTAAAAGCAGTTTTGCATAATCTCTGTCCCCAAATGGGAAAGGGGATAACATTTCTAATTCACTCTCGGAGGTTAATATTACTTTGATAACCAAAGACATGACAGAAAAAATGCAGATTAGTATTTCTTATGAATAGAGTTGCAAAAATCTGCACTAAATATCCCCAAACAGGAAACAGCAACTAAAATGATTATCCAACATTACCAAGTGGGATTTATCTGAGCAATGCAATATAAAAACAAGTGTAATAAACTATGTTAGTAGAATAAAGGACAAAAATCACATAATCATTTCAGTAAACGTGGGAAAATACTTGACAAATCCCTACAGTGCTTTATCATAAATACATTCACAAAATGAGGAATAGAAGGAAATTTCTTTAGTCTCAGGAAGGGCATCTATGAAAACAGGGCAGGAGCCTGTTTTTCCTTCTAAGTTCAGGAATCAATCAAGGATACCTCTCTTGTCACATTTATTCAGCATCAGGCTGGAGGTTCTAGCCAAGGTAATCAGGCAAGAAAAACATAAATGTCATCTAGATTAGAAAGAAAGAGTAAAATTGTATTTGCAGATGATAGGATCTTGCATACTATGAAAAATCCCAAGGGTTTCCACACTCTAATATAGACACACATACACACATTCATGCTCACTCACACAAGCCATTAGATCTAGTAAGTTCAGCAAAGTGGCAGGATACAGGAAGCATAAAATCAATTGTGTTTATATGCACTTAAAGTGAACAATCTGTAAATTAAGAAAAAATTTCATGTGTAATAGTGTCAAAAATACCAAAATACTTAAGAACAAATGTAACAAAAGACCGGTGTCTTCAGTAGACAAATGTTGAAATGGAATTAATTAATTAAAATGTTGAAAGAAATTAAGGAGAACCTAAATAAAAGGAAGGATATATTTTTTTTGACTTAAAATTGTTAAGATACCAGTGTTTCCCAAATTGATCTATGTAATTCCTATAAAAATCACAATTGTCTTTTCCTATGTCCCCCTGAAATGTAACAAATCCATAATAGTCAATGCAAGACTGAAAAAGCAGAATAAAGTTGAAGGATTCATCACTATTGGATTTCAAAACTTACTACAAAACGAATTTAATCAAGACAGTATGGTACAATAGAATAATCTATACATTAGTGGTATATTATTGTGAGTCCAGAAATAAACCCTTGAACTTATGATTAATTGGTTTTTAACAAGGGTGATAAGATAGACTAGTGGAGAAAGAAGTTTTTTAAGAATGAAGCTAGAATGTCCACATGTGAAAGGATGACATTGATCTACTTCATACCAGGTTCAAAAATTAACTCAAAATGGCCATTGATCTAAATGTAAGAATGAAAATCCTAAAACTCTTAGAAAAAACACGAGTAAATCTTCATATTACAGATTTAGGCAATGGTTTATTAGATATAACACTGAAAACTGAAATGATAGAAGAAAAATTATAAGAACTAGGTTTCATAAAAATCTCAAACTCGCTGGGCACAGTGTCACAGGCCTGTAATCTCAGCAGCTCAGGAGGCTGATACAGGAGGTTTGCGTATTCAAAGCCAGCCTCAGCAAAAGTGAGGCGAGGCGCTAAGCAACTCAGTGAGACCCTGTCTCTAAATAAAAATACAAAATAGAGTTGGTGAGGCGGCTCAGTGCTTGAGTGTCCTTGAGTTCAATCCACAGGAAAAAAAAAATCTAAAACGCTTTCCCTTCAGAGGGTATCAAGAAAGAAAACACATTCCACAGAACAGTAGAAATTTTTTTTTTGAAAATCATATATTTGCTATGAAATGAAATTTTCAGTTAGGGAACATCTAGTCCCCTAGCCTCCCATGCCAGCTCTCACGTTCTGCTGCTGGTGATGGTCTGCAGACCCTACATTGGTCACAGTGGTAATTCCCAGTGGTCTATGGTTCCACTGTAGAAGGTTGATCAGTTGGTTCTCAGACTCTGGCCCTTCACAGAGCTCCCTTATTTAATTAGAAGCTGCATTTCCACCTCTGCATATGTAATCTTCACATACACAGATAGTACTTCTTAACTTTGTTCACATCCTTGTTTGATTTTTCTTTTATATATATATATTTTTTTAGATACTGGGGATTAAACTCAGGGGCACTCAACCACTGAGCCACATCCCCAGCCCTATTTTGTATTTTATTTAGAGACAGGGTCTCACTGAGTTGCTTAGCACCTCACGTTTGCTGAGGTTGGCTTTGAACTTGTGATCCTCCTGCCTCAGCCTCCCCAGCTGCTGGGATTACAGGCGTGCACCACTGCGCCTGGCTGTTTGATTTCTTTAATAACATCAAATCAACTTGGCTCTCTTCTTTACAAGGGGTAGGGTTTTTCCAACTGGAATTCAGAGCTATTGTATTTGCAGTAGATCTGTATGACCACACTAAATAACAATAATAATAATAGTAATAATAATAATAATTTCATTTTCTGTTATTTTTAGTGACATTATTCAGCTTCTACTATTATTGATGCATTTACCTTCAATGTTACAGTGGTCTACCGTAGATCAAAATACCTCTGGGTTAAGGGGAAAGTCACTATTGGAACAAAACAAAGAGCCTGTGCACGTCAGTTTGACTCTATTTCCATTTTCTTTTGTGGTCTTATTTAGGATTTTGACTAGACATGAATAAAGAGATAGGTTTCACCTAGGATGTCAACTTAGACTTTTGTCTCTCATCTGCATAGTCAGAAAGCTGATTTTGATCTTATTTTTAAATTAATTAATATATAGTTAATTTAAAAAGTAGGGACTGAAACAAATGAATGGTCCTCAAAAGAGATCAAAAAGTTTATTTTGCTAGTGGGTGCTCTTTCATACAAAACCCACAAACAAAACAAACCTACAATGAATGGGCTGCTGATTGGCTGGGTCTCTTGGTGTGGGGGAAGTGATCTAAATCTATTCTTCCTCCTTCTCAGAAGGAAGTGCGTTTTGTGAACATACATTGGGTACTCCCCTGGCTTCTCTTCGTTGGCTTTTAGTTCCAGTAGGATTGTTTGTGCTGTGATGTACATTCATAGTGGTGGTGGTAAATCTTAAGGTAGATAGGCAACTAAGTACAGCTTTAGGAGTATAAAGACACAAACTGTCATAAAAGACATATACTTTCCTCACAAATGCTACTAGGGTAAGATATTTTGGAATTCTTGCTAGTATTAGGCTGAGTCATACACTCTCTTCATTCCATCTAGATGTGGTCCTAAACCTGCTTAGTTTCCTTGGGGTGGTGCGCTATAACCCCACCGTTGAGTACTGGCGGTGGGCTTCCTTTGCATCTTCCTCTGTCTGCCCCGGGTCCAGCCCTCACTTGGTGTGTCCTTCTTAGAGACCAGTGTTCTTCCTCTCACCTCTGCCTTGCAGGCATCAATCATCTCTTCTTTCTGCCATATTTATGCTCTTGGAAAAGTCTCTTCTATTGCAGGGAGGAAGCTGGGAGAGCTTTGTCGGTTAATTGGGACCAGAAGAAAAGAAAGAATTAAAAAGGGGCACATCAATCCCTTCCCTATTCTGGAGGGAATTCATTCGTTATCTTTTAGGTACCACTGGTGATAAACTGGAGTAACAGCAGTTAACAATACTCAGACTACTGATGCTGCTCAGAAAAATGATATATGTTGAGCATTAATTTTGAAAATCTAGTTTCATAATCACTGGGTTTTTCCAATTCTGTTTTCTGGTTTTAAAAATTATAAAATTGATATCATTAGAGGTGAAAAAATGGTTGAATATTGGCAATCTTTTATGACTCAGCCTAATACTAGCAGGAATCCCAAAATATCTTACCCTAGTAGCATTTGTGAGGAAAGTATATGTCTTTTCTATTGCTTAATGACCAATCTTTAGAGAAAAGAAGAGTGATTTTTGCTGTTTTTTTTTTTCACATAAAACATACGTAAGAATCTAATTAATATTGATATTGTCCGTATTGTAGGATTCATAGTTCCTCCGGTTTTTAATTTTTTCTGAGTTAGAAAAAAAAATAACAGAATATAAATTTGGTACAGTTTAAGAAAATTAAGATCTACATAATGGATATGATTATTCATATGTCAGAGGTATATGTCCCCTGACAAAAGATGTGTCTTAAGTCCTTAAGATACTTCATTTATGTGGTGTATTTAAGAATCAGTTTTCAGATCATTAACTACTGGAGGGATTAAGATAGAAAGAAAATTGAAGTCATGTAATCCATTGAGGATTAATCTGAAAATAAGATTAAGTATCTCTAAAATCCTAGACTCAAACAGTGGAAAAAAATGGTGATTTTTATGAAACTAGTCCAACTCGGAAGAGTTTATTTGTGGTACAATTACAGAATGGAGCTAGAGACTTCTAAACTAACTTCAGTTTTCAGTGAGAAGTAACATAATGAAGTTACGGTTTATGCTTTCCTGAATCTTTGTCTTTTCTTCTAAGTTTTCCTGTGTCTTTTTCTTTTCAAGGTTTCCACAGCTGGATTGTCTACTAGGTCAAATTGTTACCAATGGCAGTAAAACTCGTTTTTGGGGGGTCAAGGTGAGTTTATGTGGAATTCTGCTTGATTTATTATTTCATTTGACTTGGGTCTGCAACTGCCTCTTAAATATTTTACGCTTCCTAGTGGTAGTTTTATTTTATTTGTTTGCAGTGCTAGAGATGGAACCCAGGGCCTTACACATTTTAGGCAAGGACTCTCTACCAGTGTGTTCCTCCCCCACCGGTAGCAGTTTTATTATAAATGATATTGTTCATGAAATAAGTCAATGAAAATGAAATTTCTTTTGAAAGCTTAATTTCATTTTGCTTTTTTGAAAATGCGAGGAATACATTCAGTGACTGAAACCCAAGTTCAAACATCATGTTTTGTTAATGATTTTAAGTGTGTGGAGCATGCCTCTCCTAGACATCTCTTTCTCAGTGGTAATTAATCTTTTGCTGTAACTAAAGGTCATCATATTATTGTTAACATGGGCTTAGTAGATCAGTTGACAGAACTAGGACAAGAAGGTACTGTAGCACGTAGGGGCTTGCTGTGAGTGGGGGAGATACTTGATAACTGAAGGTACTAAGAAAAAGACCAGATTGCAGAGGAAATCATTGCTGCCCAGGGTCCATCCAACTAAGGCTGAAGTAGTAGTGGCCAGCCAAGGTGACAGGGATTTAAGACATTTGAAAGGAGCTTTTCTGAGAGTCACCGCTAGCCCATATGTGCAAATGAGACCAAAGCACCCAAGACACTTTCTTTCCATCTACTGGGAAATTGTTGAACTATATTATTGATTTTTAGAATAAGATGCTTCATTGCCATATACTAGAAAATGTAGCATAAATAATCAAATTACCATCTTTAATGTATCCAAGTTTTAAGAAAAATGTAAACAAATTTTAAAATAATAGAAAGGCTCAGGCTATAACTGGCACCCCCTTACATGTGGTACCCTTGCGTAGTGCACAGCCTGAACAACCAGCTGGCCAGCTCTGCTTTGTTGGGGTTCAACTCTCGAAAGATTCTAAAGAAGGGTCTTCATGTTGAATTCTGGTCTAGGGGCAGAGGATAGAAATAAGTTTTAGGTGTGGCTTTTATTGGAAACTGAGGTAGTTTGAAAGAAACTTAGCAGGTTTGCCCAAAAGGGGGTAGCCTGAGCATCCTAGGTGTAAAACTAGGGAAGAAAAGCTAAAACACTGTTTTATTTTATTTATTTATTTTTTTTTAAAGAATTTTTTAATATTTATTTTTTAGTATTTGGCGGACACAACATCTTTGTTTGTATGTGGTGCTGAGGATCGAACCCGGGCCGCATGCATGCCAGGCGAGCGCGCTACCGCTTGAGCCACATCCCCAGCCCCTAAAACACTGTTTTAAACTAACTTTACGACTGATTTCTAGTTAGTGACCCATAGTGTATATATTCAGATTTCCCACACTGGAATCAAGTTGCCACCTGTGTGATGTTCTTCTCAAAGACTATTTACACTAGAACTTTTTTTTTTTCCAGTAAAAGGGACTTGGCTTGCAGAATGTTGAGTGTGTTTACAGCAAATGGCTCTCCCTTACTTACACATTTTTGTAATTCATCTGCTTATAAAACAGAAAACTAGCATGTTGATGTTAATGTGGTGGCAACAGTAGCTCAGTAGATGCTGATGGACAAACACAGGGCGGGAGGGATGCAGCCATGTTTGGGGTCAGATATAGGGGGCAGTCAGAGTATGTGACTGCGGATTGAAAGTCATCGAGAGAAAAGAAACATCTATGGAAAAAGCATCCTGCTGTGTGACTGGCGGGAGTCAGGTGGGGTGGTGGCTACGGAGCAGGGTGCTGAGGCAGTGGGGGCCCATGGTACTCAGGACTCACAGGGAGGAAAGAAATGACCAATGGAAAAGAAAAGACGTCTGCCTCCTTGGGTGCTGAGGACGGAACTGATCAGTGGGAAACTCCAGGGCCTCTTCTTGGTGGGACGGTTTCTCATTGTATTACCCAGGTCCCCTTATTCCCAGAAGGGTACCATTGTCTTAAGAACAACTTGGAGAACAGCCATCCCCCCCGTAAACACTGGTGTTGACCTGCTGTCCTCCTCCTCCTGACCCACGTCCCTTCCTCCTAGGAATATGATCAATGAGGAGAATCGCTTATGAAATTTAGGGTGAAAGGCCCTGGAGTTATTTACATCTGAAACTTCCCCCTTTCTCTACCAACACAAAATCTAGACTTTGAAGTTAAAAAAAAAAAAAATCAAGCAGATTTTTTTAAAAAGTGAGAGGAAGGGACAGAAAGAAAGGGGAAGGCAGGATAAGGAAGGTTTATATTAATCAGCCCCCACCTCCCCCCCGCCCGCCATAATCGCTGAGCTTTCTGTTTTACTCTATGGATATGACGTCTGATTCTTTTTCCTTTGTCTGTAGAATACCATGAGAAAAGTGGGAATATGAAGACATTTTGGAGCTGATGTTTGTCACCTGTGATATTGAGCTAATAATTTTGTGTTCCATTTTTTCCTTACTTTTCAGTGGAGAGAATGATATTTGCTATTAGAAAACACTGAGGGAATATTTGCAAAAACATCAGCTTAATGAAAGTTAAAATGAAAAAAGAATGATGGGTTTGATGATGATCTGGTGTTCTCCATATCACTGAGCTTCATAATTTTTGGATTGAAATATCTTATCACTATGTGGTCCAAATAATTGTCCTGATTATTTTTTTGAGAAGAGATTCTTTTCTTTTTGGTGATTATATAAAGATATACCTGCTTGGCAGGAAGAGAGATTTCAAGGTAAACGGTAGCTTTTTAGAAAGGGAAGTTAGGGGGTTATTTTGCGATGGAGTCTGTTAGGTCCGTGGTGTCTTCAGCTTCCCGTGTGCTTAATGGACCAGGATGCCCTTGCAGTGCTCAAAGGCTAATGACCTCTGTCGTATAGTGAGTGCTCTTTGATTCCGTGTTGTGTTGACCTTAGAATACTCCTCATAGTTTGCTTCTTGCAACATCCTCTGAGACAGGTATTTCCATTTCCTGAGTGAGGACAGGTGGAGCTGGGGCTGCAGCCAGACCTATCTGTCACGAGCAGGCTTACTTGCCTCCTTGGACCCTGGACAAGTTCCACTCTTCAAGGTCTTTTTCATTTCCCCAGTTCTATGCATTTCAGACAAACCTGTCTCATCCCTCAGAACTACTTTAAAACTGAGCAGATAATTCTGTCATTAGAGGGTACCAGCTGAACAAGGCCAGGGTCATCCTAGACATAAATGCATGCCATGGAATGAGATGGGAAAAAGTTGTTGGTTGCAATATGTTTCCTAGAGACCTTAGAGATTTTTATATGCTACATTTTTTTTTTTCCCTCCAAAGAAGGTCCTGCGCTTCTGAAATAGCTAAATGTCAGGACTGAAACACACTCAGATTTGGAGTATGAGAAGAAACCCAGCAGTGTGTGTCAATCTCTTTTGTCTGCTTTAAAATTGTCCTCAGTAATCACCTTACCAGGGTTTGGAGCCCATTATTTCAGAGAGGGTTAGGTTCATCTTTTCCTGATCCATCTTTTCCTTAGGCTAAAAGCACAGGAGAAGAAAAGACCAAACACATTTTAATATTTAAATCCACAGATCCAGAGCCCAGAATTTTAGGAAATTAGTTGGTGGGGAAAAGGGAGAGACAGAGTCAATAAATGTCACATGGGCGATTCTGTTATGATGATAGAAACCACACATAAGCTTCTTTGTTGTCCATTTTTAAATGGTTCATCAGGCAGTACAACTGTCCAGTGCTGCTCTCCGCTGTGCTCTGTTAACTAGCTGCCGTAGCGAGGAATTAAACCTTCGGTCTGTTGGATGCAAGGCCAGATTTTATTAAACTGGGTCATCAGGGCATACACACAGGAAGCTGGGTCACACTGGCACTGTGTCATCTTTGGTGATTAAATGGGTAAACATGCCAGCACACAAACAAAATGACTTCACTCCTACTAGTAGAAGCAGCTAGCAGGTATCTGGATGGGGTGTGATATTTGAGCACATGTCCTGTTAGTGATGAATTACATCAGGAACCTTGGGAGCGTTCCTGTGATACTCGTATGTCAAAGAAGTTCCTTGCATTTGAAATTATCACAGAAGTTCCAGAATTATAAATGAATGGGTTATTATTTAAGTGTTTTACAATTTATTGCTTCAACTTGCACATTTTTAATACAAGGTGGATTCCCCCACTGCCTCCTTTTAGAAACATGGGGAGCCTGAGCCGACACCAGCTGCTTGGCAGTGGTTTCCTGGGGCAGAAGCTTGGGATTTTGCACAGGGAGATCAGTTGGAGATCCGTTTATAGTTTTGCTTTTGAAGGTTTAGCTTGGTTCTATCTAGTGATAGGAAAATGAACCAAATGACTTTTTAAAAAATGGCTTTTTTAAGATCTGCTTTTGCCTGAAAAGGATTTTGTATTTAATTCTTCATTATATTTATATAGTGGGTTGTTGTGCTTAGCATACTGATTTTTTTAAATGCTCTGAGTGCATGTGTGAGAGATTTATGTTAAGCTTCTAATATAGGGATGTATCTCGTAGATGCCGAGAGAAAAAAATTGTTTTGCTTTATGGAGCTGGGGATGGAACCCACGGTCTTGCCATCCTAGGCAGGTGCTCTACCACTAAGCTACATCCCCAGCACCGAGAGAGCTTTTTTCAGAAGTAGCTGTGGAGCCCTTGTGGCTTGGGGAGCAGGGCGGTCTCCTGGCGAAGGATGCAGCATTCTCTGATCTCGCTCCTGCACTCTACACTCGTCACTGGGTTGCAAGCTTTATGAGGGCAGGGATTTTTGCTAACATTTTACTAGCATTTTGATCAATGAATGCATGATATGTTTTGGGCACTCGGAAAATGTTTCTGGGCTCTGGCATTTTGTGGTGTTTGACCTTGCATATGTTACAGTTTCTTTACCTTAAAATGGGATGGCAGTTGCTCTGTGTTATCATGGAGCATTACTATAGCTTCATAGATCTCTGAGGATCCCATGAGATAACAAGGGAGAACACCCAATAATAATATAACGCTTCCTGATGCAAAGTAAATGCCACTTTTCCCTTCTGAATGAAGCCAAATTTAAGTCTCCTTTAAGAAGTTGACATTTCTAGACTATCTTGCTATTTCCTTTTAAAATCTGTGCGGTTTTTCCCCCTCCTCCTTCAGAATAGGGCATATTTAATAGTCCTGTGAAGGAGTCGAGCTACCTGTGTTACGATGTGGCCTTGTGGAGCACATTTAGGCTTTTACGTAACCGTGCCCATCTGATCCAGTTTGTTAATGATCTGATAGTCTCAAAAATGGAAGCCACATGAGAGATCGTGGTGGGTGGGGGAATCTAAACTACGTTTTTAAGGTCTGCCAATCTGGGACAGCTTTCTCCTCAAGAGTTTAAAGGAATAGTAGTGCTCCATAATAACTAAGACACATGAAAGAACTGGATTGGAAAAATTAGGCTAATTATAAATTCCAAGATGCGCTTTGGTTCACTGGAATATTTTCACATGCATCAGAACAGACAGATATCATCTTCTGAGCCCATCCAGTCAAAAGCTGTATGTGTCCTTTCAATATGTTAGTGCTGTTTTCTTCTTTTTCTCTTTGGGAGAAATTAAATTCTCTGGGTAGGTTCATCTCCACAGATGGTTATAAATGTGTGAATAATATACCACTTGTGGTGCATTTTTAATAGACTGTTTGTCAGAAGAACTCATGTTTTCTTCCACTTCATGTAGAAGCAGTTCTTGTTATGCATTCAGAAAACAAAGCCGTCTTTCATTTTGTTTTTAAAATGTACACTTAACTAAACCAATTAATTTTAATAGGAAAAGAATATTAGAACTCACGCTCTTCCTTAAAGGTGGACATAACAAAAATGGTAGTCTATTAAACGCACCAATTCATCCCAGCTCCAGAGCACTCCATCATACCCCGAATGGTAACTCCTGTACCTGGTGCCATAGTCATTTGCAGACGCGTCCTTTCCTCATTTGACACATGGTTTTTCAGAAGTGCAATCTGTCTTATTCACCCCCAGTGTTTTTTTTTTTTTTTTTGCAAAGTGCCTTACACATCATGGGGCTCAATAAATACTTGGTGCATGAGTAAAGATTCTCTCAGTAGAGCACGGAGGGCTGGATCTGTTGTTTTTGGTTCTCCTGGTGTAAGATGGGGATGGTGTAGAAGAGTTTGTGTTCTTGTCAAATCCTGGCTGAGCTGTTGTACTATATTATATTTAGAAAGGCAAGAAGCTTGCTCAAAAATCACCGGAGGTTAACTTCCTTTGTGAGGTGGGAGGATATTGAAGTTGGCAGGAACGATTTGGAATTTCTGCTAATAAAGTCAGCATCACTTGAGTTTTTTTTTGTCTCTTATTTTTCTTGTTGGTTCTATTGCAAATGAGAATATGCAGATGAGGGTGGAGTCTAAGGTTTTACCTTCCAAAGAAAGACAGGGCTCTGATTTTGGGTCTGTCAATAGGAAGGCAGAAGGAAGGTTGGTGGTCCAAAGGAAAAAGCAAGATGAAACACAAGAAAGTGCTCAGTAGAATCTGGCCCAGATTAGAGTCTGAGGACACTCAGGGTAGCTTTGACTTTCAGGTCTTCTTTTGATTTTGTCACGCTCCCTCTCCGTCTGTTATTTGCCCCTTGTCTTTCATTGCTCTGGCGAATGATCGGGAATTGATAAGGAGTTGGCAGAGTGGTTTTGCAGGTCAGACCTCATTTCTTCCTGGACATGGACTAGTTCCTCCATCTGTGACTCTCTTGTTAGCATCTTCCTGAACTTCCTTCCATCCTTGGCTTTTCAACACTTGCCAGGCGCATCTCCCACTGGGGCTCTGTTGGAAGAAACAGTCAGCAGCCCTGAAGATTGACACCATCCCAGCCGTAGTCTTTTTAACGCTGGTTGGGCCCTGCATAGCTGCAGCATCCAGGTGCCCATCATCTGCAAAGCTCAGCCTGGAAGGAGAGCGGGCAGGAGAGTGGCCAGGCCTGCTTGCCAGGACACAGACGGGCATTTACCTGGGCTTCTTGCCTCTGCTGGCCTCAGCCTCCTGTTGTCTGACCTCATGTTTAAGTCCAGCAGATGCCCTGATTCCTTAGCAGGGGTACAGGACACACTCTGTGTCTTATCCATATTTTCTGCTACATTTTTCTTTTTAAGTTCAGGTATTTAAGTATTTTTGGAATGTCTGCTTTGGGCTATTCAGTATACTAGATGCTATAAGAATGTAAAAAGGAAAAAAAGATGGTTCCTGCTTTCTGAGAATTTTTGATTTAATGGACTAGCCCAATATGTAACAATTTCAGAAGACTGGCTTAAAGGAGTCTTAACGGGGAGGCAGAAAGGTGGGACTCACAAGCCCCCTTTTCCTTCTTTCTGCCAAACTTGCTCATGGCTAGTATGCTTGGGGAGTCAATCAGTCTTGGCTTAATACTGGTTTTTATATCTGTAGTACTGGATGGCAATGATTGCTGTTCTGGAAAATAATTGTAGATACTATAAGAACACTAATAGTCAAAAGGAGTAAATTATACTCGGTTAATGGTCCCCAGTATGATGGGGAAAGAAGACTAATAACATGAAAGTTTTTGCAGTAACAATAGGTGGTGATTGTTGAGTTTAAAAGAAAATTAGTCACAAGAGTCTTCCAGTAGACATTCCTAGTAATGATATTTTATAATATTCCTGCTTCATTTCCTTCCCTCTGCCATTGATGGAAAAAATATCTTTGGCCTTAGTGGTGTAGATTTCCACCTGGAGTGATTTTGCTTCCTCTCCAAGTGGGCTCTTGGCACTGCCTGGAGATGCTTTGGTTCTCATAAGTGGGGAGGTGCTTTGAGCATCCAGTGAGTGGAGGTCAGGGAGGCTGCCCATCATCCTCTCATGCATAGTTTTTTAGACACCCCCCGCTAAAGAAATTTCTGATCCCCAAGTGTCAGTAGTACCAAGGTTAAGAAAGCCTAGTGTGGATGAGTAGGCTGTAGTACTCATATTCAAGAGAAAAAATTCCAATATCCCAAATCACGTGTGCCCATAAAGACAGAAAAAAACTTGGACCACGTGGGTTGGAGGGCGAGGTGGGAGGTAGGAGATGGTAGTGATCTTTCCCAGTTGGCCTCTTTTATTTTATTTTGGATTTCATGACATGGTTTCCTTATACCAACTTTGCTTTTGTTATTTAATTCATAAAATCAATTGTTTTGATGATTGCTTAGGTGTTTTGGAGAACTTTACTAACACATCTCTGTGTCTGGCACAGACCCTGTAACATGATCCACAATTCATGTATATTGGTCGGGCAAATGTACAAATACATCATTGCACATGTTCCTGGAGATAGTAGCATTTTGTTTGTTTTTCCAAATACTCCTCTTCTACTTTTACAATTATGTAAATGAAACATGCTTCCGGAGTTCAGGAAAGGGACTTTCAAGATGTAAAGTGTTAGGTCAGTAAAAATAGGATACCTGCTCTCCAAAAGGGCATGCTAGAAAGTGTAGCAGTTGATTTGATCAGCTTGCTGGAAAGCTGAACAGGCAAAACCACGGCAGACGTTCATGAAAACCCACTCGGTCTCGAGCCACAGAGGAATATGCTATAAGCAAACAGCTGTACCAAAAAGCAAACTCAACACAAACCTATAATAGGAAAACACGCAGGCATGATACAAATTCCTTAGAGGGAATGGGAGCTTAGATGAACAACAGCAGAACTAGTGGCCAGGAGCACAGACTAGTGCATTGAGAGCCAGCTTGGACAGCACCTCATGCTGCCCTGTGGACGCCGTCTGGTTCTGGTGGGAGGTGTGTGTGTGGGGGAAGCTGGTCCCCTGCTCTTGCCAGTTCTCTCTCTTACCTTTTCCTGCAAGCACTCTTTGCTTCAGCCAGATTTCCCTGCTTCTTCTCCGCATGAGCTCCTGCTGCCTCTGTGTTTGCTCACAACTTTCCTCTGTGCAGTGTGCTATTATCTTCTGTCTCTTCTCTGCCTCTCAGTTTTATTTTACAAGGCTCAGCTCCAATCCTGTACACAAAGGGCATAGGAGTTGAGTCTTCCCCAGTTTTCCTACATCATAAATGGTTTACAATCTGAGTTCTCCCTCTTGTGCCCACCCTAAATTTAGGAAACTACTGGAAGTCATGGTTAATTGCTGGGACTCATAGGTGTGAGGTGTGTGTCAGCAACAAAGAGGTGGGTAAAGATAAGAAGAACACCAGGAAGATCCATTCCATAAACCTCAGATGCTGGGCTGGGGAACAGCCCTTTGGTAGAGAGCTTCCCTAACAGGCAAGTCCGCAGGTTCAATCCCCAGCATGGGGGAAGGAAAAGTGGGTGCAAATTCACCTTTATTGGTTATTGGAGCAGGCATAAGGACAGGTGAGCCTCTCCCTCCAGCAGGAGCCCATTGGATGAATGCACAGCACTCTGCCGACTAGCTTAAGACAGGAGAGGAAGTTCTGTCTCAAGACAGGAGGAGGAGTTACAACTTGCCTGAAAACTCCAGACCTAGAGACACAAAAAATGTAAATGCTGTCCTAACATGAGACAAACATGATGAGATGACTTCTTTCAATCACATCTCATTCCCTTTGATTTGGATCCTATCTTTTTTTTTTTTTTTTGGATACAGGAGGAATCAAGTCAGAGCACGTTTTCCTAGGGTCCATGTACAACATGAAGGCATGTGTACCTCTTGCTGTGCTCTGGCCTCAGCAAGCTCAGGGAGAGAGGCCAGGCTTTGCAAATTGGGCGAGGCATTCTGTCAGTATCACCAGGGATCCTCTCCCCAGATTCAACTCACAACTTTGCAATATTGTGTAACATTCCCAACAACAGTGGGTGTTGATCCTCTCTATTTACAAAAGCAATATTAAAATCATAAATTGCCCAGAGGGCATGCTTAACATTAAAGTCTTAAACAGTAGAAGGGAGAAGGGACTTGTAAAAATGAAGTTTAATTTTGCTAAGGAGAACTTTCATTCTTCATGCAGCATTTCTTAAAGATGTCTTTACACCATCCTGGAGACCAATCTTTAGACAATTGATTCATTTTACAGCAGAGCCTCAGACAGATATATTAAAATCAAAACCTCATGCTGGGTGTTAAATTTTCATGATCGTACCTGTCCTTATTACAATAATTTGTTCTATTCCTATGATATCATTGGGTAGAGAAAATTTACCTTGATTGTTGCATTCAGAATATTCAGTTGCCTATTTACTGTGGTTTCATTTATTTTTAGATGACAATTTTCCTGTTTTGTGAGCAGCTGAATGTATCTCTCAGTTGCCAAGGAGGAGGGGAATGTCACTATTAACTGAGGATGATCACTTATTTGCAAGTTAAAAATGTATTCTGAAAAGGATGGACGTTTGCTCTTCCCTGAAGCTTGCTCGTTCCCTGAAGGCTGGGAGCATTTCAGAGAGCTGTTTCTGTGCTGTTTTGTTTTTTGTCTTAGTAGTGAGGCCTGTATTTATGTTGGCATAGGGAATAGAGAAAGGTGATCAAAAATATCTAAAGTGGATCTGTGAAAAATAAGAAACCTGTTAATGTCTGTTTAATTTAAACACAGGGTAGTGATTCTGAAGGATTCTAAGTTGTGTCAGAAAAATTGCCATTGTGTAAACATATACACTTGGCCATTGACTTCAGTGAGGTTCATCTTAAATGATCAAGGGTGTTCAACACTTTGGTGCTGCTGATCTGTAGAGAAAAGAAGTCTGAGTACTTCTTCCAATCACGTCTCATCAGATTCATACATACATGCACACAAAATGATGCATTGAATGACTACTATATGCAGCTGTCAGGGATACAGAGATAAAGACTCTCAGCTCCTGGGGGCCAAGAACCATTAACATTAAAGTCTTAAACAGTAGAAGGAAGAAGGGACTTGTAAAAATGAAGTTTAATTTTGCTAAGGAGAACTTTCATTCTTGGCCCCCAGGAGCTGAGAGTCTAAGAGAAGATACAGAAGGGTGGTGAAGCAGGCATGAAGGCTATGACCAGGTTTCAGAGGCATGCACAATTCTAGAGGATTTCTTTAAAAAACAGTCCAACTTACAAAAAGAGAATTTGGTAGAGAGATGAATGCATATTTCAAAGGGCCATGTGGGTAAGGGACCCTCAAGTGTCAGCTTCCCTTTGGCCTTGTGAGATGTATGCAGAGGGGTTAGGAGCACTTGAGTGGGACCTAGTGCTTCTCTCTGGACCATGGGCACCACTTTGTGAAGAGGCAGCACTGTGGGGTGCTTCATTTCTACTCTGGTCCCCCTAAAGTGTGTTTTACACACAGCAGCTTGCGTGAGCCTTTACAACCCAACTCAGATAACGTCACTTCCCGCTGTGCTGGTTTTCCACCACGCTCAGAATCAACCCCCACCCTCCTTCATCTTCTCCTCCTTGCTCCTCATGCGCCAGCCCCTGGCTTCCTTGCTGTTCTGGGAGCTGTCAATCATTTTTCTGCATCAGGATTTGCACTTTCTGTCCCCTGGATGCAGGATTCCTCTCCATTTTCAGCATAGGTCTGGTTCCTTTGCTGCCCTTCCCTTCTGCTATGGTTTGGATAATTGCCCCCATAGGTCTATCTGTTCAAGACTGGATCTCCAGGGTGGCACTTTTGGGAGATATTGTGGACCTTTAAGGATTGGGTCCTTATGGGAAGTCCTGAGGTCATTGGGGAAGCCCTTTAAGAAGACCCTAGGACCTCAGCCTCCTGTCTCTGCTTCCTGACTGACGAAGTGAATGTTTTGCCTCCACTTACTCCCACCATGTGCTGCTTCACCAGAGGCATAAAGAAATGGAGTCACTTGGTTATGAACTGGAAGCTCCAAAATCAAGAGTTAAACAATCATTTTCTCTTTATAAGTGAATTGCCTTGTATTTCATTATGGGGACAGAAAGCTGACTAGTGACATCATGTCCTTCTTAAGAGGGGCCTCTCTTGACCATGATATCTGGAGCGTCTCTGTGTTCTCTGCCCTCTTTGTTTGATTCCTTTTCTTTGGAGCATCATCCATAGTCATTTGTTTGTCTCCCCAACTGGACCGGAAGCTCTGGGAGGATGCCACTGACCTCTGGCTCTCTGCTACGTCCCCTGCACTTAGGCAGGTTTGGCACATAGGAGGCATTTGTTAAATATGTACTAGATGAAGATGTGAATAAAAGGATGGAGAACTTTGGTATGGGGACAGTAGTTGGGAAGTCTGTCCTCTGTGGCTTGACAAAGGGGAAGTTAGGAATCTCAGTGTCTTGAAAGGTGAAAAATATGTTTTTTTCCCCTGTCAACATAAATTTATACAACTTTTAAATTCTTCAGAAAAAATTTACCTCCCAGATTCCTATAAAAACAGACAGCATCCAAATAGGTCTGACTATATTATCATTAACACCTATATTAAATGTTCTGTTTAGTTTCCAATGCTTGCATTTCCCATCTGGTTAGAAGAGATATTAAATTTGAGGAATGGGAATGGGAGGAAAAAGAGTGTGTGTCTAGGGGTTTGGGGAGAATGTAATTTCCAAGACATTAAAACAATTCTACCTACTTTTTTTCTCCCACTGATTAAGCATTTGTTCAACATTTTGAAAAGGCGTTCAATCATGAAAGTAGCAGCATTTTGGAAGGTGGATGTGCTCTGCGCTTCTTACCGTCAGCCTCTTCTCCAGGATGGCAGTGTTCAACCTGGGTGCTCTGGGAAGGCTCATCAAATTCCTTTGGGGATGGATGATGAAACCAGAACTAAGCTTTATCGTATTTTGCTGTGAAGACTGTCACAGACAGCTTCACTTGGTTGCCTGGAACGTTCTGAACTGAGGTGCCCAGGGGGAGCTCACAGGGGACTCATCATATGGAGCAGAAACAGCAACACCTTCACCACCTATACCTGCAGTGTATGTGTATGGGGTTAAATAGATTCTCAAATGATCATATCTAGCTTTAACTAACTTATAAATATACATAGTTAGAAATATAAGAACAATAATAATCTAATCATATGGACAAAAAGTTGGCTACAAATTCCATGTTACCAAGAAGATTATTTGGAATGTAGATGTAGTAGCTGTTAAGGCAACAGAACTGTGTCTTTTCCTGACCACATAGTGTGTCTTGTTAAGTTAGTTGCTGGTCAGAATGTATGTTTATTCAGTGTGTAAGTAAGCAAGTGTGCATATATCAGGGATGCAGGCTCACAGCTTCTTACCATTAGGGGTGTCCATTCAGGAAAGCTTAACTTCAATTGCTCAAGGCTCTTGCTATTTAAAGGAGGCATCACCTGGGAATTCTTTAGACATACAGTCTTTAAGGCCTCTTCCCAGCCTTCTAGAATCGGAACCCACAGCTCAATCTTCCCAGGTGATGTGGGTTCACGTTGTTTGGGAATGCCTCCTCTGTGCATCCTCCCCATAAGAAATTGTGGAACCAAACAGGGGTGGTTTTGAATTCCAGTTGTTATTTTTAACTTGACCTTAGGCATCATACTACACTCCTATACCCTGTTTAGAATTGAGACCCTCCTGCCTCCCCTCAGGGTGGTAAGGATGGTGTACATGTGTAGCATCCTCAGAGATGCTGTTCCATCTCTCCTTCTCCCTCTGTGAATGCATTGGAGAGGGACAACTCGCCCTCATCTTTGTATTTCCTGGTCTTTAATTTTTTTTTTTGCTCATATATTTCCTAAAGGTATCATGAAAAATTGTGTAGACCATCATGTTTGAAGAGGTTATACTGAAAGTTCCATCATTAGTATACAAAGTTGCAAAGTAATTCCTCCCTTATTGTAAACATTAACATCATTTTAAAATTAACACAGGTTCTGGTTATATCACTGTTTTCAGTCTAGCTAGTGGAACCCAGATACCAGGCCATGCAGTGGGCCCTTGATGGGAGGTGGGGGATCTTCCTTCATCCTTTTGACCAGTTCCCTGAACTGACTCCCTGCACTGACTGCCTAATTCAGTGGACTCTGTTTTCCCTGATTACGTTCTGCCTGATAGCTATGCCAATCTTTATTGATATATCAGTATGTACTATTGTTCTGTTGATCCTTGAAGATTTTAAACCCGTAGGAGGATTGGGAATGCAGGAAGAATGCACTTCTCTTTAAAACATGGAAGAAGGGCAGTTATGAGGAGGAAAGAGGTTTCCAAGCAGAATGGTGTTGGGAAAAATTGCAAATAGAAAGATAAGGACTTGTAAGTCAGTTCCTTTACAGGTAACCCTTGAAAAGTCTTTGTGAGCTACATTTTGAAGATTGCTGTCTTGCAAAGCAGGGATATTGCAGATTTAGGCACATAAGTGTTATGTTGATTGAGTGGATGGCCACCTATGTACCAAAGTCCCAGACTGTCTAGAAAATCTGTGGTGGTGATAGGCCCCAAAGTAGCCAGCTAAGTGAAATGCAAGTTCAGTCCTACACATCTGAGGCTGCAGTTTGTAGTTGACTGAGTAGATCAGGCTGCCAGAGGAGCAGACGGATCTAGGAAGCCCAAGCAATAAGGGGCCATCAGCTGAGAGCAGAGCAGGGCTCCTGTTCTCACTCTGCCAGCAGCGACAGCAGTGTTGCTGATGTTTGCAGTTGTGCACATCTGTGGCTTTGCTTTGGAATGCTGCCACTTATCTGGGGAAATCTCTTTGACAAATTTGTTTACTGAATATTAAAATGTGCATTTATTGACTAGCCAACGGCTATGGTTTGGATATGGTTTGAGCCCCATTGTGAGGTTTTGAGAGGGTAGAAACTTAATCCAACTATGGTGCTTAGAGGTGAGGCTTTTAGGTAGCAGTTAGGATTCAATAAGGTCATCAGGGTGGAGCCCCTATGATTTCTAAGATGAGAGAGAAGGGGGAATGGGGAACGTGAGGACACATAGTTTTTCAAACTTCCTGTCTCTTGCCATATGATACCTTGCTTGAATCTCCAGAACTGTGGGCTAAATTAACCTCTTTTCTTTAAAAGGTTTCCAAGCCTCAGCTATTTCATTATAGGAACACAAAACAGTCTAACTTACCAACTGAATTGAAAACAGTCTAAAGAAGGATTTTGTTCTATTGGTCTTAAAACAAAGTCCTTCCCTCAAAAGAGTACTATTTAGTATTTTTATCTGCTTTTTGTTAGGATTTTTAGAAGTTGCAAATATATCCAGAATTTTAATTCATATTAAGTTGAATAAAAGGATTGGAGCTCAAAACATCCCCCACCCTTGGAAAACCCCAACAATACCCATCTTCCCTAAGGAGGTGAGACCCCCGTCATTTACTTTGTGCTAACTGAGGCAGGCACCATACTGTGTGCTCATGTGCTTCAATTTGCTTGATTCTGGCCTTGAACTTGTCAGGTAGCGATGGTTATTGAGCCCGTTTTATTGATGGGCAAGCTGAGATTCATATGAATTAGCGTGTCTATAGTTGTACAGCTAATAGGAGGCATAGCTGAAATTGAACTGGGACTTGTGGCCTGAAAACACAACTTCTTAACCACTAAACCAAAGCATCTGAGCAGCTGAGCAAATTAGCTGCTGACTCTCCAAGGAGACATTGCTGTTTCCCAAGGGGTCTGATTGCCCGTTTCCCGGCTTGTCTGAAAGGAGGACCTTGGCACTGAGTATATGGAGACAAGCTTGGATTTAATTTACAGGACCAATTAACATTGTTTCAAAGGACCTGGGTGTGGAATTGGTGGCTTCTTATGGGGAATGTTGTGCCAACTGAGGCACTGAAGCCGATAGCCCTGGGAGACCAAGGGAAGTTTTCTTAAATGTAGCAATTCGACCTTCCAAGTTGTATTCTTCTTTCTAAAAATTGAAAATGTTAAAGTTATAGCATCTGTGAGCTGTCCAGAGGAATCAAAGATCAGTTGGCTGGTTTTTAGAAAGAAATCATGTGGGAAATGGAACAAAGTTGGCTCTGAAGAAAAAAAGATAAAGAAAGGGAAGGGAAGGAAGGGGAAGGAGGTGAGATATCAAGCTTGTGGAGCGGGGCATTCATGAATACAGACGACTTTACATTGGTATCAGGAGGCAGCAAGGGCCAGGAAGCAGGCTGCTTTTTTTTTTTTTTTTTTT
>NW_025999932.1:24297908-24382955 GCF_001458135.2 Marmota marmota marmota
TTTTTTTTTTTTTTTTTTTTTTTTTTTTTTTTGAGGTGCCAGGATTGATCTCAGGGGCACTCGACCACCGAGCCCCAGCCCCAGCCCCAGCCCTATTTTGTATTTTAACTTAGAGACAGGGTCTCACTGAGTTGCATAGTGCCTCGCTTTTGCTGAGGCTGGCTTTGAACTCACAGTCTCCTCTCAGAGCCTTCTGAGCTACTGGGATTACAGGTGTGTGCCACCCCTGACCGGTGCAGGCTGCCTTTTGAGGAAAGGGAGAAATAGCCAGTTGTTTTGAAACTCAACCCACAGAACTCCTTTTTCCAGTTTTTTTTTTTTTAAAGAAAAAAATGAATGGAATGAAAACACATTTCATAGAGTAGTGTAGACATGCTGAAGGACTTTTCATGGAGTTTTGAAGATCAGTATGTAAGAAAGTACTTAGGGGATAAGAGTATAAACATGTGAGGATCAGGAGAGACATGCAGTCAAATTCAAGTTTGCTCCTGTGCTCTGCACCGAATCTTACTTTAGTATCATATTTTCAGTGTTAATAGTCATTAAACATCCTTCTGTTAACCCATCCATTATCTTCCATTCATCTGTCCATCTGTCCACCATTCCATCCATCCACCCATCCATTCATCTATTCTTACATTCTTGCATTCTTTCCACAAATACCTTTAAATACCTGCTACCTGCAGGACCTTGGGTGAGGCACTGAGTACACTTTGGTAAACAAAGACACTCATGGCCCTTGCTGCATCAAGTATCATTCAAAAGCACAAGCATCCACTTATTGTAGAATAAAGAACCGTGCAAGAGAGCCGTGTGGTGCTGGGGATGTATGTAAAGGGACGTGACCTAGTCAAAGAAAGGAAAAGCCAATGAGTGAGGGTGTGCCATTTCCCAAGACCTTGGTGGAGACTGTGAACGGCAGTCTGTGGCCTCGTCCAGACTTGGCTGCCTGTAGAAAATCCTCATTTGTTTGGCATTTCAGCATATGTAGATCTTCCCTGAGGCTGGGATTATTTTAAACAAAGGATTCTTAGGTGAAGGCATCAGGGATCAAAGGCCATTTCTTTTCGTGTATTAAAAATCAAAAAAATCATGTCTATACCAGTATATGGCTGTGGTTCAGGAATTAAAATGGTAACTGGACAGAAGCATTGAATTGCAAATGTATCCATTCACTGATCTGCTCATAAAATATGAGCATAACATATGCATAGCAATTAATAGTGGGCCAAGTACTTTCATGTTGTTATTGAAGCTTGTACCTTTGCTTTCTCCCCAGCCTTCCTTTTTCCCTTTCTGGATCCACCTCCTGCCCAGGTTGGTAAGACAGGCAGGACATTGCTCCATTTTCTCCAGCAATGTTCAATGCACCTTGAAGATTTGCTGTGTTGGAGGATAAAAATAAAATTATAATATGTACCCACCACCTATCCCCTTCCTCTTTAGAATTCAGTGTCCAGAGAAGGAGACCAACACCTTCAAATATACTGTTAATGTCTCTTGAAATTAGCATGAACAAGCATTATCAGAACCCGAGGGAGGAACCCCTGACTCAGAACAGGTGTGTGTTTGGGGTGGGGTAGTTGGGGAGGAGTTGGGAGGTGGAGGGCATTTCCTACAAAATCTTGAAGAAGGACTAAGATTTAGTTAGGAATCAAAGGAGGCGGGTAGCAGGTTCAGAGAGGGTGAGCTCCACTGGACGGGCAAGTGGGAAAGCCCTAGTTGAAGCCGGGTCTTCCTTCCTCCTCTGATCTCCTTTCCTCCTCTGTGCTGATTCCCTGAGCTGAGCTGCCGCCACTAGGGCAAAGGTTGGGGTGGGAGCAGGGTGAGGGAGGAGGGAGAAGGAAAAGACTGCAATGTGTGGAGTGGGACCATCCAGGAAGCCAGAAGCCTTTGGAGTTAAGAGGCAGCAAGTGCTAGGAACAGGCTGCCTTTTGTGGAAAGGGAAAAACAATACGTTGATTCTTTTCAAAGCTGCCATTTATGGGGCTTTTGTCCACTGAGCAGTCAACACTTTTGCTCCTCCGTAACCCTGCTCTGAAGTAGGTGTTGCTGCCTCCCTTCTACAGAGGGAAGCCGAGGCCCAGTGGAGTGGCACCCAGGAGGGCCCTGACCCTGTGTTGCCTGGGTTCGGTGGTCAGCACTGCAGGGGCCAATGGACCTTGGTGGAGACTGTGAACGGCTGGTGGCCTCGTCCAGACTTGGCTGCCTGTAGAAAATCCTGGTCAGGCATGGCTTGATTCCTCAGGGATGTGGTGAACAGAGGACCTTGGGAACTGGCTTGGGGTCCCCATCCTTTAGTTCAATGATTGCTGTGGAAAATGCGTTTATAGACATTTGTAAGCTAAGCGTCTGCATGTTCCCTTGCCTCCAAACTGGGGGTCTTTAGGTACATGCTGTCTCATGAGGCTGTTTGCACGTGGGCATCTGACAGCTTTCTAAACTGCAGCCACACAGACTTTTCTGAGTTTGCAGAGCTCTGGGTAATGCAGAGTAGAAGTATCTACTATTAAACTTAACTACTGAGGTAAAAAAATAATTTTCCGGAAGTATATTGAGTTTATAAAGGCATGGTGTAAATCCTCCTTAACTGATGCAGGAGAGGCTGTGTTTATTTAAGGAGCTTCACAGAGCTCCTCACATCATGCACTGAGAAGAGCTAGAACAGGGGAAATGCGCATGTCCAAGAAAAATGTTTCTGTGGGATGATGAGGATGTGCAGGTCCTAGAAGTGGGGCAGCCTTTCTGAGCCATGTTCCTCCTGAAGCCCAATTAGAGAGAGACAGACTGCTGGAATTCATTTCAGAATTAATCCTGCCGATAAATAAGCTTCGTTCTGCTTTTTGTTGTAAACCTTTGCGCCCGGGGGAGGCGGGGCTGGAGGGAAGGGATTAAAATTACATTTAGTTGTGATCGGTTAGACAAAGTGGTAGATATCTTTGACAGGATGGATTTAGAATTTGCTTAATTGCTGTTTGCTAGGATGTTCTGCCATCTGCAGGGAAAGCTTCCGTTTGGAGAGAGAGTCAGAATGAAACTTCTGGATTTCACTGAGGCTCCTCCTTCCCTAAACAAATACGGCTGCTTTCCTCTTTCCATACAACTATGTTCGTTTTCTGGGAAAACATGCAAACGACTGAAATGACAGAGGAAAAATGAGACAGCATTCCTTCAAGCCACTTCCTCTGTAGCTTTTTGTGGGAATCTGGCTGTTTGATTTTCTTCCTCTTTAGAAGATGGTGTCTGAGGTGACAGGAGCAGAGAAACTGGAGGAGGGAGGCAGACACTGTCACCAGGCTAGCATGAGTGGTTTGGAAAGGAGACCTAGGTCTTGATGTTTTCAGACTTTTCATGGTGAAACCAGGGGAGAAATCCAGCTTCATGATACCTACGAGGGTGGACAATGTGCCCCGGGCTCGCTGTCTTGCCTTTAGTCCCACCAGGAAAGCAAGCAGCCGCGTGCTCCTGTGCATATCCCTGCCACGGCTGCCCATATCTGCTTCAAGTGGAGCGTGCCAGGCTCACCCTGCAGCTCTAAAGTGATGTTTGGAACCTACCTACACCCTTCTCGCTGACCACCTGCCTCGTCTGATTCTCTGTGTGCTGGACATTGCAGGATCTAGGAAAAACTATTCTTGGAGTACTTTCAGAGAAACTTACCGAAAATAGATTCAGATGCTCTTTCAGATGAGGTCACATCTTGATAAACCTATCATAAGTTGAAAATATTGTAACTGGAAAAGTGCATCGAAGGCACCTAACCTGCTGATCATCACAGCTGAACAATACATCCTACTGTAGAGCACGGGTTGCTTCCTGTCACGATCCTGTGACTGGGCACTGTGACTCCTGCTGCTGTCTAGCATCCTAAGATAAAATTGGACTCAATATTTCTAGTTTAGGAAAAGAGCCAAATTCCTAATTCCAAGTATGGTTTCTACTGAATGGGTATTGCTTTTGCAACATGGCAAAGCTGAAAAATCTTAAGTTGAACTGTCGTAATGTGAATGTGCAATCTCTTCCTGTGCAGTTTTTGCAAACCCATGGGGTAAGATGTGACAGGGATTCAGTGTGTGCATCCCATGTTTTGTGTTGGACCTGTCATAGTGCTGTGCTGGGTAGTCACACCGTAGCCTTCGAAGGGAACCTCGAAAATGGCAGGCAGACAGTCGCTTGCTGGCTCCATCAGTTAAGGAGCGCTGTTCTTATCAGGTAATTGGTCTGTGACGGACACTTATCAGTCTGCTGGAGAGAGGGTCAGGGACTGGGACAAGGAAGGGCAGAGCTCCTTGCGGGAGATTCTCTAGGGGCCCTTCCAGGGGGAGTTTTCTTCCCAGCACCGTGGCATAAACAGAGTAGGTAGGCCCCTGGGGTCAGGATGTCATATAATATAGGGAGCAATATGTGGAAAAATGTAGTACATTTATACTTTTAAAATATTCATGTGAGATTATGTTGATTAATTGCTCATTTAACAGTGGTGGCCAGAATTATGTTAGAGAATGAATTGCAGGTAATCTGAATGTTCATGTAAAGCTCTGCAAAATTATTGCTGTGCTTGTAGTTGGGAGGGTGAAGGGCCAGGCAGGCCAACTGCAGGTACAATTCTGTCACTTTGGGGCCTTGGGTAGGCAGGTGGCCTTTCAGAACCTCAGTTTCTTTAATTCTTCTAGGGGATAACAGCCAGTCCAAGGGTTGCTTTAGGATTACATTAGATGATTTTGTGTGCGTGTGAATAAAGAAATGACTTATCTGGTACAGAGCAGGCTGTCAGTAGGTAATAGCTGCTATTATATTGGGGCCCAAATGTAGTTGCTGGAAATACTTGATGTAAATTAGGAATCCAGGGTCTTGGCTTGGTGGTGTTTCTGCTGAGCCTAGAACAGTGCTTGATGCACAGTGAATGCTCTTTGGTACTTACCTGGTGTGTCAGGGTAAGAGTGTGTTGGGGGAAGAGTCAGGGTAAAGTGAGGAAGCAAATTTTTCCATGCAAATAGGATACACCCCAATGCCACATGACTAAATAATAAAGAAGAAGAAGAACATCACCATAATCTTAGGAAAACCAGAGAAAAATAGAATTCCATTATTAATCTGAGAAAACAGATAACTTCCAAGGGCTTTAAGGGATCAAGGAATTTGAAAGTTAAGTTCCTCTGATATGAAAACAAAATGTAGCCAGATTGGGAGATATATTTGCTGATGTATAATCCAGCATTAAATGATTTGCTCAAGAGTTTTATTTAAATGGAGTAATATTAGATAAATGGGCAAAGACCACGAAGAGACAACTTTGAGGATATAGAAATACGTTAGTCTCAGTAGAATGAAAAATTCAAATGGGAAGACGGTAGCTTCTATCTACTAAATTTGAAAAAAACATCAATGAAAGCATTATTTGGGCTGGCAAAGGGATACTTTTCTATGTTTTCAAACTTTTTTTTTTTTTTTGGTAGAAGGGATTGAATGGGGGCGGGGTGCTTAACCACGGAGCCACATCCCCAGGCCTTTTTCATATTTTATTAGAGATAGGGTCTCACCGAGTTGCTTATGGCCTCACTGAATTTTGCCTCTGCCTCCGGAGTCACTGGGACTCTAGGCATGCGCCACTCACTGCGCCTGGCTGTTTCTGAACTTTTGAAAAGCAACTTGACAGGTAACCCCCAAATCAGTGAATGTGTGGAAATCTAGTGACTCACAGTTTTCCTTCTGGGAATTTATCCAAAGACATTAGTACAGAAAAGAAAACCCTCTGCCCACAAGTTGTTGACGATGGCTTTATTTATAATAGTGAAAAGTTAGAAACACTTTAAGAGCTCAGAGACTGGGATGTATCCCCTGGGTGAATTCTTCATTATCAGAAGTGGTGATATTGAAGATTGTTGTAATATTGAAAAAGTTTGATGTAATATTAACTGAAAAACAGGAATCGTAATTTTATATACAAATGACTTTGGTTAAAAATGTATAAAAAAGAAGAAATACTTAAGAGATATTCCCCAGGAGTGGGATAGTCTTCCTTTTTCCCTTTTCTCACATGCACTAAAATTTTATTATTTGTTTATAATTTTGAACATTATATATTTTAATACCATTGTTCTGCTAAGGAGGAGCAAAAAGAAGAAATTACAGGAAATGCAGATATAGGACCATCATTCACGTGCTTTCTCATTTTCTGTCCTTAAGTATTCCAGGAATGCCTAGGAGGACTTGGGCAGTTAAGTTTCCTCTTCATCTAAAGATGGTTACAACAAAGCCCAAGCTCATCAGATTCAAGACTCCCTTTCTGCTTTCTTTCCTGGTTCCATCTTTCTCATGTTTCCTAAGCATGTTTCCTTGGCTTCTTAGGCTCTCAGGAGCAGGTCTGCCGGCTGCTTTGTCTTCCAGACAAATAAATCATTCCTTATTAAAAATCCAGTCTGTTTTCCGATTCAGATCTTTCAGGTCATCTCTACAGCCCTCACCCTCAGTGAGAATTTGTTGGTTGGGGACTCATCTTGCCCACTGGAAAGCTAATGAGATTGACATAAATCATGAGCTGGCCCAGCAGCTCCCACTCTGAGCCCTGTCTTAATGTGTTTGCGGCAAGCCTTGTTAGCATTCTAACATAGCCGAGGCTAAGGAACCTTGACCTTGGACTCCAGGGGGTAATAACTGGAGGCCATCCCACTCCTCAGCTGTGTGGCAATGCCTAAGCTTTGTGCACCTTTCTTCCTACTTTGCCGGTGAGGAAAAGAGAACTCATTTTAGCAAAATAATGTTTCACAGGTGCCACGAGCGACTTTAGATTCTGTTGAAAACAGATCTGAGTTAATGTAAAGTTGATTATCAGTCCCCAGCCCCTGTACAGTTCCTTCTCAGATTCAGAAGCCATGGGTTAGGAATCACTAATAAACACACTCCCACGATTCAGGCTCTTCTCTTCTGTCACTTTGCCCATTTCTGGAGAATCTATGAAGATGAGTGTCTATCCAGCCTCACCTGCTCTCCACCACACGGGGAGATGCTCCCGCAGAAACACAATTGCTAGGACGCTGAAACAAAGGGTAGGTACAACCAGCCACAGCGAGCGTATGCTAAGATCCATGAAGGGAAATGGATTGTTTTTTTGCACTATTTTATGGGGAAAGCAAGGTTGACCTGATTTCACAATTTCTTGTTAACCTAAAAAGGGAGCTGTGAGCTATCTAGCTGGGAGATCTTCATGTTTTAAGGTGATCTTGTGGCACATGGTTAGCACCTAGAGCTGTTGAAATTCCCTGGCCTCCAGGCTCATCTTGGTGGGGGAGGAGCAGTTGCTGTGACTTTCTGGGGTTCTGCTGCTGCTGTGACCACCTGGCTCCTCTTGGGTACCTGGGTGATTTAGTGGAACTGAGAGATTGAGGAACTAGATGCATGTACAGCTCACAGGAAGAACTTGAAAGATGCCCAGATTTGTGAAGCCCTTACTTCATTTTCTCTGTATATATTTATTGAGTTTCCTATTATCCATCATTGTTGACCTCATGTTGCTTTCCCACTATCTTGAACTCAGCTTTAGGCAGGTCAGCCCACTCAGATGAACCTATCAAGCTATATTTAGTCTGCCTGTGGGCCCCTTTAAGACACTGCTGTTTGCTCCCAGGCAGGACCCTTGACTCCGGCTGGCTGACTTGCTGTTGCCTACTGTTGGTCACCAAGAAGCCCAAGTTAGATTGTGCACAGCTTAGTTCAGTGAATCACTATCTCTGGAAATCACTTTTGACAGTTTTTATTGCTTTTCTTTTTTTACCAAAGCCTAGCCATTTAAGTTAGTGTTCCATTTCAGAATATAGATGCTCCTCGACTTAATAAAGGGACTACATCCCATAAACCATCATACACTGAAAATATCATGCATTGAAAATGCAGGTGGTCGACCAACCTACCCAGCACCCTTGCTTGACGGCACAGCACGCCAGAGGTGGGTTCCCCCTTGGGATTCTGGTGCTTACTGGGAGCTGCAGCTTGTGGCTGATCATCCTGAAAGAGTATTGCCCTGCATGTTGGTCGGCCCGGGAAAAGGTCTACATTCAGAATTTGAAGTATGGCTTCTACTGAAAACTTTGCATCCTTGTAAAGTCAAAAAAATCCTCAGCCAAACTCTGTAGGTTGGGGTTGTCTGTAATAGAATGGAATAAGGGCTTTATGTTCTGTTGGGTTCGTTTCTACTCTGAGTGATTAAAAGTCAAGCTGCCTGATGGAGTGTTCAGTGAAAACATTGGAAGGAATAAGCGATCCTTCAGCTCGGTCCTCAGAGCTGAACAAAGCTACCTGAGGGCTCAGCCATTAACTCAGCAGAGGTCTTTAGTATGGAAAGGGACGCAAGTAAGTTGTTCATTTCTCTTTAAAACAACTTCTGAAAATACAACCCTGTTTCCTGCAATGCTGTGTGTAGGAGGACAAGAATTAGAGGGAACAGAATATTCTAGAAGTTCAATGAAATGTTTTGAGCCAAAATAAACCAGAGAGCTGTGGTCATTAAGTGAACTTATTGTCTATTGAAGTGACAGGATTTTTATGGTAACCTTATGAAAGATGCCTTAGCTGTGTTTTGGGGATCAGATAAAGATAAATAAATAATGATAGCTATTTATCAGTATAATTCCGGGGTGCAGATCACTTCAAATATCAGTCCTGTGGACCCGTAGGGGATCGAGCCACAGGGTTCCCATGGGGGCTCAACTGATGTTTTAGAGTCTGCAGCAAGGAATCCTGAATCCAAGTTCTTAGAATAAATCTTACATTCCTCTACAGTTTATAATTCAGCCTTTTAGTTACCTGCAAAGAATAAGGGGACATCGGTTCTCCATCTTATTTAAAGATTCTTTTTAGTAAGCTATGGAGCAAAAAAAAAAAAAAACAAAAAAAAACACTTTTAAAAGTTCTTTCTGCATTTTTTTATCATTTTATAAACATCAAAAAGTCATAATTGCTAAGAGCATAAGTTAAAATGCAATAAATAAACAAATGGAGACCACAGAGTTTAAAACCCTGTGATGGTAACTTAACAAATAACAACAACAACAATAAAAAACAAATGAAAACAAGGGAAAATTAAAAAGGGCCCTAGATTGTGCTTGATCAAGAAATTGTAGGGGTTTTAAACTTAGTAGACAAAAAAATAACCCCCTCAGATCCTTCATACCTAAAATGTAAGCCAGTTCTTTTAGGGCAATGGGGGCGTTTCCCCTCCAGTCCTCTCCTGGGAAAAATTAGCTGATGTTCCAGAGAGGGACAAGTGTTACTTGGTAAATCTGGCAAATACGAAATACGATTTACAGTCTTGTGATCAACTCTTCATTTTAGTGATGTTGCCTTTTTGTAAGAAAATTGTTTGTTTTTGCCTCTAGGTATATAATGGACAGCTGCCAATAACTGACATTTTTTGGTTAGTAAAAACATAGCAACGCTTCAAGAATATGAGACTCTGTACTCTTGACTTCAAACTTGAAATCAAACGCAATTCTTATAAGTGATTACAATTGCAAGCATTATTTATGTGTGCATATTTGAGGGTAGGCCTGTGTCGCGTGTGTGTGTGTGTGTGTGTGTGTGTGTGTGTGTCTTCAGCAGATCTACCTGTGAGGCAGATGACATAAGCAATAACTCTTTCCTTCATCAATAGGCCAGTTGATAGCTCATGGAGCAAGTTTTAATGTGCATAAGAATTATGAGTTCAGATTCTGGGCTCTGACTCTTGAGATTCTGGTTGAGTAGCTCTGGGCTGGGGTTCAGGACATAACATTTCTGCTAAGCACTGATCGACTGGTATGCAGGTGATGGAGAGGGCTGTATTTTAAAGAAACATTGCTTTTGAGAGATGAGCATGGAGTTTCTTTCATTTTTTTTTCCTGGTTCTAGCTCTTCCTTCATTCTTGAGGTCTTCACTTTCAGAATCAAATTAAAGCCATGAAATGCCCAGGAAATATGAAATCTTCATGTGAAGTTGGCATTCTGCCATGTTCTCAGCCATTGGTGCTTTCCAGCATGACTTAATGATTCCTCTGTGGAGGGACTGATAATAAGAGGCTGAGCTTAGTTATGCAAATTATTTTAGTACCAAGTATCCATCACGTGATGCACATTTTGATTGGGGTGACAATACAACTGGTGCCATGCAACATTCAGGATTTTGGCTGCTGGTGGAATCTCCTGCACCGTGCCATGAGTTGTGGTGTGTCTGGGGTATTCCACTTAAAATGAGCCCATTGATTGAGCTGATGAAGAAGGAGCAGCGTCATTGGGAACAGACTGTGATGTTTTCCCCATGGTGACATTTGGGGAAGGACCAGCTACACTAGAGTGATGGGCTCTCACATGCTCAGCTGCTGCAGGTCTTTGTAATTGCTTTTCTCTTGTGATTTCCTTGATGAATGAGGCAAACTGTTCTCTTTTTTTTTTTAAATTTATTTTTTTATTGGTTGCTCAAAACATTATAAAGCTCTTGACATATCATATTTCATACATTAGATTCAAGTTGGTTATGAACTCCCAATTTTACCCCCAATACAGATTGCAGAATCACGTTGGTTACACATCCACATTTTTACATAATGCCCTATTAGTAACTGTTGTATTCTGCTACCTTTCCTATCCTCTACTATCCCCCCTCCCCTCCCCTCCCATCTTCTCTCTCTACCCCATCTACTGTAATTCATTTCTCTCCTTGTTTTTTTCCCCATTCCCCTCACAACCTCTTATATGTAATTTTGTATAACAATGAGGGTCTCCCTCCATTACCATGCAATTTCCCTTTTCTCTCCCTTTCCCTCCCACCTCATGTATCTGTTTAATGTTAATCTTTTCTTCCTGCTCTTCCTCCCTGCTCTGTTCTTAGTTGCTCTCATTATATCAAAGAAGACATTTGGTATTTGTTTTTTAGGGATTGGCTAGCTTCACTAAGCATAATCTGCTCTAGTGCCATCCATTTCCCTGCAAATTCTATGATTTTGTCATTTTTTAGTGCTGCGTAATACTCCATGGTGTATAAATGCCACATTTTTTTTATCCATTCATCTATTGAAGGGCATCTGGGTTGGTTCCACAGTCCAGCAATTGTGAATTGTGCTGCTATGAACATCGATGTGGCAGTATCCCTGTAGTACGCTCTTTTAAGGTCTTCAGGGAATAGTCCAAGAAGGGCAATAGCTGGGTCAAATGGTGGTTCCATTCCCAGCTTTCCCAGGAATCTCCATACTGCTTTCCAGATTGGCCGCACCAGTTTGCAGTCCCACCAGCAATGTACAAGAGTACCCTTTTCCCCACATCCTCTCCAGCACTTGTTGTTTGACTTCATAATGGCTGCCAATCTTACTGCTCACACTTCAGATAGAGCCCTAATATCCAGAGTATACAAAGAACTCAAAAAATTAAACAATAAGAAAACAAATAACCCAATCAACAAATGGGCCAAGGACCTGAACAGACACTTCTCAGAGGAGGACATACAATCAATCAACAAGTACATGAAAAAATGCTCACCATCTCTAGCAGTCAGAGAAATGCAAATCAAAACCACCCTAAGAAACTGTTCTCTTTGAAAACAAAACTAGTAATGAACCAGCTGAGTCTGTTGGAGAATCTGGCTTAGAGTTTGGATTCCTACTTTTCCCCATTTCAAAAGTAAGTGCATGTTTTTTTTTCCAAGGGTTTCCCACTAATATGCACACAAAAGGGAGAGGGGCGACCACCATGGCATTTAATTTTTCATGAGGAGAGTACTTTCACACCTCCCCAGGTGGATGGCTGTGATGCTAATTAGCGAGAAGATGCTTGTCTCTGCCCTGAGCACACATGTGCACTCTGTTCTGCATCTGCTAAGAGATGACTAAGGCTATTTCTGGGGCTGTTTACTGCACTATCTCATTGTTTTGACTTTGCTTGCGTTGAAATGTCATTTTAGCCATAGTTCACCATAGACCTCATTCAGATGATTGGAGTGTCGTTTCCCTGAACTTCAAATACTTGAAAGTGCTTCTACAAGTGTGCAGGGTTGAGCATGCTAGCAACAGAGCCCAGTGTGGCTGTGTGCTTCTTGGCAAGGCCTCTATACCTTTTATAATTGATCCCTGTGGCATCTGTGTTTCTAGGGTGCTGGGGTTATGGATTAGAAATATTCTGTACTAACTGAGCCTTGATTTTTATAAGCCAAACTTAGAAAGTCAAGGGCTCTATGTTTTCTCTCTTATATGGAAGCTAGAGAGTCTAAAGGGAAAGATGTGTTTGAGGGGAATCTCATGAAAATTGTGAGGAGGTCAGTAAAATACAGGAAGGGTCCAGAGTGGGAGGGAGAAAGGGAGAGAAAGAGGAAATACTAGGGAATGACATTTGCCAAATTATATCATGTGCATGTACAGATATGTAACAAAAAAATCCCACCATTGTGTACAATTATAACGCACCAATAAAAATATGGAAACATGAAATAAAACACAATAAGAAAACCAGAAAAAGAAACCCAAAAGTTATTTTGCAATGGTTTGAAGTAAATACTTGCATTTATTATAAGTAGCCTTTATGTAATTATCTGATTTTAAAGGTGGTAAGGTTTATAGCAGATAAAGATGGCATTATTTGGTATGTTTGCAATATATACATACATATGCATATTTTTTAGCATGATTTTAGACAAAGTATATATAGTTTTCACTTTAACTTGCCGTGGTTTTCATTTAGCCTTTACTTTGGATTGAGAACTTGACCATTTTCCCTGTCTTGTATGATTTGATGAGAGTATATTCTGTATGTGACCTCTGTGCCTGCATGTTAAAGTTGCTACCTTCTCCTTAGAAATACATTTAATAATTTATTATGGGGATTGATTGAAAGTGTAAAATGAATTTAAAAATTCAGATAAAAGTTTTTAAGGGCTGCAATGGGATCATAAATAAATCAAAACACAGCATCTTCCATCTCCTACCCGAGGTAAACGTTTAAGTTAAATAAATAATTCCCAAATCCCTGCAAGAATATGAAATCACAAGAAAGTTTTATTTCCTTGATACCTGGTAGACAGAGGAGGGCAGGATGAGGGTGAAAGAATGTGAATCTTTGTAAGGCATTTTCCAAGATCAGCGACATTTTTTAGCTTCTAAAAGACCTTTGCTCTTAATATTAAGCAACCACTTTCATCATTGTTACTACTCAATAAAACTTGTTTATGGCTTCAGCTCTCTGGGGTATGTAACAAAGCTTTCTTTATCTCCTCCTCACTTTCCATATATTTAATTTAAGTTAGAAATGTAAGAAAAAAATTATAAGAAAAAATGTTGGGGAGGGAGACATTGTATTGACCAACAATACAAAGTAAAATTCCTAGACCACTCAATGCGCCTGCTGGCTTTTTGGGGAGTAGGTGAAGATCAAATAATTTCTGTAAACCTCTTAATCAGATTCTCACTGCTGACTTTATCGTTCCTCCCAGATATCACTTTGTATTGCTTACATATATCCACTCGAAGAAAACGTGTGAGCTTTTCATATTAGAAGATGTGTATTTACATTCTGTTGTAACTCTTAATCATTGAGTATGGATTTTCTGTACTTAGATGAGGAACACTGAAAGTTCCTCTGTCAGGCAGAGTGTTATGTTTTCCTTGAAGGAGATTGAGAGTCCAGACAGTGTGAGCCCAATCTGTTGTCAGGAGGATGTGGGTGACTTTCATACCTGTGTCCCATGTGATTTGATTGCCAAAGTGACTGTTGCAAATCTCACTGTTTGTGCTTAAATGCTGGCGCCAGGAGCAGGGAAGTGATTGTACCGTTGAACTTTTCCCCACATAGCTGTTATCCCCAAGATGCGTGGTGTCTGCTCAGAGTCCAGGACTCTGGTGGTTTGAAGTCCTGAGACAATAAAGGGAATCCTGAAAAGACAGACACACATAATTGGACACCTGCAAACTTCTTGTCTGTTTCTAAGGAATTCAAAGCACTTTTGTGTTCATATCATTCATCTTTATCTGCTTGTACAGGGATTACAGGGCTGCTTTCAAGGAAAAACAGGAGGGAGGAAATGGATGTCAGGAAGAGTATTTTTTCTTGAATTAAGAACTGAGAAAACTTTGGGTATGCATTTTAGTCTATTCAGGTGAAGATTCACATTGTGGCTTCGTAAGGTGCCATTTATTATGGTGTTAATCCTTCATGATGAATCCACCTGTTTCTGGCCTTGGAAACTGCATTTCTAGGGTGGCTTAGCTCTCTGGAAGGCAGCATCATCATGACAGTGCTGGGTATGTATGCAGAGTCCAGGAGGCTCCGTCTCTTCTTGCTGGGTTGAGCTGTAGGAGGAAGGGGGTGAGTCAGCCACAGTGTTACCCTAAGGCCCTGCCCAGCTGCCCAGGGGTTCACTCCACTCAGTTTGCTTACATTGTTGTTACTTCTCTCATCAAACTTTCATTAGCAGGACTCAGGTCTTATCAAGGGAAGGATTGGGACAGATCAGTGCATCCTTAGCCTTTTGAATTTCAGGGACCAGATAGTCCTAGGGAAAAATACCTTAAATTTTAAAATTTTATTCTTTTAAATGTATTTTTGATGGGCCCATAGTAATTATACCTATCTATGTGCAGAATGACACATGTATACAGTGTGTGCTGGTTACACCAGAGTAATTGTCATATTTATCACCTCAAACCTCTGTTGCTTCTTTGTGTTGGGAACATTCAAAATCCTGTCTACTACCTACTGTCAAATATGTCAAAAACAATTACTTGCTGTGAACTGTTGCTGTGCTGGAGAACTCTCCAAATTATTCCTTCTATCTGCAACACTGCACAGGCTAACCATCCTCTCTCCATCGCCGTCACCAACTTTTTACTTTGGCAACCCAGTAAGTTTTGAGGTGTTTTCCCCCCTTAACTACCACCATCATTGTCAGTGTCTCTTTATTTTTGTTGCCCTTAGAAGATTTATTAAAAGAAAAGAGGTTTTATTCCAGAAAGCGGAATGCTAAGCTCAGACGTGAGTCCTTTAGAAATGGAATTAGATCAGCTTCATGAAAAGCTCATTAAATGCCGTCACTTTAAAAATTATCAATTCACCATAGGCCAATAAATAAACACTTTATTTCAGACCAGCATTAGGGTGCACTGGGCCCGGTGATCTCTGGGACTCCTCTGAGTCGCCTGGTTCTGTGACCTGTGTGTGTGCACAGTGCTCTAGTTCCAAGCCTTCTTAGGAGCATGAAAGGTTGGTGCACACGGAGGTAGAATCCAGGATGCTGCCAGACACTTCTCTGGGATTTCACTCAAAAGCACCCCGCTGTAATGTTTACACAGTGTTGATGTGGTAACTTGCATATTAACTGCAAACCCTTCTCAGTGTCAAGAAGCGTTTAGAGCCACGGAAGAGTCCCCTGGATCCCTCACTGCCGCCCTGAGCTCTTGGATGTAGCGCTCTCAGCCTGCTCTAGTTTGGAAACCTCAGCTAAGTAACTGACGCTGCTCTCCCAGGTCCTAATGAGTTTGACTGGATGCTTATTGTTCACAAGCTTTGCATTGGCATGACTCACAGGCCTGTTCAGAGCTATTAAATTCTAGTTCATTTTGACTAGTCCTTCAAGTGCAATAGCTGGGCATAGTTCGTTTGTAAGTCACTTATCATGATGAGGGCTCTTTTTGCTTTTAGTAATATTTATAAAATAGTTAAACAACAAAACAAGGCAACATATCCTTCTAGTTTTTGTGTCTGTTTTCTGTGCAACCCGGAAACCACTTTATCATCACATGTTTAAATTAAAGTGCTCATTCTTGGACTGAAGCAGACTCTGATTTCTTCACACCTATTAGTAGGAAGGTATGTGGAATATTATTAGATCAAAAGTGAATGAAGTTCTTCTTCTCTTCTTCTTTCTATTTTTTTTTCATTTTCTTATCCTATGTGTTAAGGAAAAATCCACATGACAGGTCTTATTATTTCAGTAGTAACACAAACACAGTCTTGATATTATTTCCAGTAGCCAAAGGATCAGACACTTGGTCTCACTTGGGGACGCAGACAAAGGACAGAGTGTTGGGGAGGAAGGACAGCCCTCTGGAGTGGAAGTCTGTGCTGCAGTCTCTCCATCTCTTCCTCGTGAAGTTCCTGGTTGGGCCATACACCATCTTGCATCGATTGACCTGATGATCAATGTCTGCGCCTTGGGTAGTGATGAAGCCTGTTGATTTGTTGTGATTCAGTGTGTTTGTTTAGATTTTTTTAATTGGTCGGTGTTTTAATCAGCTATTTTGTTGCTGTGACCGAAAGACCTGATAAGAATAATTTTAAGGAGGAAAAGTTTATTTTGGGGCTCATGGTTTCAGAGGTCTCAGTCCATAGATGGCTGGTTTGAGTTGAGGCAGAACATCAAGGCAGAAGGGTGTGGCAGGAAAGCAGTTGGGGACATGGCACCAAAAGGTGGGGGTGGGGACACACACACACACACACACACACACACACACACACACGGACTCCCCTCTAGGGACAAAATATTTACTCCAAAGGCATACCCCCAGTGACCTACCTTCTCCAGCCACACCCTAACTGCCTTCAGTGACCACTTAGTTAATCCCTATCAGTGGATTAACTCACTGATTAGGTTCAACTTCTCATAACCTAAACCTTCTTGTATTGTCTCACACATGAGCTTTTGGGGAGCTCCTAATATCTAAACCATAACAGTCAGAAAGAGTGGTTAGAAAGAGGAGTTTGTAAGCAAAGCTTGTGAACGGGAGAGTAGGGGGCATTGGGACCAGAGACCAGAGACCAACTGGCAGTGGAAAAACAGCAGAGCTGTAATTTGTTGAAGTTTGGGAAGACTGATAAATTGGACTAGTTAATTTTCTGAGAGGGGAAAATGAATTCTTTGAAATCCTCTTCCATCTGTCCCTCCCAGTGGCTGGTACCCAGTTGTTCAGTTTTAGATCTTGGCATGGCTTGTCAAAGGGAAGGAATTTTGCCCCTGTTGTAATTTGTCATAATTTCTATAACATTCAAATTGATTTTGACAGCAAAGGAGAGAATTTTGATGCAACATTATCAAACGTCTGTTGAGCATTTTCACATGTTCAAGGCTCTGTGCTTGTTGGGAATGCAAAGACGTGAGAGACATGATTCCCGCCAATGTGAATGACGTGGTGAGGATATGACCTAAAACATTAAATGACTCTGTTTTGGGGTTTCCAGTCCCAAATCTATTGGCCCCATTTGCTTTGGGCCTGGGGTGAGGCAGCACATCATTAAGGGGGATGTGAGGTGAAGAGAGGAATCAGGAGCAATACTAATGTTTGCCCTGAGCAACTGGGTAGATGTGATGGCCTTTATTTAGGAGGGGGAGACTTGGAGAATAATAGGCTTTGGGGAGAAACACAAAAGGGTCTTTTCTGGGTAGGTGAGGTTGGAGATCTATATTGGATATCCAAGGTGAGGTCACCGGGGCAAAGCAATATTTGAAGGGGTAATGACAGAAGTTTCCAGATCTGAGGAATGACATCCTTAGAGTCAAGAAACTCCACAAACTCCAAATGCACAGTCCCTTCACCAGAGGAGTCATGAAACCGACAGCCAACTTCTCAACAGAAACAACACACACTGGAGGACGATGTCATCTTTCAAACTAAAGGAAAATAATTTATAAATTAAAATCCCGTAAGCGCATCAGCGTATTTTCAAAAAGAATTCTGAGTTCATTCGCTCTTACGTTCATTGAAAATATCCTTTGAAGACAGAGGCAAAATGAAGATATTTTCAGATAAATGAAAACAGAAAAACATAAGTATTTTCAGCAAAGTCAAATGGAAGTATAGAGGTAGAGGAGGGGATGATATATTTAAATGACACATCTTTGAGTTCCTTGTACATGCCCCCAGGGAATAATGCCCTCTCTGAAGAGTACTTAAGGCACATTCTGTTTTACCTGCCTGAGTTTTTCTCTCTTATTACGTTGACCCACCCTCATCATTTAAAGAAAAGCACAAATGCCACTCCCCAGAGGCCTTCTCTGATACCCAGTATAGTCTGCCTGTAAAAGGTGTCATAAGTATCAAATACAAATTGCTACAGTGCCCCACACCAGGCTGGGGAAGTTAGTACCCTAACATGAGAGTGTTTGTGAACTGACAGCTCGTAAGTTCCCACTCATACCTTCTCCCTAAACACCATCATTCACCCTGTTTGTTGGTCTCTAGGTGATGGCTGGAGGCTACAGCGATGCAGGAAAACTGGTTCTCAAGTAAAATCACACACATTGCCCATTATGCAGTTTCTGGAATTTGATGACAGTGATGTTGAACTGCTAGAACCACATGCAAAGGTAGTGAGCAATAAAGATCAGGCAGAGTTATTCTAGTTTATAATTAAAAAAAATTTTTTTAATTGTAGATGGACACACATATCTTTATTTTTATGTGGTGCTGAGGATCGAACCCAGCTCCTCACACATGGGAGGCAAGTGCTTTTCCTCTGAGCTACAGCCCGAGCCCCCTAGTTTATAATTTAAAGAAGATAAGATGGACAAGATAAAATGAATCTTTGATAGACAATAATTTGGATGTGAAATAATTATAAAGAAGCTTTTGAAAAAATTGTTTTTACAAAAATCACTCTCTTTGTTGTATTTCTGTAAAAGTTGGAAGTGACAATAGGGTTTTGTATTCTCACTCAGGTGGCTGACTGCTGGCCAAGGGCCTCAGTTTCTCCCCATGTGAATCTTTTCATAGGGCTTCTGGAGTGTGGGTCTTCATGGCATGGTTGCTGCCTTCCTCTAGAGCAAGGAATCCAGGAATTCAATGTAGAAGCAGAAATTACTTTTATGGTCTAGCATCAGAAGCCACAGACTGTCCCTTCCATCTACAGTTGATCACACTGGGCTAACCCTGGTTCACTGTGTGATGGAACTATTCAAAGGAAAGAGTATAGGGAATCATGGATCATTTAGAACAATTTTGGGGTTGGCTGACCTACAAATTATCCTGTGATATTTATAACTAATGAAGAAATGTTTTGTTATAAATGGATTCACTCTAAGGGGCTTTGATTTGATATCATTATGCTGAGATAAGTAGAACCTCCTGGAGCATTCTTTTGTTGCAATTCTATGTGTTAGTTAGCTTTCCATTACTGTAACAAAATACCAGAAATAATTAACTTATAAAGATAAAATGTTTATTTTGACTTTGCTTTGGGGTTTCCAGTCCAAAATCTATGGGCCCCATTTGCTTTGGGCCTGTGGTGAGGCAGCACATCATGGTAGGAGGGTGTGGTTAGAAAAACACCTTATGGCCAGGGAATAAAAAGAACGAGGAAGAGAACAGGGTCCCTACAGTCCCTATTAAGGGCATGCCATCAATGACCTAAGGACGTCCCATTAGACCCCTCCTCCTAAAAGTCCTACCACTCTCCACAGTGCCACCCTGGAGACCAAACCTTTACACGAAGGACATTAGGGACATCCAAAATCAAACTATGGTGCCACAGATATAATTTACCTGTATTTAGGGAGTTATTTTCTTGTTTCCCTCTCTAGACAATGTCTTCTGGAGGCAGGGTGCAATGTATCACCCTGAACTAGCACTGTATTTGGCACACAATAGGTGCTTAGTACAAGTATTAAGTGAATGAATAAATGAATTCAGTAGATGTACTTGTTTTTGGTTAGAGAAACATCAAACAGAGGAAATGGATTCACTTTTTTTTTTTTTTAAATCATCCTGGATATGCCCTTATCTTGCTTTTGCAGTAAGCCTGTGTTTTGAGTGTTCTGTGTGCACGTAAATATTTGTTTAAGGACTAACTTAATCTAGGATATTGTGGAATAGGAAAAAACCTCATAAGTAAATATATACTATTGGATTGATATGGATTTATCTTCTTCTCAGGGAGAAAATTGTTCAGCTGAATTCTGTAATTGATCACTTGATGTTACTCAAGAATATTGATGACCATTTCAATACTTTGGGGCAAGTAAGGATAAAACTGTTTCTTTAATGAAAAAAAGTTTTCTGTTCATTGATGTTAAGGATATATTAGTAAGAAGGAATTATTAAAAGGGTTTACAATTATAAGTGATTATTTTATAGGTTTTGCTCTTTGTGAGACAGAATTCATTTTAATGATTTGTTTTTATCCACTAAAACCTGCTGTTATTTCTGAGCTATTCAAAAAGCAATTGCCCAATAGCAAAATCCTATTCAAAAAGCAATTGCCTGCACCTTTATCTAGAAATGTTTCCTTTATGTTTTTGCCCAGAAGTTTCTGAGGTCTTTGGTCTATACTGAGTTGATTGCTTTGTACAGCATGAGAGATAGGAGTCTAGTTTCATTCTTCCACATAGAGATATCCAGTCCTCACCCCTTTACACCTTTTGTTGAAGGGCCTGTTGTTTCTCCAACATGTGTTTTTGGCACCTTTGTCAAGAATCAGATGTCTGTAGCCGCATGGATTTACCTCTGTATCTACATGTCTGTTTTTCTGCCAGTACCTTCTTGTTTTAGTTACTATGGCTTTGTAATACACTTTTAAATCAGGTATCACGATAGATACTTTCAGCATTGCTCTTTTTGTTCAGGATTTCTTTTGGCTTTTTGCTTTGGATTTCTTTGTTTTTCCATGCGATTTATTTACTTATTTTTAGAGGAGGAAAAACTTATTTTGGGGCTCATGATTTCAGAGGTCTCAGTTTCTAGATGGCCAACACCATTGCTCTGGGCCCAAGGTGAGGCAAGACATCATGGCAGAGGAGTGTGATGGAGAAAAGTGGCTCAGGACATGTCTACCATGAGAGAGAGAGAGAGAGAGAGAGAGAGAGAGAGAGAGAGCAAGCGCGAGCACACACATGCAAGGGAGTGAGAGAGAGAAGGAGAGAAGGGCTGGAAAGAAGACCCACCTCGTTCAGCCATACCCTACTTGCCTGCAGTTACCACCCTTAATCTCTATCAGTGGATCAATGCACTGATTAGGTTAAGGCTGTCATACCCAACAAATTAGCCTGTAAATCCTCTTGCATTGACTTAGACATAAGATTGTGGGGGACACCTTATATCTAAACCATAACATTCTGTCCCTGGCCCCCCAAAGCTCTTGCCCATCTCACAATGCAAAATACATTTAGTCCATTTTTCAAGAGTCCCTGTAGTCTTCATCGTTCTAGGATTGCCCAAAAGTCCAAGTCCAGAGTCTTCACTAAGACTCAAGGCAAACTCTCAGCTTGAGAGTTAAATGTATCCAAAATATAAAGGCCCCAAATTAAACATTTCTATGTGAAGAAAAGGGAATAGAGAGAAGGGAGGGACCAAAGCAAGACTGAAATCTGGATGAGCAGACAAGTCCTATAGTTCTGTTTGACATCATGATGTTCTCTCCAGAGGGCTTGAGTAAATCTGCCCCTGTGTAGCTTGCTGGTTGCAGTCTACACAACATCTCTTTTGGCTTATCTCTGCTCATTTCCTACAGCTTTCCTTGGCAGACATTCTATAGAACTGGCACTTCATTTTTCTTTTTTAAAATTTATTTTTTGGTACTGGGGATTGATCACAGGGGCACTTAGCCACTGAGCCATATCCCCAGCCCTTTTAAATATTTTCTTTTGTGACAAGTTGCTGAGGCTGGCTTTGAACTTGCTATTCTCCTGCCTCAGCCTCCTAAGATGCTGGGATTATAGGCATATGCCATCGTGCCCAGTTTGGCATTTCTTAATCTCAGGGATTTTCACTGCAGCTTTGGCTTCCTCCTCACATCTCCACACATTGCCCTATCAGGGGCAGCCCACAGGGACTCCAACTTGGCTGCACTTGTCTGGCCTCCCAGGGTTTCCTTTGAAATCTCAGTGGAAGCCTTCATGACCCCCAACTCAGCATCCTCCATTTCTGCACAACAGGCACCACATGGTTCATGCCAAGGTCTGCCACCATCTCAAACAGTAGCCAAGCCTCCTGGAACCCTGGCTGCAGCAGCCTCTGAATGCCACTGAGCATGAGAAAGAACTTTTTAGGTTGCCTTGTGCAAAGCAGGATGCCCCACTGGTCTCTTCTCAAAAGAGCTTTTACTTTCACACTTTTGAGCCTGACATTGGAGTGGTTTTGCCAATTCCTGAGATGCCCTCAAGCCATCTTTCCTATTGTCTCTGGGCAAAGTCTTTAGTGTTTCTTTAGTGGCTGTAATGTCTTTAATAATCAACCATTTCTTGTCCCTAGTTTTATTCAGTTTTCTGGCCAAATTACAAGTTTTTAAAAATCTTTCTGTTCCTGATTATCACAATAAACTTAGCTAAAAGCCACCAGCAATATCCACGCCACCCCTGAAAGCTGTGCTGACTTGAAAGAAAGTTTCTCTGCTAGAATAATTTGTCCAACACCTTTAAATTGAGCCTCACACAAAATCTCAGGACATGGGCAAATTGTAGACAACTTCTCAGCCAGAACATAACACGAATGGCCTCTAGTAGTTCAATTTTCATATAGTCCTCCTTTCCCTCTGAAACCTCATGAGCCCTGTCTTTAGTGTCCGTAGTCCTATGTGTATTTTGTTCTTCTAAATTCCCTTATTAAGCTCTGCTTACAAGAATCTAAAACTTTTCCAGCTTGAATTTCTAAAGTTTTCAAAATTCCTCCAGTAAATTCCCTCCCGCCCCCCAAATCTCTGAACCACACACAATCAGGTTAGTTATAGCAATAACCCTCTCCCCCATTTATTGGTACCAATTTCTGCTTTACTTAGCTTTTTTACTGCTTTGACCACAAGACCTGACAAGAGAAATTAGAGGAGGAAAAGTTTATTTGGGGCTCATAGATGGATCATTCCTCAGTTCTTGAGGCAGGCAGAACACCATGGCAGAAGAGCATGGTGGAGGAAGGTGGCTCAGGACATTGCAATCATGAAGCAGAGAAAGCTTCCGTATGAATTTAAGGTTTTTTTTTCAAGTTCTTTGAAGAATGTCATTGGAATTTTGAGGGGGTTACATTAAATCTATAGCTCACTTTTGGTAATATGGCTATGTTAACAATATTAATTCTGTTGATCCATCAATGTTGAAGGTCTTTCCATCTTCTTGTGTCAAATTCAATTTCTTTTTTTTTCAGTGTTATGTAATTTTTATTGTAGGGACATTTGATCTCCTTGGTTAGGTTTATTCTTAGGTATTTTATTATATTTTTGAAGCTATTGTGAGTGGAGTTATTTTCTTGGTTTTTTTCCTAGTGGTTTCATGATTGGTGTATAGAATAGCTATTGATTTTGTATGTTAATTTTATATCCTGTTAATTTGCTGTATTTGTTCATAAGATCTACATGTCTCCTAATGGAGTTTTTAGGGCCTTCTAAGCATAGGGTCATATCCTCTACAGATAGGGGTAATTTAATGTTTTAGGTCATATCCTCTATAGATAGGGATAATTTAATGTTTTTTTTTCTGTTGTGACTAAAAGATCCAACCAGAACAATTGTAGAGGAGGAAAAGTTTATTTGAGGGCTCATGGTTTCAGAGGTCTCAGTCCATAGAAGACTAGCTCCATTCCCTAGGACTCAAGGTGAGGATGAATACCATGGTGGGAGAGTGTGGCAGAGGGAAGCAGCTCACATGATGATCAGCAAGGAGAGAGAGAGAGAGAGAGAGAGAGAGAGAGAGAGAGAGAGAGAGAGATTGATTCCACTCACCAGATACAAAATATATACCTCAAAGACACAGTCCTGATAATTTAACTTCTTCTTTTTCTATTTATACTCAATTTATTTATTTCTTTTATCTAATTGCTTTGGCAAACATTTCAAATAGCATGTATAACAGGAGTGATAATAGTGGACATCCTTAACTTGTTCCTGATTTTAGAGAAATTGCTTTAATTTTTTTCTCCTTCAGTGTGATGTTGGCTTTGGGTTTGTGTTACTTTTATCGATTTGTATATGTTGAACAATTCTGTAATGAAAATAATGTTGCTCACATTGTATGATCTTTTAAAGATGCTGTTGAATTCAGTTTGCAAGTATTTTATTGAGGAGTTTTGTGTATATGTTCAGCATTGATATTGGTCTGTAACTTTCTTGTTGTTTTTGTACATTTCTGGTATCAGGGTGATACTGGTTTCATAGAGTTAGTTTTTGAAAGTGTGTCTTCCCTTTATAATTCATGGAATAGTTTGAGGAGAATTGGTGTTATTTCTTCTTTAAAGATCTGATAAAACTCAGAAGTGAATCTCTCTGGTCTGGGTTTTGTTGTTGGGAAACTATGTTACTGTTTCAATCATATTGCTTATTTTTTCTCTCTTTAGATTTTTTTAATATCCTCTTTGTTCAATTTTGGTAGATAACATTTATCTAGAAATTTATTTGTTTCTTCTAGATTTTCCAATTTATTGAAATACAAATTTTCAGAATAGTTTCTAATGATCCTCTGGATTTCAGTGGTATCTGTTATAATATCCCCATTTCATCTCTAATTTTATTAATTTGGGTCTTTTCTCTTTTTATTTTAGCTAAGTGTTTATCAGTTTTGCTCAACTTTTCAAAGAACTACTCTTTGATTCATTGATCCTTTGTATTGTTATTTTAGTCTATATATCACTGATTTAAGCTCTGATCTTGATTGTTATTCATTTTTTATTTCCTTTTACTGGTTTTGACTTTGGTTTGTTCATATTTTTCTAAGACCTTGAGATGCATCATTAGGTTATGTATTTTGGATCTCACTATTGTTTTAATGTATGCACTAGTGGCTATACATTTCCCTGTTAGCAAGTCTTTGCTATATCTCACAGCTGTGGTATGTTGTGTTTCTATTTTTGTTTGATTCTAGCAATTTTTAACCACTCCCAATTTCTTCTCCATTCAAAAGTGTATTGTTCTGTTTCCATGTGTTTGTGTAATATCTAATTTTCTTATTGATTTCAAATTTCATTCTATTATGATCTGATATAATATAGAAAATTATTTCAATTTTTTTTGTATTTGCTAAGACTTTCTTTATGGCATAAAATATGATTTGTTTTGGAAAAAATTCCATGAACTGCTGAAAAGAATATACATTTTCCTTTTGTTGGATGGAATATTCTGTAGATGTCTGCTGAGTGCATTTGATCTAAAGTGTAGTTCAGTCTTTTGTATCTTTGTCATTGTTATTTTTTCATCTGGATGATCTATTTGTGAGAGAGGGTATTGAAGTCACCTACTACTATTGTATTGAGGCCTGTTCACCCCTTTCTCCTTTTTAAAAACCAATTTAAAATTTGTTTTAATTAGTTATACATGATAGTAGAATACATTTATGCACTTTAATATGTCATACATAGATGGGATATAATTTCTTATTTTTCTGAGTGTACATGTTGCAGAATCATGTTGGTCATGTAGTCACATATCTACACACAGTAATAATGTCTGTTTCATTCTACTATCTTTTTTATCCCCACATCCCCTCTCCTCCCCTCCCATCATTTCTCTCTACCAAATCTAGGTAACACTATTCTTACCTAGTGCCCCCCACCTTATTGTGAATTATCATCTGCATATTAGAGAAAACATTCAGCCTTTGATTTTGTGGGATTGGCTTATTTCACTTAGCATGATGTTCTCCAGCTCCAACCATTTACTGGCAAATACCATAATTTCACTCTTCTTTAAAGCTAAGTAATATTCCATTGAGTATACATACCACATTTTCTTTATCCATTCATGTATTGAGGGACACCTAGATTGGTTCCATAGTTTAACTATTGTGAATGGAGCTTCTATAAACATTGATATGGCTGCATCACTATAGTATGCTGATTTTAAGTTCTTTGGGTATAAACCAAGGAGGGGGATATAGCTGGGTCAAATGGTGGTTCCATTTCCAGTTTTCTGAGGAATCTCCATACTGCTTACCATAGTGGTTGCACCAATTTGTAGTCCTACCAGCAATGTGTGAGTGTACCTTTTTCACCACATCATCACCAACGTTATTGTTGCCTGTATTCTTGATGATTGCCATTCTGAAAGGAGTGAGATGAAACCTCAGAATAGTTATGATTGCATTTCTCTAATTGCTTGAGATGTTGAACACTTTTTGATATATTTGTTGATCAGTTAGTTGTATTTCTTCTTCTGTGAAGTGTCTGTTCAGTTCTTTAACCCATGTATTGATTGGATTATTTATTTATTTTTTTGGTGTTAAGTTTTTTTAGTTCTGTATATATCCTAGAGATTAATACTTTATTGGATATGCATGTGATAAATATTTTCTCCCAATCTGTAGGCTCTCTCCTCACATTATTAATAGTTTCCTTTGCTGAGAAGAAGCTTTATAATTTGAATCCATCCCATTTATTGATTCTTGTTTTTACTTCTTGTGCTTTAGAAGTCTTGTTAAGGAAGTCAGATCCTACCCTGATGTGGTAAAGATTTGGGCCTATTTTTTCTTCTCTTAGGAACAGGGTCTCTGCTCTAATGCCTAAGTCTTTGACCCACTTTGATTTTTGTGCAAGGTGGAGAGATAGAGGTTTAATATCATTTTGCTACATATGAATTTCCAGTTTTACCAGCACCATTTATTGAGTAGGCTATCTTTTCTCCAGTGAATATTTTTGGCACCCTTTTCTAGTATGAGATAACTGTATTTATGTGGGTTTGTCTCTGTGTCCTCTATTCTGTACCATTGGTCTACAAGTTTATTTTGGTGCCAATACCATGCTGTTTTTGTAGTATAGTTTAAGGTCTGATATTGGGATGCCTCCTGCTTCACTTCCTTTTCTCTTTAGTATTTGTTTGTTTTATGAAATTGGATGCACAGACATTTAGGGCATATAAATTTACAATCATTTATATCTTTTGATAATTATTTCCTTTACCAAGAGGTAGTGCCTTCTTTGCCTCTTCTAATTTTGGTTTGAAGTCGTCTTCATTGGATATGAGTGTAACTACTGCTTCTTGCCTGCAGATTTCATTGGCTTGAAATGTCATTTTCATCCTTTTACTTTCTGTCTATATCTTTTCCAGTAAGATACATATCTTGCATGCAAGAAACCATTGAGTTTGTTCACCAGTCTGTATCATTTGATTAGCAAGTTAAGACCATTTACATTCAGGGTTATTATTGAAAGATATGTCCTTATTCTTTTTCATTTTGTTGTTCAAATGTTTAATTTATTCCTAATTCTCATTTGCTTATCTACACTTCTAAGGATCTTTATTCTTTTCCATGCTCTCTTGATTGTGTTTATCTTCCTCTTCTGTGTGTAGGATGCTTTTAAGTATCATTGTAATGCTGGCTTAGTGGTCATGAATTCCTTGTTTACACATATCTTGGAAGGTCTTTATTTCTTCTTTGATTCTGAAAGATAGCTTTCCTGGATATAGTAATCTAGATTGACAATTATTTTAATTTGAAATCTGAAATACATTATTCCATGACCTCTTGGCCTTTAGAGTTTTTGTTGAGACATCCACTGTTATTCTGATAGTACTTGGCCCTTTCTCACAGTTTTTAAAACTTAATATTTCTCATTTTTTTTTTTTTGCATTTTAACTACAATATGTCATGGAGAAATTCTTTTCTATTTGGGGTTCTAAAATCCTCTAGTATCTATCTGAATGTCCATTTCCTAAGTGAAAGAATGAGCAAGGCTTGCCTTCGGAGAAAATGCCCGTTTATTGAAGAACAGCTCTGCATATTTATAGAGCCAGGTGTGGTTTGACAGTTAGCATGGGGTGCTTTTTGATTGGTGGGTAAGGATCAGGTAAGCCAGCAGGTGTAGTCTGATTGGTGGGTAAGGATCAGGTGAACCAGCAGGGCTAGTCTGATTGGTGGGTAAGGATCAGGTGAGCCAGCAGGGCTAGTCTGATTAGTGGGTAAGGATCATGTGAGCCAGCAGGACTCACCATTGGACAGCAGGATCATGTGAGCCAGCAGGGCTCACCATTGGACGGCTCTTCTTGGGGGATGGGGAAGTTAGTCTTTGGAGCCGGGGTGACTCCCAACAATAAGACTTTGGAAATTTTCTGGTATTGCTTTACTGAATAGGTTTTTATTCCACTTGCTTTCATCTCTACTCCTTCCTCAAGACTATGCATTTTAAGAAAGGTTTTATAATGTTATGTAAGAGTTCTTGTATATTTTGTTTATAGTTTTTTATTTTTTTCTTTATTACTGTCTGTTCTAGTTCACCTTGCCTTGAAGCTCTGCAATTGTCTTCTGCTTGATTTAGTCTATTGGTGAGACTTTCAATTGAGTTTTTTATTTAATTTATTAAGCTTTTCATTTCCAAGATTTCTGTTTGATTCTCTTTTTAGAATCTCTCTTTATTGGATTTCTAATTCATATCCTGAGTTGTCTTAATTTACCCAGTTGTTTATTTGTATCTTCTTTAAATTCATAAATAACTTTTATAAATCAATTTTTAAAATTCTTTGTTTCAATATTTATGGATTCAGTCACTAGAAATTCATTATCTTTTGGAGGTATCTTTTGGCTTGTTTTCCCATGTTTCCTGTGGGTTTAAGTTGGGGTTTGTGCATCTGTTGAGATGGATTTCTCTTCCACTATTATGTGAAGGTCCCTTTATGACTAGTTTTTCTTTTTTATGTTCCCTGGGCTGGGGTTATATCAAAGCATTCGCTCAGAATGATCTAACTGCTTGATTCTCCAGCACTGCTTTAAGGGGTGAGAATAACCACCATAATATCAATAACTAAAGAGCAAACCAAATGTCAATATGTAATAAAAAACATTGACAATGACTTCACTAACCAAATGGAAGAAAGGGGGAATAATAATATAGAATAGGCTTAAACATTAGGCATTAATGATAATATAATGAATACTGTTCTCTCACTCCAGCTGACTATACAGAATCTAAGTTTCCCTTCTGCTCAGACTGTACATTTGCTGGACAGTGGAGTCCACATTCCTTGAGATTGCTGGTCTTCTCTCTTTCAGTCCTCCAAAGAGGAACTCCCCATCTGCCACTGAACTGCTATATGCCAAGTTTTGATGAAGCCTATTTCTTTGATTAATTCTTTCATTATTCTTGTTTTAAAAATTTTTATTCTAATTTGTTATATATAATAACAGAATGCATTATAATTTATATTACACATATAGAGCACAATTTTTCATATCTCTGGTTGTATATAAAGTAGAGTCACACCATTCATGTCTTCATACATGTACTTAGGGTAAGATTTCCATCTCATTCCACCATCTTTTTTATACCCCTAGCCCCTTCCCTTACCCTCCCTGCCCTTTGCCCTCTCTAGAGTTCATTTAATCCTCCCATGCCTCCCCTCCCAACCCCACTATGAATCAGCCTCCTTGTATCAGAGAAAACATTCAGTATTTGGTTTTTTAGGGATTGGCTAACTTCACTTATTCTCCCATTTCATCCATTTACCTGCAAATGCCATGATTTTATTCTCTTTTAGTGCTGAATAATATTCCATTGTGTATCTATACTACATTTTCTTTATCTATTCATCTACTGAAGGGCATCTAGTTTGGTTTAGCTATTGTGAATTGTGCTGCTATAAACATTGATGTGGCTGTGTCCCTGTAGCATGTTGTTTTTAAGTCCTTTGGGTATAGACTGAGGAGAGAGATAGCTGGGTCAAAAGGTGGTTCCATTCCCAGTTTTCCAAGGAATCTCCATACTGCTTTCCAGCTTGGCTGCACCATTTTGCTGTTCCACCAGTTCTCTTGTTATTCTAAAACCCAACATTTCCGAGTTTCACCTGATCAATCACTTTATCAGGTTGCATTCCAGCATTTTCACACAGACCCTTCTACCTCATCAATGTCCCTACACTCTTTGCCACTCTTTGCTGTGTTTTCAGATCCTAGAAAGTTGCCTGACAAATATAGGTTGTCAATAAATGTTTATTAAATTATTTGCTCTTTTATTGTCTGTTTTAGTTTCTCAAATACTATGATTGCTTTTGTTTTCTGGAAGGTAAACATTTATACATTTCTTATTATATATTTTTTCACATTTTACCTTTAAATACGATTAAAACACTTATTTAAATAGTGTGTTATCTCACAATTAATAAAATTATTCAAAATAATTTATAATTAAAACAATGTGGTAGGTATATGTTTAGACAACTTTGCTAGCATATCTTAGTCTAACGGCTCATTATTAGTTAAAGTAAGGAAGCAAATCTGATCCATTATTTATAACTTGTAAGACAGTAGAATTATAACTGAGAATGTCATATTATAGTGATGGCATATGGTAAGTACCATAAAATCTCACATTACTCGTTGACATTTGTTCAGTTAAAAGAAGTGAATTTACTGTGAGATTGTTATAAATCTTATAACTAATATAGTGATAATGTTGCTTTGGCAAATGAATCCACAACAAGCTTCTCAAAAGCTTTCCTGTTAATCTATGGTAATATGGATATAGGTATAGTTTATGTCTTGATGTCATAAATTGTAATTAAATTATTTTGTCATGGTGCCATTGTTGGTTTACTTAATATAAGTTTAGCATCCTGATAATGAATTCCTTGGCTGATTCTCTACCCTAGTACTTGTCTTGTAGGCAGCACAAGTCTGAGAGTTACCACAAGCATAAATGTGTTCCTTTGCAATTGGAAATGAGGCTACTGACCACCCAAGTTCAGAGTGTGGTCTTAGGTGTTTTCTTTCTTTCTTTCTCTCTCTCTTTCTTTCTTTTGATTTTTTTTTAAGTTGTAGATGGACACAATACCTTTATTTTACTTATTCTTTATGTGTGCTAAGACTTGAACCCAGTGTCTCACATATGCTAGGCAGGCACTCTACCACTGAGCCACAACCCCAGCCGTTAGTTGTATTCTTTCACTGTAGTACTGGGTTGATCATTTGAGTAATGGTTCGTGAGTTAAGGTGTATGCTTTGTGGCTCTGAAAAACAGTGTAATATGAGACTCCAACTTGCCTTTAGTCTAACAGCCTAGAATATTTTCAAACATTGATCCTTGTGGCTTAAAAATATGAAAAGTGTCTACTGTTAGGAAAATCGAGGTGAGGATGGACTTTTCTACAGATCATTTATGGAACTAGTAGGGAACTATCTAAAACTAGCCCACTGGGGATAGTCTTAAGATACTATCCACAGTATCAAGTATATAGTATTAAGATTCTACCTGTAATATCTTAATTTATTATTGTCATGATTTGTATGTGTTTTGTCCTACAAGGGACACATGTTGGAGCCTTAATCCTTAAGTGTGGTGATGTTGGGAGGTGGTAGAATTTTTAAGAGGTGGGGCTTGGTGCAAGGCTATTAGATCACTGGGGCACTGCTCTCAGAAGGAGTTCAGGTAGTTCTCATGGGATCCAGGTTAGTTCCTGTGAGAATGAGTTATAAAAGCAAGACTGGCCTCTGGCTTCCTGTCTCATCATGTGATCTTTCCCTTTCACACATGCTCCCACCATGCCATCCTCCACCATGTAATGTAGCCAGAGGACCAGAGCTGGCACCATGCTGTTTGGATTTTCAGCCTCCCAAATTGTGAACTAAATAACCCTCTTTTCTTTATAAAGTACCCAGCAATGGAATTTTGTTATAGCAACAGAAAATGGACTCATGCATTATCTAAACTTCTTCTCTTTTTCTCCTGTTCATGTTCCTTTGTGTTTTTAACCCCAACTAGGAAGTTCACATTTTAGAACCTGAATCAGGTTCAGAAATCATGGGTAGAACAGGGTCAGGGGATTTAATTTTACTTCTTAGACTGTGTATTCTTGGTTGCCAAGAGGTACTTTTCCTGACCTGTTATTTCATGTGTGGGTGATATGAAATGTTGATGTTGAAAACTGGACCTGGGGACTCCCTTTGTTTGAAAACATTCTCGAAACATCATTTCTGCAAATTTGACAGAAATAGAATTTTCCCAAATGGTGTATATTGCTCTATGTGTTTTGAGAATTTTCAGTGCTGTTCATTAAATAGTAGAGTCCCTTCATGATCTAGCAGAAGTTGCAAGTTGATGTAAAAGAGAGATAACTCTCTAAAATATGGTAAAAGAGTTTGCTATTAGTATGAAGTGCCCAGTTGACTCTGGTAGTAGAGATGTGTTCAAGCCTAGTTGGTACAATTATATGGTTTTTATGTCCAGAGCTCAATAGTCCAGATGGAGGAGAAGAGAGACAAGGGTGTAAGAAGTTGAGGGCTTTTGCACTGGTAATACCTGAAGTGAGAGGTCATGAGACTGAGGCAAAGAAATCAATCTAGGAAGGCTCTGTTACACCAAGAGAAGACAGAGATTCAACCACTTAAAGACTCCATTCACCTAATAAATGAATTCAGCAAAGTAGCAGGATATAAAATCAATCTCCATAAATAAAATAGATTTTTATACATCAGTGACAAATCCTCTGAAAGGGAAATTAGGAAAACTACCCCATTCACAATAGCCTCAAAAAATAAATACTTGGGGATTAACTTAACAAAAGAGGTGAAAGACCTCTACAATGAAAACTATAGAACTCTAAAGATTAAAGAAATTGAAGAAGACCTTAGAATATGGAAAGATCCCCTATGCTCTTAGATAGGCAAAATTAATATTGTCAAAATGTCCATACTACCCAAAGCACTATCCAGATTCATTGTGATTCCAATTAAAATCCCAATATCATTCCTTATAGAAATAGAAAATGCAATCATGAAATTCATTTGGAAAAATAAGAGACTCAGAATATCCAAAGCAATCCTGAGCAAGAAGAGTGAAGCAGGAGGCATTACAATACCAGATTTTAAACTATACTACAGAGCTAAAGTAACAAAAATGGCATGGTATTTCACACCAAACTAGATTTGTAGACAGATGGTACAGAATAGAAGACACACAGGCAAGCCCATATAAATACTGTATTCTCATACTAGACAAAGGTGCCAAAAACATACATTGGAGAAAAGATATCTTCTTCAACAAATGGTGCTGGGGGGACTGGAAATCCATATGCAGCAAAATGAAACTAAACCCCTATCTCTCATTATGCACAAAACTCAACTCAAAGTGGATCAAGGACCTAGGAATTAGACCACATACCCTGCGCCTGAAAGAGTAAAAACATAGGCCCAAATCTTTATCATGTTGAATGAGGCCCTGACTTCCTTAACAAGACTCCTAAAGCACAAGAAATAAAATCAAGAATTAATAAATGGGATGGATTCAAATTAAAAAACTTTTTCTCAGCAAAAGAAATAATCAATGAGGTAAAGAGAGAGGTTACATTTTTGGGAGCAAATTTTTGCCCATGCACATCAAATAGAGTACTAATCTTCAGAATATATGAAGAGCTCAAAAAATTTAATACCAGTAAAAAAAAAACAACCCAATCAATAAATGGGCTAAAGAGCTAAACACATTCTTCTGAGAAGAAGATATACAAATTGATTAACAAATATATGAAAAGTGTTCAATATCTCTAACAATTAGAGAAATGCAAATTGAAACTACTCTAAGATTTCATCTCACACCAGTCAGAATAGCAGTTATCAAGAATACAAGCAACAATAAGTGTTGGCAACAATGTGGGGGAAAAAGCACACTTACGCATTGCTGGTGGGACTGCAAATCTGTGCAACCACTCTGGAAATTCCTTATTCCACTATGGAGATTCCTTAGAAAAGTTGGAATGAAACCATCATTAGACCCAGCTGTCTCATTACTTGGTCTATGTCCAAAGGACTTAAAATCAACATATTATAGTAACGTACCCATGTCAATGTTTATAGCAGCTCAATTCACAACAGCTCAACAGTGGAAGCAACGTGGATGCCCTTCAATAGATGAATGGATAAAGAAACTGTGGTATATATACACAGTGGAATATTACTCAGCATTAAAAAAGAATAAAATTATGGCATTTGCAGGTAAATGAATGGAGTTGGAGAATATCATGCTAAGTGAAGTAAGCTAATCCCCCCAAAATACAGGCCAAATGTTCTCTCTGATAACTGGATACTGATCCATAATGGAGGAGGGCATGGGAAAAATGGAGGAACTTTGATTGGGCAAAGGGTAGGGAGAGGAGGAGAGGGAGTATGGAGTAGGAAAGATGATGGAATGTGATGGACATTATTACCCTAGGTACATGCATGACTGCTCATATGGTGCAATACTACATCGTGTACAATTAGAGAAATGAAAAGTTGTGCTGCAATTGTATACAATAAATCAAAATGCATTCTGCTGTCAAAAATACCTAATTAAAATAAATAAATTTAAAAAAAGACTTCATTCACTGTTTCACTATATATTTAGCTAACTTTTGCTGATACTTTATTTTACCAACATGTTGTTTTACTGTCCTGATTAACATATTTTGGTTAGTAATATGATTAAAGGAAATAATCTGTATTTTTCATGCTCCACTCACACCAACTCTAGATAATAAAGAAAAAGCATTCACTGTTGAAATTCAAATCTCATTTTATTCTTGACTATTGGTTATTATTTCCTATTTGCATGTTACTTGAGGCTAATGCAGAAAAATAAAATGTTTTTATTAACATCAGAAGAAATCTAGCAAGGTTGATTACCAAATATTTATAAAATACAATAGCAAATGAATAAAGTAAATTAAATAACATTTGTTGCTCTATCATGGATTTTGCAAAGTGGAAAAGCAGAATCTTGGACTCATGGAAAACACTCTGACACATTCATGCCTACAGCTTAGATGATAACACTGCATTTAGCCATCGAAAAGCAAAGGTTAGAAGGAAAAGAAAATTGAACATTGAAGATGCATGCATCTTATAATAGGAAAAATAAGTCTAATGTAATATATGTGGTACTTTGGAAAATCTGTGAAAATAAATCAATAGGAAGAGGAAAAATTTGTCAGCACGTCAGGAGGGGCCTTGCAGGCCTTTTGGTGTGTGTGAGAGGGAGGAGGTTGGAGGGTTTTGAGCAGAGAAGCATAGTCATCTGACTTAATTTTGAAAAAAAATCACTCCAGGTTTGCAGAAAAGAGACTGAAGGAGTCAGGAGGAAGCAGGGAGACTGGTTAGAGGCCACTGCACCATGCAGGCTTGTGTGGGGTGGTGAGAGGTGGTCAGATTCTGGTGATAATCTCCAGGTTTATCCCACAGGACTTGCTGATGAATGTCTCACAAGGTAGGACAACATGAGAACATCAAGAAGCAGTGTAAGCGCTTTGGTCTAAGCAGGGAAAGACATGAAGCTGTGGATGCCATTGGCTGAGACAGGGAAGTGGGTGGGAGGGGTAGGTCAGGAGCTCAGTTTTGGATGAAGTATGAGAATTCCAAGAGGAAACGAGTGTTACCTGTGTGCAAATCATGATGGTATCACTCTGAGTACAAGATGTGGTTCTTGCTCTCCAGGGCAATGCGGCACAAATTGAAAAGTACATAAAATTTATGATTACATGAGATCAAAACTACTTTAAAAAGAGTTCCTATGAGAAATGATCACCACGGAGTACAACAGTGTTAGGATTAGGTGGACCCTGATGAGGAACGGGCACTCTTCCTTGGTTTTGAAGTGTTTGCAGTGTTTGGCAGGTCGGAGGACCGAGAAACCAGACTGAGAGTAATCCAAGTAGGGAGTTAGGATGTTCGGCCACAGGGAAGAAATCGTGTTTGCTGACGTGAGACTTTGAGTTGTGGATTAATGGGAGCAAAGGTTGGAGATGCATTCAGGTGCCAAAGGCTCTAGGTGCTGACTGAGGAATTTGACCTTCATTTTGTAGGTAACATACCATGACTGAAAGGATTTGATCTGAGTGATTGACCTGATTGAATTTCTGCCATAGGAAATATAATCATTTGCATCAGATTCCTTTGAAGTTCTGGACTTCGATGTCCAGTTGGGCTTATTCTTTGGGGAGCTTTGACATCCTTGGCTAATGTTCTTCCAGATACACTTGCCACTTCTGGCTTCTTGACTCACCTCCAGTCTCTCTGACCTCAGCTCCTCCTCATTTACTCAGTAAATATGCAATGAGAGTCAACTCTCCACAGATCTCAGGCTGGACTCAGAGGACAAAGCAGACATGGTCTAGTAGGGGGCAGACATCAAGTAAATAACGCATACTTCTGTGTAAGAATTCCAAAGAGGGGCTCATGCATGGGCCCTGAACAAGGGGATTTTAAAGCTGAAGTCTGAGACCTGAGTGATGTTGGACAAGGGAAGAGGGAAGGGCATTCCAAGCTCTGGGGACCTGTGTCAAGGCCCTGTTGTGGGAATGAGCTTCTTGTCCTCAAGAAGGAGCAATGGCCGGTGTGGCTGACAGTGGCAGGGGCCCTGAGGTCTGCCCTAGGACCTCGGCCTCAGCTGCCTTCTGGGCAGGTATCTCCCCCTCTTGCCACCTCTTGACAACCTCATTTCCTCACCTGCACCACCTCTTGAACTGGATAACCCAAAGGCACACCAAACTTCATGTGTCCTAAATTCTAAGTCCCTTTCCACTTTGCCATTTCTCAAGTACAGCGTACAGACTTGGGGTTCTACTTCCTTTCAGCCTTTTTCCTTGCCCCGAAATTCTTTTCCACCCTCCCTTGCCTGACAATCAGCTCCAAGGCTACTTTTCTGCAAATACTTTTCTAGCTGTTTATTCGTAGCCCTGTCTTCCTTGGCAGACCTCATAAAACACTGTCCCTTCTTCTCCTTAGACTGTTGGCGTGGACTATTGACCATTGTTTATTTGTGTGTGTTCTTAATGGATTAGATCCTTCTGGGCTTCATATTGCTGGTGCTTTACATGATATTTGGGGCACAGACTTTTACTAAAAAATGGTTTAGGAGCAGAATAAAAATAGCTATTGAAACTGGTGAAAGTGCTTTAAATAGGACATTGAAAATCAGAACAGAAAGAGTCATATCTAATACAGAATGAGAAAATATCAGATGGAGAAAACCCATCTATTTAGTTTTCCCCTTGGCATCCTAATTGGAGGATGTTGCCAATTGTTATTCTGGCTGGAGACCCTCTGTAGAAAGTGTGAAAAACAAGAGGTCTTTTGAGAGAATTGGTCCTCAGAGATATTATAATCAACCTTTGAGTCTCATCCTTTACATTTAGAATTGCATTATCAAAGTCCAGGACAAAAAGGAGGATCAAACACAGCATTTGGAAAGATTAAGGAAAAATAAATAAAGTTTATCCTAATTGAGCCCCCTACCCCAGAAAATGTGTAATTGATATTGAAGTCAGATAACCAAAAATCTACTTAGACATTATTAGCATTTACTGAGGGTGCTTCATAGAATTCATTTGTTTTCATTTCTTTACAACTTTTTTTGTGATGATGGTGGTGATTGGCTCCTTGCTCACTTGTTCTCAACCCTCCTAGGAGGAAAAACTCTTCACTTGCTCCTACGTCTGTGTGGGAAAGGCTTCAGGGGAAAAAACAAGAATGGATCTCATGTTGGTGACATCGCATTTGAGGGGGGAAAACTTGGAGGCATTTAGGGTTTTAGTTGACCTCCCAAGATGACTGAATTAAGACATGCGTTGCTTTGTCCACAGTCATCAAGCTCATTTCCACGGTAGCGTCTTCTTTTCTATGCAAGTATCAGGCTTGTAGGTAAGTGCTGATTATTTCTGACTTTCTATTGTAAGAGTCATTACAGATTTCAGTGAGCTGCCAAGTTATTAGATAATAACTCCCGATTGTGGGCTTACCTCTAAAGTTGTGAGGGAGCCCAAGGGCGTGCTGAGCATGGGTGTATCTTTTTGTGAGGTTTCCATGTTCCCCTCCATTTATACATTTATGCAAACACATATTAAACATAGAGCAGGGCATTATACTGCATGCTGGATTTTACATTTCAAAAGAAAGGGCAAGAAATTCTGTTTTTTTCTTGGAGCAGTGCCTGGGGAGATATGAAAAAACCTTAAACTCTGAGATGCTCTAATTTTGTGATTTCTAAGTGATTCCACAATAACAATTGCAATATGGAAAAAGAGTAGCACATAGAAAACCTGATATCACCCCCTAAAACTCCCTGTTGGTACTGTGTGTGTTTTCTGCTAGTTAGTGGTGTTTGAGCATAAAAAGGAAAATCTGTTCCACCACTGTGTGTGTGTGAGTCTGTGTGATTGGGGTGAAGGTGTGCAGGATGTGGGGTGGCCCTGTGATATTTACTAGAGTCTTGTCTGCGTTCATCCACACCTGTGTTCTAGTGTTTGTTTTGGAGGATTCAGGAGGAAGGTTTCTATGCAAGGTAGTAACTTTTTATTGGACCATAAAACTCAGTATTGTCTCTGGAACAGTCTTCACTTTGGTAATTTAGCTTCACTTCTGATGATTTGTGCTCTATGATTATAGAATGGCCTAAGTTGTAGGAGATCTTGGTGGTCACGTCATAATTCTTGAAGATGGCTTGAAAGGTACCTTGGTGAAACATCCAGATAAGTTTCAAACATCAGGGATTTGAGTGCTGTATTCATGGTTTTTGCCATATCCAAGAACTGCATGTGCAACTATTTACTTACAAATATTTTTCTAGTTTATATTCGTTTATTGGTTTAGATTCATCCTAACATACTGTCTGGATTCACAATGTTGCAGTGTGGGAATCTGGAGCCTGGGTTCAAGCCCTGGCTCCACCTCTTCCTGGTACTGTGACCTTGAGCAAGTCAATCCATCTCTCATGTCTGTTTCTCCAATTAAAATAGGGGTAATAGTAGTATCTGTCTCATAGCGTTCTTATGAGGATTAAATGAAAAAAGTAGAAGAATTATAATAATGCCTATCACAGAGTAAGTACTCACAATGCCTGCTGTTATTCTTAGCTATATATCTATTTAGTAATCATGAAAATATTTAACCATCAAGACAAAAAAAATCACTTTTATGCCACCTAATGGTAATTACGCTGCATTAGTAGGAGGTGCTGTCTTTTTGTGAGCTGCGCTTTCCTGTCATTGGGTGTCATGCTTATTTTTCTGTTTGGTTCTTTCCCACATTAGCCTGGATTCAGGCTAGCAAAGATTCTTTTCCATTTTAGCCAGCTGTGACTGTTAGGACAGCCACTTCAGGGGACTCCATAGTTCTTCCCATGGGTTCTGTTTTACCCTTTGACATCGCAGGGACCAACCCTAGTCTCTCTTCTCCATTACAGTCCTTGACATGATTGAAGGAAGCTGTCAGGCCTCCCAGAGCGGCTCTCTTTTTCATCCCTAGACAGTGTCAGCTTCTCCCTCAGGAGGGGCCCCTGCCTGCCTGGCTTGTCTCATGTTATCCTTTGGGATGGAGGAAACTGTGGGAGAAGAGGTCTGTCCAGGGACATATTAGACATTTTGGCTGGTACTAATTAGTGTTCACAGACTCTGGGAGCACCTGGAACCTGCACACATCCAATGTCTGTGACACAAACGTTGCAGATAGAAAGGGGATATTGCCGATGTTCTCATTAAGAGCCAGAAACAATTAAGACATCTTAGAAAACCAGTATTGGTGGTTACCTCTGTGAAAGGAACTGGATGGCAGGTGAACTGTTTTCTCTTTTGCATCGTACACCACACAACATGTTACCTAAAAAGTTGACACACGCACACACCCAGAGGCAGAATCATAGACCATTTGAACTAGAAAGCTTTAACAAAAATAACACGAGGAAGCTTTGTAAATGTGAAGTGCCTGACTAAGGGAACAGAAAGACAGTAGGGGCAGTGATTTCAAAGGAGAAGTCAAAATAAATGCAAATAACAGCAAAGGACAGAACTTCATATCTCGCCTGCGCTCTACACACACCTCTTTTGGTCTGGCAGTTTCCTTCTTCTCCCTAAAGATCTAGCTCAGGTGTTATTTCCCCATGGGAAGCCTTCATAATTCTCTAACCTCCTCAACCAGGCTGGTCCAGGGCCTCCTTCCCCATTTTCTGACTATTCTGTGCAGATGAGACTCCTGTGAGTCCACTTATCATAGCCTGTTATAATGGTCTATTTACCTCTCAGCTTTCTTTATCTTTTCTTTACTCCCAGAATTCAGCAGGAGGGTGTCTTATTTTGTTTTCTGTTGCTATAACAGAATGCCTAAGAGTGAGTAACTTATAAGAGAAAAGAGGTTTATTTGGGCTCACATTTCTGAAGGCTGGGAAGTTCAGGATCAGGTGTCTGCATCTGGTAAAACCCTTTTGCCTTAAAATGGTGAAAGCTAGAAGGGAAAGCAGGCATGTTTGGAAGAGAAGAGACATGGGGCTGGACTCATTTCATAACTGCTCTCTCAGTTACTAATCCAGTCCTGAGAGTACAACAGGAATTCCTCTTAATGGCTAATCACCTCTTAAAGGCTCATCTGCCAACGTCACCAGGCTGCCAGTTTAATTTCAACCTGAGTTTCGGAAGGGACCTATCAGGTTCAAATCACAGCAGAGTATCTCTACTACTAGTGTCTGTGAGATGCCCAGCATGGAGAGTGCATGAGTTTTGCATTTACTGAATGAGCAAACTACCCCTGGTGGACTTGGGGCTGTGGTGTGAGGTATTAAGAGTCACCTGGTGTTTGAGTCACCCAAGGTCTCGGTAAGCATTTGCCAGGCCGAGAGGAGAGGGACTGCCTTCTTAGCAAACCAAATAGTAATTTCAAAGACACAGAGGCAGGCTGAGGTTACCCTTTTAGAACAAATATTAAATATTAAAAAATATTTTAATCCAAAACAGTCTAATATTTTATAGTACAACATATCAAATGATTATGCAGACTAGTAAAAAAATGTGCTTTTTAATGTTTATTTCAGAAAGAAAATGACTCTGAGTTTGTTCTTTAATTAATTTGTTTGTGAATGTATTTGGGACCCCTAGATGTGGTTAGATGAGCGGTTATTGGGACAGGGTATTTCTCCGTTTCTGGCCCTCCTCTATTCCTTCTCTGCTAATTTCTGTAGCAATGACATAAAAAATATTCTCCAGACATTTGGGGGACCTGAGTGAGGAGCTTATTGGCTTCCAATGAACCTCAGGTAGAGGACCATAATTTAAGACAGATAGCTATCAAAATCATAGAAAAAACTCACTGGGGTCTATGGGAGTTCACAGGAAGGAGGGCTTACTCCCATCTAGGGAAGATCAAAGAAGGCTTTGTGGCAGGAATCCCATTTATTTTTAGCATGTGAAATTTAGGTATGTGAAGACATGGGGTGCTGGGTGTGAAGTGGGTGGGTGAGAGTGCTGGGCATTCCCTGGGGGGAAAAGGGCATCAGCTAGTATTGGAAGGCAGAATAACCTGCAGTGTATCCAGGAACCGACTGTCTTCCTTGTGGCTGGAGGGGTTCATTTGTGCGTAGATTATGGAGGCTCTTAAATGTCAGGTGGGAAGTTTGGACTTTCTTTTGGCTGGTGGGAGCCACTGAAGATTTTTAGCCAAGCAGTGGATGTTTTAGATCTGTAGTTAGAGTCAGGGGTCCTAACTAGACAGGAAAATTAGTTTGAAAAGCTACTTATTAGTCAGCTGGGCAAGAGAGAAAGAATCAACAGAAGCAGGAAGGAAACGAACTCTGGCATATAGAGCTGTGAGCAGATTTTTAAGGATGCTTTCTGTGCTGAGTTTAATGCAAAAAAAAAAAAATGGCACAGGGCAAGCATAGATTGGAAATGATGGAGGAAACAATAAGAATGACCATCTTTTCCTGAGTGCCAAAGGTAAAGCAGTTGATGAGCATTGATTTGTGGTGAGAAGTGTCTTGGAACTAACAGGTGAGGGCTGTGTTGTGGGCTTCATATGTACATTTCTATCAGCTTTGGTCTGCAGGTTATTGTTTGAAGGTTTGATAATGAGTGATTTTGAAACTCTTTCTGAAACATAGGAATAGAAGTGCCTCATGAAACACTAGGTTTCCCGAGACATTGTGCTTTGCTGGTTCCCTGAAGGAGTTTGGATTTCCAAAACATCAGAGAGAATCAGTCTGTATATTGAGATACCATCCAAATGGTTTTTAAAGCTACAGCTGGCTAAGGGAGAAGACAGGTTAAATAGACTTTCCATATGAATAGAACATGATTATGATTATTTATATCGTTGAGTTGTGAGGCTTAGTTTCTACCATGTGCAGATTTGCAAATTTTTATGACTCAGAGAAATATGTTGTAAAGCCAGGAGCCAGATAGACATTGTTTTGCCTTTGCTAGAGACTTGGGATTTTGCATGTACAGCAAGTAAGTCACACTTAATTTTTCTTTTTTTTTTTTTTTTTTTGCGATGGGCACAAGGCACCTGGAGAATTGTTGATGTTGAGAGTTTACCAGATTGTATCATTTGTGTCCTCAGGATCTGCCAGGCCACTCCTTGCTATGTACCTTTTCTTTTCATCTCTACCTCTGCTAGGGACTGAATTGTGACCCACACCCCCAAATGTATATGTTGAAGCCTCAACTCCCTAAGTAAAGGTATTATAGATCAGAACTTTGGGAAGTAATTGAGCTTAGCTGAGGTCATTACAATGGATCCCCCAAGATGGGATTAGTGACTTTATAAGAGGAAGAGAGTCCAGAGCTCACTTTCCCTTCCCTTTAGGAACACATCAAGAAAGCAGTCATCTGTAAGCCAGGAAGATGGCAGAACCCAACCATGCTGGCACCCCGATTTCAGACTTTCAGCCTTGAAAACTGAGAAAATAAGTTTCTATTATTTGGGCCACCCAGCCTATGGTATTTTGTTATGGCAGCCAATATTTACTAATACAGTCTATCATGAGCAAACCTGGTAAAAGGACATCTGAGGGGTCATGGTCTTGTGTTTACTACATAGAAATACAGCATCATTCCTTGACTAGGCTATGTTACCTACCATATTTTTTGCAATATAAAGGTCTGATAGAGACAGGATGAGGTGATCCATTTGTGTGACAAATTATAATAAACGGGATGGCATATTTTGCTTAAGAATTGATAAAATTCTTGCAGCTTGGGACTTGATGAGCTCTAAGTTTACAAATTTGGTACAATTTCCATTTTTGACTAGCTTAATACTTTAATTTTTTAAAAATAATAATTATAGAAACATTTAAATTGATACATTAAAATTTTGCATAGTTTTGAGGTACCATGTGACATTTTGATCCATCCATACATGTATAATGTTCAAATCATGGTAAACATGTATCTCTGCAAACATTTATCATTTCTTTACAGTGAAAACATTCAAAATCTTTCCAGTTTTTTTTAAAAAACATGCAATGCAATGCATTGTTGTTATCTATATAGTTTAATATTTAAACACAAAATTTTTAGATGTACAGTAAGATTAATGAATTGCCAATTGGAGGTCACAGTCCTGTAGCAATAAAAGAAGAACTTAAGACAAAATGGTTTAAAACAGAAAGAAGGATCAAAAGAAGTATGAAAGTATTTTGAAGAGCTTAAAATCCAACTGTCAGTTTTAGCTCTGCTAAAAATCATCCATTCACAGTGGCTTGTCATGTATGCCAAGTTATGTTTAGAAAAACAAGGGTGGAAGGAAAAGCTCATATCCGTATGTGGAGGTGGTCCCAGCTGTGTTTCCTACCTTCTAGATCTTAAATACAGCGTGACTACCCACTCTCATGGGCCCCCAGAGGCAGCAGCTTTCTCAGAAGTGAACACATCACATCGCTCTTTTATTGTGCTAGGCTGATAGAGTGGCAATATTTCATAGATTTTATGTGAATTATTTTTTATAATTTGTGAACAATGAGCTTCTTAGTTGTAGTTTTAGAACATGGAAAGCTCTTTGGAGAAATTCTATAATCCAAAGGAAATTATAGATATGTGTCATGAATTTGGAAACATATTAATTCATGCAGCTAAGAGAATTGCAATCACTTTTTAATTAAATAATATTAATAAATAATGTGTATCTATTAGGAATAATTTAAGCATCAGGGAGATTTAGTTTATAACTTATTGAAAACCCAATGACTTTAAAATTTGGTTGACCTCATTATAGGTCCATAAAGGTGAGAGTTAATTCTTGAGAAATCAGATCAAAAAAACTGAGCTGTTCATTGTGCATTTGACTGTATTGGACTCTTTGGAAGCTATAGAAAAACAGTAGATTTGGGCTGTCCATCAAAGTGGCCACTGGCACAGGTAGAAACTTAAATTTAAGTCAACAGAAGTTAAATACTATATCTATTTTAGTATGCTGATTTCATCTCCTTTGGATCATAATAGCTAAAATATGGAATCAATCTAGGTGCCCATTAACAGATGAATGGATTGAGAAAATTTAGTGTATATAGACAATGGAATATTATTCAGCCATAGAAAAAAGAATGAAATTCTGTCACCTATGGTAAAATGAGTGGACCTGGAGGATATTATAGTAGGTGAAATAAATCAGACACAAAGACACATACCATGTGCACCCTCTCATTTGTGGAATTTTAAAATGTTGATCTGAATGTAGAACAGTAATTATTAAAAGCTCGGAAGGGTGGAGGAGAGGGAAGACAGAGGGAGGTTGGATAATAGGTACCCAGGCAGAGTTAGATATGAAGGGATAAGTTCTGTGTCCTGTAGCACAATGGGGTGATCATAGTCCACAACAACCTACTGTATATTTTATGAAGATCTAGCAGAGAAGAACTCAAAGATGTTAAACATAAAATAATGACAAAGAGGGGGAGATAGTATTTGTCCAATTGGATCAGTGCACACTGTGTGCATATGTTGAGATATCACACCGTACTATCCTATGAATATGAACACTTACTACATATTGACCAAAAATTTTAAAAAGTTACATGCTGTAACAAATTTAGTTCCTTAGCTGCAGCAGTTACATTTTCAGTGCCTGTTAGCAATGACAGCCAGTGGCTCCTCTAAGAGATGGTGCAGATGTAGCACATTTCCACCTTTGTGGGAACTTCTAGTGAATGATTCTGGGAGAGACCATTCTCTATACTTCCAATTAAATTTAATCTATTTGAGATCTAAGCCAAAGAGATGTGAAAAAGGAGATGATGGAGGAAAACGTAATTCATGTTTCATCAGCAGTGTCTCTGTGTAAACGTCATCAGTTGTCAGAGTAGTTTTACAAGTAATAAATGATATAAGATGCTATGCTGAGATGGTTGGGGAAGAATTGTGACTTTTACTGGATGTTGAAATAAGCAACCAACAGACTCCAACAGAAGACCATGGATGAAATTTTATTGGGGAGTGGGATAGAGTAGTATAAGATGTGTTTGAGGTAGGAACAGTTCTATAATATGCAGGACCCCGTGAGAAATAAAAATGTGGAGTCTTCTGTTAAAAAATTATCAAAGATTTATACACAACAGCAGCATGGGATGAAACCCAGCACAGGACCTTTCTAATGCACAGATTACATGGCCATGAAGTTGGCCCTGGTTTGAGGGTTGGTGAATTAGCCAAAATGACCGGGTTCTGTAGGTGATTAATAAGACATATGGCAAGAAACACCATCAAACTCACTTTTGTTAACTCAGGCACACAATGTCCAAGGATGGTGTGTTCCTCAGAGGTTTTCGTTTGTGGCCAGAGTTCTGCCATTGACCCAGTGACTTGTCTTCCCATGCTGAGCATGCCTCAAAAGGTAGTGCTATTTTGCTGACTATAATGAAAAGCAAGAGAGCCTGGTAAACTCCTTCATCCCTCCATTGTAAGTATTATCTCTTCAATGAAAATGAATGATGGAGATTAGAATGTACTATCTGAGTGTCGTGTTAGCTGAGGGTTGACATTCACCAGTACGTTAGTTGACAGTTGTGCCAGAGCTGTCCCTTCTATTTTGAGTGACTTCAAGGATTTATCATTCCAAATTAAACTGCAAAACAAAAATTATTATGGATTTACTATTTTATTTTATAAATATAAATATAAAACATATGATACTATGTAATAGGATGCAAAATTTTGGCACTCAAGTTCTGATTTCACATGAGCTTCTGTGTGTGGTGTCATCGATGGTGAAATGTGTGATAAAACTGTGCATAACCTTTTCATGTGCACAGTAGTGATTACATAGGACATTTTCCTGCCATAGGAGTGGTTAAGGAGAATAATAATAAAATTAATACAGACCTGATGAAGATGCACAAAGAATTTAAATTTGGCAAAGATTTAAACTCCCTTTACCTCACCATTTCTTGTCCCCATGGATTGGCAAGGTCATGGTCTCGATTTTACTTCTCTAGGCAATAAGTGCATTTCTCCTTGACATTGTTTAGGTTTTCACTGTGAGAGAATTATAGATTCACATGCAGTTGTAAGAGATAACAGAGATGTCTCATGTCCTTTACCCCATTTTCCTTAGTAGTAATACTTTGCACAACTATATATGACAACCAGGGTACTGGCATTCATTCAATCCACCCATCTTGTTCAGATTTCCCTAATTTTACCTGCACTTACTTACTTGTGTGCATGTTCTGTGCAGTTTTATCAAAATCATAGGTTATATATCACCACCATGGTCAAGATTCTGAAGTTCCATTACCACCAGGATTCCTCATATTTCCTCACATTCTAAAACCTATAGCAGCTACAGTCCACACCCCTCATCTCTAGGTGACTTGTCTACGAGACCACTAATCTGTTCTCCACTTCCATCATGATGTCTTTCCAAGGTTAAATAAACATAATTACACAGTATGTTAAGATTGACATTTTTTTGGCATAATGATCTATATATTAATTTAAGTTGTGGGTATCAATAATTTGTTCCCTTTTCCTGCTGAGTAGTTTTTATGGTCTAGGTGTACCACAGTTTGTTAAAAGGGCATCCAGATATCTTCTTGCTTTAGGGTGTTACAAATAAAGCAGCTTTGAATGTTTATTGCATAAGTTGATTAGGTTGTCATAACAAAGTATCTAACAGAAATCTAAGTGAGCTAACCCAAGTCTAGGACTTCAACTTATATGGATTTGGAAGGTGGAACTCAATTCACCATTTAATATTCATGTATGGGTTTTTCTGTGAATATTATTTTCAATGGGATAAGTGCCCAAGGATACAGTTTATGGGTTGTATGTTAATTGCACTACTAGATTTTTAAAGAAGTGCCAAGCTGTGTTGGTGTAACTATACCAGTTCATATTCCTACCACCACTGTGTGAGCCATCCATGTTTTCCACATTGTCAGTATCATTTGGTGTTACTACTTTTTATTTTTGTCCTGATGAGTAGTGTCTCACTGAGGTTTTGATCTGCATTTCCTTCGTGGTGAATGACCTTGAACATCTTTTCATGTACTTATTTGCCACCTGCATAGCCTCTCTGAAGAAGAGCCTGTTTCTGTCTTTTGCTTATTTTTAGATTTTTTAATTGTTGACTTTTGAGAGTCTTTATATATTCTAATTACTAATTCATTTTCAAATTTTTAGTTTGCAAATATTTTATCCCATTGTGTAGTTTGTTCCTTCTATAGATTGTACTTTTGGAAGGAAGTTTAACAACTCTTTGTCTAGCCCAAGATCTAAAAGATTTTCTAATATGATTTTTAAAATAAAAAATTTCAGATTTTACACTTGAATCTGTGATTCTATTTGAGTTCATTTTTTGCTGTAAGACATATGGTTAGGTTGAGGTTCTTTTTATGCCTATGTTCGTCCAATTGCTCCAGGACATTTGTTGGAAAGGCTGTCACTTTTCCACTGAATTGCTTTTGTATCATTGTCAAATGTCAGGTAGGCATATTTTTGGGAATCTGTTTCTGGTTCTATACTGTGTTCCATTGATTTATGCTTCTCTTCCTCTGCTGTTACCACACTATTTTGATTACTGTGATGATAAATTAAGTCTTCATAATGGATAGAATAGTTCTTCCTAGTATATTGAGTTTTTAAAAGGAATTATTTTAGGTATGATTAGGGCCTATGCCTTCTCATATAAATTTTAGAATAAGCCTGTTTATGTCCACAAAAAATAAAAAATCTTACTGGGATTTAATGGTAATAGCATTAGATGAATTTGTGGAGAATTAACATTTTTACCATGTCGAATCTTCCAATCCATGAAAATGACATGTCTCTCCCTTTATTTTGATCCTTGATTTCTTTCATCAGCATTTTGTAGTTCTCAGAAGAAGATCCTGCACTTGTTTTGCTAAGTTGTCATGTAGGTATTTTATTTTCTCTGGAGAGATATCATGTGTTTTTAATTTTGGTCACTAAGTCTTTGTTAGCATATAGAAATGCAATTGCTATTTATGTGTTCATCTTGTGTCTTGTGACTTTTCTGAACTCATTTATTATTTTCAGGAGATTTTTTTTATACTTGTCTTGGAAAATTCTATGTAGAAAAACATGTCACATGCAAATAAGGAGAGTTATTTTTTTCCTTTTTAATCCCAATTTATTTATTTATCTTGCCATATTGTGCTGGTCAGTATTATGTTGAATAAGAGAGGTGAGAGTGGATCACTTGGACTTGTTCCTTATCTGAGGGGGAAAATAGTCAGGCTTTACAAAAAATCATTTTAAGCTAGGTGTGGTGGCATGTACCTGTAGTCCTAGCTTCTTGGAATGCAGAGGCAGAAGGATCACTGAGCCCAGGAGTTTGAGACCACCCTGGGAAACATAGCAAGACTCCATCTCAAAAAGAAAAAAAAAAATCTTTTTTTTTTTGTTTTTGTTGGAATGTAGTTCTATAGTGGAGGGACTGCCTGTATGCTCAAGGTCCTTGCTTAAATCCCCAATGCTGGGGGAAAAAAAATCCATCATGAATTGCAGAGCAAATGCAGAAATACAGTTTGATGAAGTTCATTTTATGTGCAGAAATGCACAGTCATTTCTTTATGGAGGCCCTGAGTTTGATCCCCAGCATTGAAAAAAAAAAAAGAAGAAAGATTAAAAAAAATTACTTTTTAAAGTGTGGTAATTATGGTAGGGTGTTTGTGTGTGTGTGTGTGTGTGTGTGTGTGTGTGTGAATTCTCTATCAAGTTGAGAAAAGGTCCCTCTACTCCCGACTTGATACAGCTTCTTCCTGAATTGGAACTGGATTTCATCAATTGATACGATTATCTTCCTGAGCTAGTATATGCAGTAGATTATATTAATTTATTTTTAAATGTTGAACTAACCTTGTGTACCTCTAATAAATTCTATGAATCATGGTGTATGCTCCCTTTTATACACTATTAGATTCAATTTGCCGACATTTTGTTTAAGATTTTTGTGAGCAAAAAGACAAGAGATATTGTCTGTAGAATTATTTTTGTACTAAGTTGGTGTTGGTAATACTGGTTTCTTAGAATGAATTGAGAGGTGTTCTCTCATTTTCTATTTTTTGGGGGGGGGCTGGGAAGAGATTTTATTTTGGTGTTAATTCTTTAAACAATAATAGAATTCTCCAGTGAAACTAGGTAGGTGGATATTTCTTTTTGGGAGGCTTTTACATTATGAATTAAATTCTTCAATAGTTATAAGGCTGTACAGATTATTTTTTTCATATTGATTGAGTTGTAGTAATTGACAGATTTCAAGGAATTGGTTCATTTCATTTAGTACCTGTTACTCAACCATTCTGTCTCCTTCCTGACCCATTTCCCCTTCTTAGCCTCTGTTCACTGCTATTCTACTCTCTACTTCTCTGAGATTAACATTTTTACACTTCACATGTAATGTGATGTGATACAGTAGTTGTCTTTCTGTGCTTGGCTTACTTCACTTAACATAATGTTCTCCATTTCCATATACTTCACTACAAATGACAGGATTTCATTTATTTTTGTGAGTGAATAAAATATTATATATATATGACCCATTTTCTTTATCCATTTATTCAGTAATAGACACCTCGTTGGATTCCATATGTTCTTTATTTTAAGTAGTGCTACAATAAACCTAGGAGTGAGGCTACCTCTGTAGCATACCGATTTCCTTTCCTTTGGATACATACCCAGTAGTGGGCTCGCTAGAGCACATGTTCTATTTTTAGTTTTTAGTAGAACCTCCATACAATTTTCCATATGACTGCACTAATTCACATTTCCACCAACAGTGTGTGAGTGTTTCCCTTTCTCTACATCCTCACCAACATTTATTATTTTTTTGTCTTTATATAATAGCCATTTTATGCGTGGTAAGATGAGATGATATTTCATTATAGTTTTGATTTGCATTTCCCCAATGATTAGTGATGTTGAATTTTTTTTGGATGCCTGTGCTGGTTTCTGTATTATTATTATCTATGTGTATTATTATTATTATTATTATTATTATTATTATTATTATTGAGAAATGTCTATTCAGGTCATTCACTCATTTTAATTGGACTATTTTTTTTGCTTTTGAGATTTTTAAAGTTCCTTATATATACTGCATACTAATCCATTGCCAGATGGATAGTTTGCAAATATTTTATCTATTCTACAGGTTGTCACTTCACTATGTTGATTGTTTTCTTTGCTATGCAGAAACTCTTAGTTTGATATAGTCCAATCTGTCTATTTTTGCTTTTGTTAGTTATACTTTTGAGATCTTATTCCCAAAATATCTCTGCCCATATTAATGTCCAGAGGTGTTTTCCCTTGTGTTTCCTTCTAGTTGTTGCTTAGCTTTAGGTCTTACATTTAAGACTTTCATCCATTTTGAGTTTATTTTTGTAAATGATGATAACTAGTGGTCTAGTTTATTCCTCTGCATGTCTAATTTTCCCAGCATCATATTTTGAAGAGACTGTTCTTTCTTCACTGCATATTCATGGTGACTTTGTACCAAAAAAAGTTGGTTGGTTGTAAATATGTGAATTTATTTTTCGACTTTGTATTCTATCCATTGGTCTATGTGTTGTTTAGGCCAGTACATGCTGTTTTGGTTTTAGAGCTTTGTAGTATGTTTTGAAGCCAAGTATTGTTAGGTTTCAAGAGTTGTTCTTTCTGCTCCTGATTGCATTAGCTATTCAAGGTCTTTTGTGGCTCCATGCAGATCTTTCATGTACTTGGTTAAATTTATTCCTAGAGATTTCTGTAACTCTTAAAAAATAAGATTGCTTTCTTGATTGATTTTTTAGCTGATAAACTATGGCTGTATATAAACACTAATGGTTTTTGAATGTTGAATTTGTATGAACCTTCCTGTACTGATATATTGTGTTTTTTTTAGTGATGTCTTTAGGATATTTGACCACAATGATGTGATGTTGTCTAGAACAATAGATAGGTACAATTTGAACTCCTACTTTTAAATTTGAGTGCCTTTTATTACTTTATCTTGCCTAATTGCTCTGACTTGCAATTCTAGTACTACTTATAAAAATGGAAAAAGTAGATAGACATCCTTGCCTTTTTCCAGATCTAAGAGAAAAAGCTCTCAACTTTTCCTCATTGAATAATAATTTGATTTTTCATATTGTTTTTTAGTTCCTATTTTATTTCTGACCTTTTAAGTTTCTTCTTATCTAATTTTGATGTTTGGTTTGTTTTTGCTTTTCTAGTTTCTTCAGGTATACCATTAAAATGTTTATTTGAAGTCTTTCTACTTTCTTGATGTAGGCATTTATTGCTATAAATTTCCTTCTTATTACTGCTTTTGTTGAATCTCATAGGTTTTGGTATGTTATATTTCCATTTTAATTTCATAAGACATTTTTTAGTTTTCTTTTTAATTTCTTCATTAACTCATTGGTCATTCAGGAGCATGTAACTTAATTTGTATGCATTTGTACAATTACCAATTATTATTTAAAATACCCTCTTAGTTTAGTCTTTCTTTCTAAGGCTCCAAAGAGACAAATATTCGACCATTTGTTGTCATTCTAAGGTATCTGAGGCTCTGTTCATTTTTCCCCTGTTCTCTTTTCCCTATTTTTTTTTTTTTGAGATTGGGCAAATTTCATTGATTTGTCCTATATCTCACTGATTCAGGAGCACCATATAGGGCACTTTCTGGGAGATGAATTCTGGTTGTAGGAGGACCCCTCCTTCTGGTGCTGCTGGACTCCCTGGTGCTTCTAGATCAGGAGGACACAAGGCATTTTTGTGTGTGTGTGTGTGCGTATGTTAGAATTTCCTACGTCTCCTCCCCTCCCCTCTATAATTCACAGTGGAAGTTAGTATTTTTGCCCAACTGGGAGTAGAGTGCTTCTTCCCATGGCCACTTCCCATCAGCAGAACTTCTCAACAGTCTTTCTGGCTCATCAGGTGTATCAGTCAATTTTCCATCACTGTAATTAAATACCTGATACAAGCTACTTATGAAGAAAAGAAGTTATTTTGTTCACAGTTCTGGATCTTCAAGTCAAGTGGAATAGTGTAAGTTTGGTGAAGGCCACCTCTTGACTTCACCACCTCATGGGGAATGGCAATGGTGGGAGCAGTCACAGGAGCAAACAGATTACTTTTCAATACAGAAATCTGAGAACCATGAGTGGGGCAAGCTTGTTCCCTTTATAAGAATCCTCTTGCAAGAACTCAACTCACATAAGAACTACTTTCCAAAAGCCCATCTCCAGTGACCTAAGGACCTCTTACTTGACCACACCTCCTGATACTTCCACACCACTTCATAATAGCACCATCCTATGGACAAAACCATCAGTCAGTTGAACCTTTGTGAGTTCATGTGACACAGTTGAACCATAGTCAAAGCACAGTGCCTGGTGTTGTCCTAAGGATTCCCATTTGATTCAGGGGAGGAATGAGCTGCCTGGATTTCTGTTACTGAGTTGAGAATCAGGAAATGCTAGGCCAGGTTACTTTCTGCTTTCGGGTGGGGAGTATGAAGATACCCTTTCTGCTCATGCACACTTAGGGTCCCTGACCATTCCAGCTTCCTCTTTACCCCCTTCAGAATTCTTTGGTTGACCATTGCTTTACTTCCAGGATATATGGTTGTATTTAGCAGGGAGAAGCTGGGAGAAATGAGTCTGTACTATCTTGTCCAGACAAATGCATTTTTGTTTAGCTCTCCTTTCTGGATTTGTGCTCCCCTCCTTTTCCTTGTGGTGGTTTGAGAGTGGCCCTCTATCCTCTCACTCTTGAGGGTGGATGTCAGTGCTCTGCTGCATCTGGCCGAGGTTAAAATTCTAGTCAACTGAATTTATTTTGCAGATGTGGAGTCATGGATTAACTTAAAAACAAAACTTTGAGTCCCCTAGTACAGAAATTAAAATTGAGGGAACTGGGTCAAAGATATGGTGGAATGCTTGCTTTGCCCACGATAGGCCCAGAGCTTGATCCCCAGCACTGTAAAAGGAGGGGGGGAAAGTGAGGGAGCTGCAGTTGCCCCCATAGCCCCTCTAAAGGGCAGGGTAGGTTGAACTGGCTCTGTCCTTTCCTGGCACTTAGAGGAGGGGCCGGGAGGTGGCCTTCTGGCCTTGCAGTTTCAATAACTGGAAATCACTTGCAGTTTCAATCACTAAGAGCCCTCAGTCAAGGGACTATCTTTGGCTTATCTGGAGGTAATTCCTGTACTTTGGGCACTGAAAAGGAATGGGAAAAGTGTGGAAATCATTTTAAGATTAGTGAGCATTAGAGGAGCAGATGAGATCTCTAGTGGATGGCAGTTTTTCCCTTTAAAAAGGACGTGCACATTGCCTTCTGTTCTGAAAGATAAACCAGCATCAAATTTGTCTTGTCAGGCATGATGTGTTCTATTAGGAAGACTGATTCCGCTATGTCCTGAATTGCAAAATAAATAATTTTCTTTCTGCTCCTATCCTAGCTCCCTTTTCTACTGCAAAGAGGACAGTGAGATGAGAGATGCCTTTGTTTGCCTTGGGGTCATGGTTTGAGCCATGCAAGATATTTTTGGGTCAGTCCAGTTTTGCATTTTACCCAGAATTGAAACGTTGTACTTAATTATTCTGACACAGGAAGCTGTACACCATCCCCAATTTGCAGGAGTGAGTGGAATTAAAGTTTCCTTAAGAAATTGAAATATATTGATTCTGACGCTATTAATGTAATGATTAGTAACAATAAGTTCCTCATTGTTCCTATGTTTTCTGTTTTGTGTAAGGCTGATATTTTCTTTGAGTACATGAAAATGGGTTTGACATTGATATATAAGTATGAACATAAACGGAATATAAGTACTTTAAATTAACATATAATTAACTGTCATGAATAATCACTAAGCAATAATGACTTTTTAAGTGGTTTAAACCTTTACTAAAGAGCTAATACTACAGTCTGAAAATCTTAGCTCCCTTCTGAGTGACTCTCAGGATTTGGGTGAATCATGTTCTTCCCACACTAAGGGCACTGGTGAGAGAAGCTCTATCTCGTGGTTAAGGATCCAGGTTGGGGTCCATGAGGTGCTTTCATATCCTGGTTGTATTGTTTATCGAATTCAGGCCTCAAGCAAGTTAACTCATCTCTGGGACCCCAGTTTCAGTGTACACACACACACACACACACACACTGGGGAAATATAATACCATGTATGAAATATTGTGAGTGCTAAATGAAACAACGTATGAAAAACATTTAGAACAGTATCTTGCTTATAGCAAACACATAATAGCTGCTGGCTGTTGTTGGTGGTAGGTGGTTGTTATTATTATGAAACTTTATTAGTCCTGTTATAATAAAATGGAGCTATATTGGTTCTGTTGCTATAACACAATATCTGAGGTTGAACAAGTTGTAATGAAAAGAAGTCTATCTAACTCAGATTTCTGGAGGCCCAGGAGCATGGTAACACCATCTGCTCAGCTCTGTTGATGGACCCTTATTTGTGTCACATGGGAGATGGAATCATGGCAGGACCTATCACATAGCAAGACAGGAAGCAGGGCATGGGAGTGGCCAGTCTTTCTCTTTTTTATTCAACCCTGTCGTGGGAACTACCTGGGGTCCCACAAAAACTACATAAATCCCTTCTGAGGCAGCTCCCACGAGGCTCCACCTCTTATGGATTTTACCACCTCAATATGGTCATACTGAGGACCACCCCATGAAAACTCAGGAACAAACCACATCCAAACCATAGCAGAAACCAAAGCAAGCTTGCTTAAGTTTATGGGATTCAAATAAACGCTGAAAGATCAAATCACCTTGGCATTGTTGTCTCGAACCAAGATCTGGAGTATTTGGCACAGTAATAAAGATGCCGTGGACTCACATTTAGCTTGATGGCACGTGGCCCTGTCCGAATCAACAGAGCCCTGGTTAGTGGTTGGTTGTCTCTCCCCACTTCTGACACAATCCCTTCCCCTCCAATTCCAGGGAGGGATCCTCTGCAGCTTCTCATTACGGTCTTCATAATGGTCAAACTGGAGATTAACTATGGAAGACACAAGCCCCCCCATCTGTTTCTGAAAGAAAGTAGTGTGTATTTATGGTGGTTAATTTTGTTTTACTTTGTTATTAAGAGAAGATGATATTAATACCAAATGAGTAATAAAAAATCAATTAAAATCATTTAGGGAAATTAAAATGCTGACAAGTTCATAATAGCTTTTCTGGCTGTGAAATGAGATTGACATGGAGTAACAATTGGTGGTGGACAGAAATTTGCTGAATTTATCGAAGTCTATTTCCATTAGAATGACAGCTGTGTGTAAGGGCCGGCACCAGGGCATTTAGTTATGGGGCCCGTGAGTGTGAAGGAGACAGCTAATCAAATAAGACAACTCCTACTTAATTTTAATTAGGTAAATTCCCCTTCACGTTTTAATCCCAGAAACTCGGTCATGGAGAGTGTGGAAGCAAGCAGCTGGCCATTTATTGTCTACCTCTGTTTGTTTCCCTAATAATTTTTTAAAGAAATAAACTTACAAATGTTCATACTTGATTTGTGTATTCTGAGTTAACCTCTTGAGTGAGAGGACTCAGTCAATTGTCTTTTCAGTATCTTAATTTTTTTTCATACAGCTCTACCGATTCTTTATAAAAAACATACTACAATTTGTTATGTAAAATGTAATTTGATATAAGGAACTTATATAAGTGAAGGTGTTTAGTTGCTGAAATAACAATTGTGGTACTTCTAAAATATTATCTCTAAAGGCCATTAAAACCTTTTTATTTTGGTGTTTAGGGGTCTTTTTAGCAACTCGGGTGTAAATGGGATTCTAATCTTCGTCAGTTTATTGGATTCTTGTTTCCCCAGAGTGTCGAATACAGAAAGGTAACGCATAATCAAGATTTTGTTACCATTGTGGGATCTAAGCAGGTACTTTAGTGTTTTTGGTAATCAGATTTTCTTCTATTTAAATGTACAGCTGGCAGAACATAAAATTCTTTTTTTTTGTTAATGTAAATAGAGGCATACTTTATGAATTTTGCAGCAGTCTACAAGATCTGATTCAATAATTTTAAAAAATTTATTACTGTTTTGAAGATTATGGGGAGCACAAGAAACATGTAAAGATGAATTAACAAACAAAAAAGACCCTGCTTACAAGTTTTCTATCATGGAAGACACAGATGAATGAATAATAATACGAAGCACTGGGAAATCAGTTCTAAACAGAGATAAAGTTATTTCAACTGAAAAAAAAATCTGTGCTTAGAATAAGGATTTTGTTGCATAGAAAGTGTTGGAAATGTCCTTCCAGTTGTGGAGGAGAAAGCCCACACTGTTGTTAGGGAGTGGTCAGGACGTTGCTGAATGAGGGCAGACTTTCTTTAATAAGTAGGAGATGCATCTGGAAATCCAAGTTGATTCATGCAATGATAAGCATCTCTCAGCACCTGCTGGGTGCCAGGTGCGTGCTGGCCCCGTGGCCTGCCTTCATGGTGCAGGCACACACAGTCCAGTTCCCTGGGAGCTGAGCCTCTGGTGGGCAGCCCTGCTGTGTTGTGTCTCTGGGAGCTGTTGTGTGCTTGTGAGGGTGAGAGTTCCAGGATCTGAGGGCTGTTCTATGAAGAAAATTCTGGTGAGTCGTGGATGGAAAGGTTGGACAGAAAGGTAGATGCAGAGACAGCAAGGAGAGAAGGACAAGCCTGAGCACATTGGGGCACAGAGTAGGAGGGGAAGGAAGAGGAGTAGGTGTCATCCCAGATGGCACCAAGGTGGATTCCAAAGGCCTAACCCAGTCACAGCCATCTCTCTCTTTATGTGAGAGCCTTCAAGAAAACAAAAATGTTTGTGAGGTTCAGAGTTTCTTTTTCCCTTTTCAGAATAAGTTTTTTTAGCCTCGCATAGCAAAATTAGGTATGTTCCTAAATGAAAGTATTTAAGTAACGGAGAAAAGTGGCATTGTGTTTTATCTACTAAAGATGGGATTGTCCAGGCAGAATTCACCAGGAGGAACACTGAGAAGCTTTCTTACCATTTTTCCTGAAGAATTTCCTGGAAGCTGGGTGGTGGTATCTATCTATGAATTGCTTATCACCGAGTTAGCTTGTGAACAAGAGTATTGTGTGATGAGGGGTGAGTCTTTTCCTTTGGGGCAAGGAATGGGGGTCAGGCACTTCTGTTTCCAGATTTAAAATCACGAACCCCTCTGTTTTGGTATGAAGCAAAGTTTGAGTGAAAGTGTGTGGAACTCTGTAAGGAAATGGTTGGTGATTTAGTAAGAACATTTCACACATCTATGATTTGTTTAGTCCTTCAGGCACTCATAGGAGATATTCATAAGAGCAGTGATTTTGAGTTTAGTTTAGTTAATGATTTAAAAATATTTTTTTTAGTTTTGCATAACATAATATCTTTCCATATATATATATAATTTATTTATGTGGTGCTGAGGATTGAACCCAGTGCCTCCCATACACAAGGTAAGCGCTCTACCACTGAGCCACAACCCCAGCCCCTCAGTCAGTGATTTTTGAGTGCCTGCCTGTTCTTGTAGCAGAATTCTGTATGGAATTTCTGTTGTAGAATCTGAACATTTTTTTCCTTGATTGGATAAGAGTTAGTGATGGATAGCATTTATGTGCCTATTAATAACCATAAGGTACTATTGCCTATGGGACTGGGGTGAGCAAAGGGTGGGTTGTGGGGAAAGAGAGTCTATCTGATAGGCCATAGTTTGCTGTAAAGAAGTATATAGTTGAAGTGCGATAATTCCTGCCAGCAAGGTTGAGAATCAGTGCGCCTACATAGCTGTTTATGTAGAAGAATTAGAATAGTTAGGAAGACCTAGAGTTAGATGGGCCTGAGTCTTGGTTTTAACTACCTGTTCTATGACTATGGACAAGTTCCTTGTTGTAGACTGAATTACTAAGCCTCAAATTTCCCCCCTATTATAGAATTGTCCACTGTGGCCAGGGCCTTAATCTTGGAGCATACTTCCTGGACTTCAATCATGACCTTGTGACCTGTTCTGTTTAATGAAACACTTGCAGATGTCATATAGAAGGAGGCTTAAAGGTGTCTGTGTGCCTAGTTTTGTGCTCTGATGATTCTCACTGAAAAATATATGCCCTGGAATTACTGCCCTTGAGTCTGAGCCCCAAAGAGAGAACAGGGTAACACACCTGAACCAACCTCAACCTGGAGTCCCCCAGGCAAGCACAGCCTGAATCAGCTGAGCTTTAATTAAAGTGTGAGCAAAGTAAACATTTGTAATTATAAGACACTGAGTTTGGACCTGTTTTGGGGCATTGTCGTAGAGTTTGAGAGCTAATACCCGGTGCCTATTTCCCATTCTGTATAACAGGAATATTATTTTCTTTGTTTCACAGGGTACTTCAAGGCTTAAAATAAAACCATCCTGTCAGTACTGTGCTTGACTCACAGAAATCGGGTGTAAATAAGTTACAGCTATTTTCAGTGAGATGTACAGTACACTCAAGAAGAATGTTTATATATATATATTTCTTTATTTCTCTTTCTTTCTTTCTTTCTTTTTTTTTTTTTTGGTGGTGCTGGAGATGAAACCCTGGGCATTGAGCATGCTAGTTGAGTGCTATACCACTGAGCCATGTCCCCGACCCAAGGGCATACATTTTACATGGTGGGGAATTAAAAGGAAGAAAGGTAAGGCTCTCAGATAGTTGTATATCTCCCAGGAATTACTTATTGTTTGGGTATACACACACACACACATATTAACTTATCTATTTATTTATTGGGATTGGCTCACACATATGTGTGCCATAACTTAACCAAGCTGCACATAATATGAACCATCACAACACGTTTATGGGATGACTTCTGTGTGATTGGTGGCAGTGATGTAGCAAGATAGACCAGGGGCCTGCCTTCATTCAGCTTAGAGTCCAGTGACCATTATCTTGTTTTAACTTTGAAGAAGCTCTGTAAAGTTGCCTTGTTTGCCCCCATTTAGCCAATGGAGAAATGAAGCTCAGAGAAATAAATCATTTAACTAAGGTCACACATTGGTCTACTCGAGAGATTTGACTGTTTCCATTCCCCGTGCTGCTTCTCAAGGGAGACCATTTCCATAAGATAATGGCCACCATTCAGTGGGCAGCGGCTTATATGGGTATATCCTGTAGAAATTGACTCATGAATACTTGACTTCCTGCCTGGATGGCTGTCAGTCAGTTGGACTAATGAAATGGAGATTTACTGATGTAAACTTTAAATACAATGCATGCCAAAGGCATTTATATGTGCATATTTTATATCATCAGATGGTCCTTCCAAGTAGTGGAATTGACGGAATTAGTCCTCACTCTTCTAACAAATACCATAATCCAATGAGAACCTTGTCAGGACATGAAATAAATCTATTGTCTACGCCTGTAAACAATAATTAGTTGCATAGCATAATGCAAAGTCTGCCTAATGTTTTTGCATACTAGAGATGTTGATTGTTAAAGCTTAATTCATGGATCCCTAACATAACATTGTGTTTTCACGTGTGTCCTCCTTTTTCTTGGGTACTTACTCATTGTGCATTTTATATGACAGTATGCTTGCTCCTGTTTTCCAGATCACACCTGTAGAAAGAATAATCCTTTTTGATTCATTCAGTGTTATATACTACACATAGGTACTATTTACTGTCAGGGAATAACAGGCCATCTTTGTGGTGAATATGGTATGTGATTTGCTTTATTTCAAGTTTATTTTTTGCACTGAGTTATAATTTACATTTAATAATGACACACATTGAAGCATATGGTCCAATCAATTTTTATGTATATACAGACCTGTGTAACCACCAACCTCATCAAGATATAGACTACAGGCTCTCGTATCTCTGTCCAGGCTCTCCCCAGCCATAGATGACCACTCTTTACCACCATGGGATGTCTTGCCTGCACATAAACAGTGCAAATGGAATCATAGAGTGCATGTTCTTATGCGTCTGTCTTCTTTTGCTGCCCATTATGCCTGCAATGTATAGTATTTGTAGTTACTTTCTTTATTGCTATAAAGTTTTCTATTCTGAAAATAAACTGCATTTACCTTATATATTCTATTGATGGGTATTTGGGTTGTTTTCAAGTTTTTAGCTATTTTACTTAATGCTGCTATGAACATTTTTGTTATGATTTAGATATGAGGTGGCCCCCAAAAGCTTTTGTGTTAATGCAGGAATAGTCAGAGGTGAAATAATTGGATTATGGGAGCTGTTATATAATCAGCCCATTGTAGTTTAAATGCACTAGGTGGTAGCTGTGGGCAGGAGGGGCACGGCTGGAGGAGGTGGGCCACTGGGATGAGCCCTGGAAGGTTTCATCTTCCCCACTCTCTCTGCTTCCTGGCTGCCAGCAATGGAGCAGCACTCCTCCCTCATGCATTTCCAAATGATGTTCTTTGCCTCATCTTGGGCCTAGAGCAATGAAGTCGACCTACCATGGACTAAACCTTTGGAACCGTCCCTTCTCTAAGTTGTTCTTGCCAAGTATTTTGGCTACAGAAACAAAAAGCTGAAAAATACTATTTTCATCCATATTTTTGGTGAACATAAGTACTCATGTATTTTGGTATATACTCAAGAGAGAAATTGCTCAGCCATTGGGTATACATAGGTTTAGTTTTAGGAGAGAAGTCCAGATTTTGATGGTGGTTGTACAGATTTATACTACCATGAGTGATGTTTGATGTTCCATTGATGCTACAGCTTCACCAACACTTGCTTTTAAAGTTTGGTTTGAAAATATCATAGACAAGTTCTCTTGAACACATTTATAGAGTTGTATAAGTGACTCTACTGGTAGAAATAATCCTCACATGCTGTCTCTCAGGATTTGGTTCTTGAGCTGTATGCTGCTCCTGGAAAGTACTTTCAATAAATCCCCCATGGGCTACTCTCAGATGACCTTACCCTGTAATGGCCACAGTATGTGGACACTAAGCCTGAGTTAAAGTGCTTATGATTGCATTTCATTCCTTCTGAGCAGTGCCTTAGGACCAGGCATGTTTTCTGAGGCTAGATTTTGTATAAGGGAAATAAAGAGAGGTTTTAGACTTGAAATAATTTCTCACCTTGTTCCTGTATAGCCCCCGAGGGACTTTGCTAGTCACTTGATGTTCACATGGTTGTATATTAGCAAGAAAGTGGATGTCATGCCAGCATGGGTACTTCTGTACCTCCCACTTAGTTCCCCCAACCAAAGCCTAAAGGCCAACCTGGTTTATAACTTTCTTTTTCTCTTATGATTTTAATATGGGTTCCTCTTGGTTACATGTTTTACTTGGAGTTAAAACAACCTATCTTTTACTCTGCCCTAGTTTGACAAGCCTCCAGTTGCTCTTGTTATCTCCAGCTGTCTCCAGGGCTGTCTGAGGCTTGCAGCAAAGAAAGTTGTGGGGCCAGCTCCTCCCTGTCCTCCCAGGTCTGTGCCTTTGGCTCAGCTCATTTGCCTGGGTACAGAGTGCCCAGCATGGAGCAGAGTGCAGAGTGCCTTCCTCGGGAACCAGCAACTACTCACCCTGCCTTCCCCTTCTACTCTAACCCAGAACCCATCCTGTCCTCGGGCTCATGGAAGGGGCATGTGGGGGTATGACAAACCAGCTCTTTCTCTCTCATTTTCATCAGTGTCCCCTGAGACTTTGGAAATCCGAAGGTTCAGAGTTGACTTGATTATTTCTGTTCTTTTTCTAGAATATTGATTCTGAGCAGTGGCCTATTGATCCCGAGGAGATGGTTCAGAATGCCTGGCCACCTGAATGAGGCCCTATGCCATAGGGAGGGTTGGAGGAGTAGCAGGGAGATTGGAAACCCATCAGTTAGTATTCAGAATGGTGTCACCTGCTTGCAGTTCTGGTTTGTTCCTCTTATGCTGTAACAATATGATCGACTTTCTATGTGTGAGGCACTTTTACCTGTTTAAGAGGAGCTGTTAGGGTAATGGAGGAAATGGGGTGTTATGGTTTAGATATCAAATGTCCCCCCAAAAGCTCATTTGTGAGAAACTGAAAGAAAGCTCAGAGGTGAAACGATTAGGTTATGAGAGCATTAACCTAATCAGTGCATTAATCCACTTGAACTGGGTGGTGACTGTAGGCAGGTAGGGTGTGGCTGGAGGAGGTGGGTAGCTGAGGACATGTATTCTAGTAAGTGAGAGTTTTCTCTCCTTCTTGGGGCTGTGTCCTGAGATGTTTTTCCTTTGCCACACCCTTCTGCCCTGATGTTCTGTCTCACCCAGAGCAATGGAGTTGGCTGTCTATGGACTGAGACCTCTGAAACTGTGAAGCCTCAGATAAACTTTTCCTCCCCTGTGTTGCTCGTCTTTTGGTCACAATGGTGATAAAGCTGACACAGGGGCTTCAGCGTCCAAACATTCTGAATGCTACAAGGTAAAGCCATCAGAGAATCAGGGGATGTACAGAAAGGACTCCCAAGGACAACTAAGGGGAACAGATTCTTGTGACTTTACACTGCAAAAAGCAACCATGCCAAGGAGGAGGAAGGAGGTTCATGCCACCTGAACTCTCTGTGGCTGCCGTCCTCATGGCACCAAGCTGAGGTTTCCAGCTATTTGGGGAGCAGGGCAGGATGAATTTCATGTGTCCTGGGAGCACAGCCTGGAGTGACCCTGGGCAAGACCAGCCACCTGCTTGATGTCTGCTGGGAGATGATTTATGATTAGTGGGCAGGGATGGGCTCCCTGACCTGGGTCCAGGACAGGGGTCAACTCATCTCTAGGACAGAAGACCAGGACTCCGATAGGGGAGAAGGAAGACACTGAGTATGACAGGTCAGAGCCTTAGTCACCTTCCCGCTTGAAAAGAAGAGCATCTCAGGGAGATTACTGAACACTGGCCCACAGCTTCCTGTTTATCCAACAATTCTGCATCCTCAGGAATAAGAATGTTGTCCTAACCCAGCCCCTTGTATATGCAGGACCCCAAGAACAGAAAATTCAATTTCAATCTGTTAAGCTCAACTGACTTCATTACAAAAATAGATTCATTTTCCTAGAGAATTTACTCCAAGAAGGATTTCTATATTTTTCTTATTATTGTGATATTAATTGGAATAATGATATTTTTTGCCCTCTTTAAAACCAACAGTGGGTATATCACAAAGAAGGTTAAATTTTAAGACAGTAGTCTGGAGCAAATAGAAAAATTCAATGCAATATTAAAATACCTGCCTCATTTCCCTTTCTTCCTGGTATGAGTGGTACACAATGATGAGGTTTTTCCCAAATAGCCTAGGTGGAATCTTCAGCTCCAGAAATAGAAGGAAATGTATGATTGGAGAAACTGAGGAACAGAAAGCCACAAAAAGGCCAAATAAGATTATAATAATTATAATTAGCTATACCAGCTATTTCCTCAGTCAAGCCAGTGAATTAAATTCTTTGGGATTACTCAGACTCAATTTGAGACATTAGAAAGGCATACAAGGTAATTTTATTTACTTTAAAATGGGAATCCATAAAAGCAAACACAGTTTAATACTATGCTTTTCAAATGAACTCTCTGCCAATTTTCAATCGTGTAGCTGTATAGCAATAAGACAATCTGAAGTCAGATCTCTGTACTTTTAAGTTCTTTATTCTACTTCCCATTTGTGGACTTCTCAGGAACAAATCAACAGTATTCTAGTACAGCCCACTAACCATCTCTCTCTCTCTCTCTCTCTCTCTCTCTCTCTGTTAGGCATGTCTATTTCTGCATTTCCATTTCATCTTCCTGTGAAACTGTACAATGTCCCATATTTTACATTTAGCTTTTGTCATTCTTAAACTCAAGTTTCTTCATTGTGCCGGAGTCTGGGCTGCTTCTGCTCTATTTCTCTTCCTCATTTCTTTTCTGTCAAATCCTAATTTTTAATAGTCAATGTCCTTGCAGCCACTGTAGGACTCTTTTAGTGTGAGAGAAAGATAGCCAAAAACTTGGCACTTTTAATTAAAGAAATAAAAGAATCAATGGTCAAGACTATTTGTTTTCATTTTGTTGTGTGTGTGCATGGGAATTTTCATATTTTAATTTGGGTAGCATATGTTTCTGGAATGGAGTTGATTTTTACACTACTAATTGTTGCTGTATTTAGGCCTAAGGGGAGTTTGGGTAATATTTAAAAAGCATTGACAAAGCAGTTTCCAAATGTTTCCCAAATTATTTGAAATTGAATATTTGTTTTATACTCCAAGAAATAAGGGTCTTCTTGTTAGTTATTAGTTTAGAATAAATTTGTTGGGGCTGGGGATGTGGCTCAAGCGGTAGTGCGCGCACCTGGCGTGCGTGCGGCCCGGGTTCGAGCCTCAGCACCACATACAAACAAAGATGTTGTGTCCACCGAAAACTAAAACAAACAAACAAAAAAAAAAGAATCAATTTGTTTATATTGCAATCTTACAAATTTAAATTTGAGTTCTACCTCTGGCTAAATAAAAATTAATAATATAAAAGAAAACATGAACAAAGAGAAAACAAAAACCTGGGTTTGTTTCACTCATGCTCATAGTAGTGCTATTAACAATAGCCCAAAGTCAAATATAACCCAAATATTCATCAGTATAAGTGGATAAATGAATTGTGATTTCTACATACAATAGAATAATATCCTTGAAAAGGAATGATGAGGTAGTGATAAATACTACAATATGGATAAACCTCAAAAACATGCTAAGTGAAAGAAACCAGACAACAAGGTCACATATTGTGGGATCCCATTTATATAAAATATCCAAAATAGGTATATCCACAGATAGAAGCAGGTTGGTGGTTGCCAGAGGCTGGGGGAAAAGAGAGAATGGGAAGTAACTGCTTAATGGATATAGGGTTTCCTTTCACAGTGAGAAAGGTGTTTTGCAACTAGATAGACATGGCAGTCTCACTGTGAATGTATTAAATGCCACCAAATCATTTAGTTCAAAATGGTGAATGTTGTGTGAACTACACCTCAATTATAATTGAAAAATAACACCCCCAAACTATGTTTGAAGGCACTAGAACAAATGCAGCAAGGGATCATAGAACTAAGATCCCAAAGAAATAAGTCTGACTTTTGGGAACATTTTTCTCCTTGACGTATTTACACCAGTTCATACTGAATAAAGCTCCTAGAATACTCATAGTGTCAGAGACTAAAAATGCAGTTAAGAGCCTGCCCAAAGTCAAGGGTCCTGTTTGAACAGAAAATGGCTGAAAATATATGTTTTCATTTGTGATTCCTAAGGAGTTGTAATCGGTCTTAAATTCCCATAACTGTGACAAAAATGTTTGTGAAAATCAACTTTAAAGAGGAAAGGTTTATTTTGGCCCATGGTTTTGGAGGTTGGAGTTCATGATAACTTGGCTTTGTTGTTTCTGGGCCAGTGAGGAGGTGGAACATCATGACAGGAAAGACCTGGTGGAACAGAACAACTTACCTCATGGTAGCAGGAAGGAGAGAGAGAGAGAGAGAGAGAGAGAGAGAGAGAGAGAGAGAGAGTCGGGAGTGTGGAGGAGGTGGGGGGGCTGCTGGGGAGAGGAAGGGCTTAATGCCAAAATATACCCTTCAAAGACATGCCCCTGGTGACCTACTTCCTCCCACTAGGTCCTGCCTCCTAAAAGTTTTTACCACCTCCCAATAACCTCACTAGATTGGGACCAAGCTTTTAACATATCAGCCTTTCAGGAGATATTCCAGATCCAAATTATGTTATAATCTAAACATGTGAGTGAGCTAGAAATAGGCCAGCCATCACAAAGACTGAAGCCTAGCACAATCTCTTCTCACCTTCTCTAAGTGCCCACAAGAAAAGAGGTAATATTCTCTCTGGAGAAAGATTATATTCTTCCAAGCCTAAGTTATGTTTAACATTTTTCATGCATAATTTCTAGCCATCAGTAAATAATTAGTATGAAAACACAAAAAGTTACCAAAACCAAGCAACAAAATGGACAAAAGAAATAGACCTGATTATTAGAGTTATCAAATCCAGATTTAAAAATAGCTATAATTATTATTCAGGCAATTAAATAACATAAAGAATTGGATGAGACCTATAAGCAGGTAAAACTAGAAACTATTGGAAAATATAAAAGCCTAGATCTAAAAGTTTAACTGAAATTAGAAACTCAATAACAAATTTACGTACAGATTAGATGCTGCTAAAGAGAGAAATGGTGAAGTAGAACATAGATTAATGTCTAGGTGAAAACACAAATGTACCAAACAGAAGAAAGTACAAGTGCATGGGATATGGTAACAAGATCTAGTGTAAATATGTGTAGAGTACAAAAATTGAGGAAAGAGGGATGGAGGAAGGGAGGAGAGAGACAAATATTGTTTGAACAGAAAATTTCTGAAAACATGCACCATGAAAACATTAACCAAAAGAAAGTGAGTGCTAACTATAATATTATCATATGATTAGATATTGAGGCAAGGATAATTACCAGAGAAAATTAATGATAATTATTCTAATTATGTAGTTGACTGATAGATAATCCAAAGCAAACAAAGCAAATGAAAAGTAGCCTAAAAGGAGAAATCAACAAATCCATAATCACTGTAGAAAAATTTCACCTTTTTAAAAGTGATTGATAGAACAATTACACAGCAATTTCCAACTTTTTGTTCTTGGGTCCCCTGTAAACCTTAAAATTTTTTAAGGACTCTAAAAAGCTTTTGTTTATATAGTTTTATATTTATGACATTTAATATATTATATACTATATACATATATATTATATGTAATATTATATATATGATGTATATGGGTATGTACTGTGAAAATTAGGCATTTGTGAACATACAATACATAGATATATACTTAAAATTATAAACCAATACATATTCATAGTAATACATTTTATGTAAAATAACTACATTTTCTAAACATAAAGGTTAGTAAAAAGATTGTCATTATTTTATAATTCTGCAAATTTTGTTAATGTCTGGCTCAATGAAGATATAGAAAATTGAAGACAAACTATATATTTTGATAGGTTGCTTTGGTTAAAGTATAAGGAAAAAAATCCAGCCTCACAAAATCTTTGGAAAAAGGGGGAATATTTTAATACCTTTTTCAGTAATTGTGGCTATTCTTTGATACACCAAATGTGATAAGTGGTATGTTCTTCGAGCTTAGTTGCAAAGTGGAATTTGAAGCCCTATCAATGAACTTTTAATAATGCATTTCATAAAAATTCATTGGCTTATTTTGCACTTTGAAATATTGTTAACTCATTCAGGATTTTGTAACACTATGCATTTGTCATTTGGAAAATATTTACTGAGTTATGTAGATCTTTAAAATGTTGTCATATTTCATTTTATGATATGAAAAAAACTCACCACCATCAATTTCATCAGAAAATTTTGGATTAAATTAAAATGAGGAATTTTGTTTACCAGGACACATTGGTGAATATGAAATGGTAAGCTAGAGAGAGAATAAGCAAAGATACTTTTAATGAATGCAAGGTACTAAGATTTTATATTCAAAATGTTTAACTACTTTAAAATAACCACAACAATAATAAGGATAGCACAGTAGAAATCTGGATGAAAGGCTTGATGCACTTCATAAAATAGGATATCCAATTGACCAATAAATGAATACAGTGATACTCATTCTCACTAGTGATCAGAAAAATTCAAAAAAACCACAATGAAATACCAACACAGGCAGCCCCCTAGAATTACTAGAATAAAAAGGTGAAAATATCAATATTGACGACATTGGAGAATTCTAAAACTGTAAACTCTGTTGATAGTAGTGATATTGCTCCACCAATTTGTACAATTGACAGTCAAAAGCTGAATATTTGCATGCTCTATAGCCCAACTCCATTCTTAGAATATAATGAAAATGAGGCACGTATGTGCATCAAAAGACATGTGTAAGAATGTCCATGGCACCAATATTCCTAACAGCCTCAAACTGGAAACAACCCAAATGTCCTTCAATAAGAGAATAGATCACTAGCCTGGGGTATATTTTTACAGTGGAATCCTGTACAGCAGTCAGTCGAATCCATTGCTGTAAGTAGTGACATGGATACATCTCACAGAGTGTGGAGTGAATGGAGCCAGGCACAAAGGAGTATGTAGTATATTATTTCGCTTTTTGTCAAGGTCAGAAACAGGCAATGCTAAGCTATTGTGTAGAAAGTCAGGATAGTGTTTCCTGTAGGTTGGATGGGGTGGATGAGTCTGGGAGGGAGATCCTGTGTTTCCTGACTTTGTGTTGATTCATTTAACTACTTATTCACTTTTCTCTTTTGTATTTTATACTTTAATCAAAGTTTATGTGAAGAAAGAAATGCCTATTAGAAAGTTAACCATATCCATATCACAAAAAGCTTGGCAACAGTTCAAAGAGCACAACACCACAATGCCTCGAGCTGTCTTCCTTTGTCATTGTGGTTAGAATTCCTTCTCAAACATTCACAAGGGGTGTGAGCAGAGCAAAGTGCTTCCTTCTAAATTCCTCACCAGTAAAAAAGGCATTTTAATAGTCATCATTATTATTTCATGTTGTTTTTAGGACCAGGTAGAATACCTTTAATATACTCAGCATTGTGTTTGGCTCATAATTAACACCTTGAATNCATTCAGTAGTGCATTTAGCACACATCTGCCTATGTGCCACAGGAGTCTTGCATAGTGATGTTAACAATGCTGAGATTCATGGCAACATAGTAAGTCTGTAAGCATCAACTATAGAGAGAAGCTGTGGCCTTGACATTGTATGGATTGCAGACTCAGAGAACACAAAGTAGCCTTTTGAAGGCACTTTAAATTAACCAGCCTAGCTAGAATTTCAATGGCTTTTCTTGGTCAATTTCAATGTTACTTTTCTTGGTCAATCTCTTTCTCTCTCCCCCAACACTTGTGAGTATCTGCTAAAAAATAGATTTAGAGGTGTAGGGGAATAGGATCTTGAAAGCTGAGGTAATTTACAAACCTAATTTCTTCAGTAGGTCCTTCCTAAGAGCGTGGCGTGAGTTTGAGAGTGTCAGCTTGGTCGGCATTGTGAGTGATCTTCAAATATGGTGAAGAGTGTCTTTTGTGTGACATGTTCCTATTATTTACCTGTAGGTGGATCATCATTGACAGAATCAGAAAATGTTTCAGTTTTTCAGAGGTTGCTCTAAAGAACAATTAGTAATTTTCTGAAACAATTTGAATTCAGATATTAATTAGTTTACACAGACAAGCAAAAATCAGTCAACTGGTTTTAAAAGATATTCCTTAGTTATTTGTTATTGACACAATGTCTGTATATATTTGTAAGGTCCAATGTGATGTTTTGATTCATTTAAGTACTGGGGAGTGGTGAACTCAGGATAAGTGGCATACCCACCACCTTCAACTTGTATTATTTCTGTATGCTGACTACATGCAAATTCCTCTCTTCTATTTTGAGATATATAGCTTATCACTGGCGATTGTGTTCACCCTGCCATGTCATAGAACACCAGAACTTCCTGCCCTATCAAACAATAACATTACAGAAAGCCCTAAGGAACGGTGAATTCTGACAAACCTCAGGCTTATGGCAGATTGGAAAAGGAATTTATCTTGCTTGGTCCATGTCTCTCCTTCCCCCTCCACTCCCCTCTTCTCCCCAGTCCTGGCAACCAGTATTCTGCCCTCAACTTCTATAAGATCAACCAGTCAACAGTTTTTAATTGCTGCCCTGCCTTTGTTTGCTGTGAACTATTCCCCAGTAGAAATGACTCTCCTTGGTCGAGTGCTTTAGCATCCCCAAAGCGCCTGTCTCATTTCTCTCATTTGGTGCTTACTCAATACCTGTGAGGTGGGTGTTCACGCTTAACCACACTTTACAAATGTACAACTCAAGCTGTGGAGAGTAGAAAGCAACCCCAAGAATAGGGTGAATTCCCTTTCTAATCTGCCACGTGACCTCAGTTTTGTGGGCGTTCTCCCAGACCTATTCCTCTGGGTATTCTATAAAATGAAAACAAATAGAACCACTGTAATTATAATGGCAACCCATCTGTGAATGGTTACTCATGCTTATAAAAATTAGTTATATGATTACATTTGAAATATAATATAGGACTATGTCTATTTATTTAAATTAATTATTAATTATTTAAATATGCAACATAATGAAGACTAGTTGAGCCATTTTATTCGTATAGGTACTTTTTTTTCCCCTTAAGTAAGTTTGATTCTGAGGCCAGCCTCTGAGTTTTGCCACTTTGGTATTTCCCATTGCTGTTGGCCCATGGGGTAGGGGGATTATTACAGGAGGCAACTGTGAAGGATCCCCTGTCCTTTTGAATCAGCTGCACTAAAGGCACACACAAATTCATATATCTTGCTCTCAGTTTCATTCCTTTGTGTAGAAAAATGTGGTTTACTATCACTTATATTTATATTTATACGTCTTGCTGAATTTCTGCTTCTCAGTGGGACCGCCTTTGCCATGTGCCTCTAATGACTCTTCCTCATTCTGCTTGAAGTTTCACTTTGACAGTCTTTTGTTAATTAATGAAATTTTCTTATGAACTTTGCAAAGTGAGTCTCAAGATAACTGAAGACATTGCAGAGCCCATGAATATAGACACGTTGCTTTCATGTCTCTGGTAACCATTGGCCTAAATGCTTTCAATAATGCTTCACATTACCTAAGCTAAAAGCACACAGTGGCAACTGTGAAAGAAAAGACATGTCAAAGAAATAATAGAAACATGGTAAAAAAATCTCAGAAATAAATCTTCATTTTCTTACCAGCATCTCTGGTCCACAAAAAATAGTTTAATCTCATTGTGACAAATGACAAAATGCACAGTTAATGTACTTTGTAGTGAAGCTGCTGTACATGTGACCAGGGCCTCTGTCCCCCCATTTAACGGCCAAGTTTTTGGTGAAATACTTTGAATCCTATTATTTTTTTTTCTCAAGTAGGACCTAAAAAATAGGTCCTATTAGCTGAGGGATCTGGAATGTTTCATTGAGAATGGCATCAGGAATGTTTAGGATTTGGATACAGGGAGCTGAAGGAACAAGGTGTTCCCAGTGGAGAACAGGACAGAGAGAGGTCTGTGGAAATGCTCAGAATGTGATGTAGGCAGAGAAAGTTTGCATTTGATTGGAGACGAGGAACAGGTAGTGGATAGAGAGCAGTAACGTGAGAAAGGTGGGCTGGGCTGGTTATGGAGTATTTTGGATTCTTTCATTTACTCCCCCTATACTTGGACATTTGTAATTAAGTTTTAGAAAAACTCACACGTATTTTGTACTTTCCCAACAGAATCTCACTTTATCTCCTGAGCATTATTAGTATGGAAGATTGGTGTACCTTCCTCTGTAAGATTGTCTCTACAAATTATAGAATGGTTTTCAAATGTCACTGTGTTGTTGAGACTCTGATTTACATAGTTCCTGTGGGATGACATTAAGGAATCTGGCTTGTCAAAAAAGGAGGTCAGTGAGAAGTGGGGAGAAAAAAAAACATCTCATGAGCTAAAAGCAGGGTTGGTGTACTGTAGCTTTGTATGGCCTGTTACCTAAGAATGGCTTTACATTTTAAATGGTTGAAAAAAAAGAAGCCTGCTATTTTATGACATGTGAAAATTATATATAATTGAATTTCAGTGTCCATAAATTTTACTGGAACCCAGCCAAAGTCCTTTGTCTACATATTGTCTGTGGCTGTTTTCATGCTATAATGACAAAACTGAGAAGTTGCAGCAAAGACCATCTGGCCCCCAGAGCCTAAATTTACTATCTGGCCCTTCACAGAGAAAAGCTTGTCAACCACTTGTCTAAGGTAGTGGTTCTCAAAGACTTTAGAGTATGTCAGAATCACCTGGAGGGTTGGTTAAACACAAATCACTGGCTCCCACTCCCAGAATTTTAAATTCAGGAAGGTCAGGCTTAAGAATACACATTTCTAGCAAATGCTCAGGTCACGTTGAGGGTCCTGGGACAACCCTTTGAGACCTACTGGTCCAGTGCAGTGGTGCTCAGACTTTAATGCGCTTGGAAATCATTTGAAGAGCTTGTTAAAATGCAGATTCGGATTTCTCAGGTCTGGAGCAGAGCCTAAGAGTCTACATTTTTAACAGGCTCTGGAATAAAACCGTGTATCAAGTGTCCAAGTCTGATACACTTGGGTAAGTATGGCTTGCTTTGTCTTTTTTGCCTGACATGTTGACACAGCCAAAGGAATAGACTTCTTCTGAGATGGGGGAAAGTCTGTGTGACTAGGCTGTGAGCAGCTATTTGGAGAAATAAAATGAACTGGAGACTCTAGGATGGTAAGCAAAGAAATACGCTTGGGCTCTTTAGGCTAATTTTTGGCTCATGAGGATATTTAATTGTCTTTGATGCTACCCTATATACATGACTGAATACACAATAATTAAAATTTTTCACTTAACTGTTTCTTTATTGTGACTGAGTTTATTCTCATTACTGTGGCTTACATAAGATTTTATCTTACTTTATATGAGTGTCTTAATTTGAGCCTTGGATGTGTTAATTAAAATTTTACTGGAATTCATGCTTTGGCTGTTACAGACTTTGGCTGAATAGTAAGCATTTTTCCTGCATCCAGGGGTGCCATCAAAGGTCTGGCACTTGGCAGATGCTTAGAGATGGGTATACAACTTGGACCTGAATTAGAGATTAGGAACTGGACTATTGCTTTGTGAGATGTGGGCTAGTGTCAATTTTCTGGAAAGATAGTTCTTAAGAAAATAAATTAATTTTATAATTTCATTTGGATGAAGTATATAAAAAGGTAACATCCAATATGTTTGTCAATGATTTGTTGATTTAGGGAACATGTCCTCAAAGTATCTATTAAAGTTACATGAGGATTTTAGTTTTTGCAAAATAAAAAAAAATGTCTGTTACTATTAATGGAAACAAACTATGAATGTGATTTCACCTTGGAACCAAAGCAGGCTCCTAATCATATGCATTGCTTTTTTTTTTTTTTTTTTTTTAAGCACTGGGAATTGAACCAGGGCCTTAAGCATGATAGGCATGTGCTCTACAACTGACTACATCACCAACCCATCGCATACATTTGATTTAACACATTCTTTTTTTTTTTTGTACTGGGAATTGAACTCAGGGGCACTCAATCCTTAAATCCCAGCCCTATTTTGTATTTTGTGTTGCTGAGGCTGGCTTTGAACTTGCAATCTTCCTGTTTCAGCCTCCCAAGATGCTGGGATTACAGGTGTGTGCCATTGTGCCTGGCTCATTCAACACACTCTTAAAGTATAAAACTCTAGTATCATAGCACTTGTATCTCCAGTACCTCACAAGTCTTGCCAGTGCTAGTTGATTGATTCTTAAAATTTTTATATTTAAGAAAAAGATAGAAAGAGAATTGTTTTTTGCTTTATTTTACTTTTTTCATCTCTTTCACCAGAGAAAGGAAAATATAATAATAAATAATAGTGTGTTTGCTATTCTTTGTTAAAGATTTTGAAGATGCTCTTGAAAATACAGCCTATCAAAGCCTTTTACAAAATGGGGTGTATAACCCCATAGTTAAATTTTCATCCAAGGCTAAGACAACTTTCCAACTGAAATTCTTTTGAGGATAACAGAAAAGATGACAGTTCATTTCCACGGCATACTTGTGCAGTCAAAAATTATTGATGATGTTTGTAATTTTGTTAATATTAAAATAATTTTGCTATTAGTCTGACCTCCAGAATCTAAGCTCCTTCAAGGCAGGGATCCTGTACCCAAGTGCCCACCGAACAATTGTTTACTCACATATGTGACTTCCATATTCCTCCAAGCAAATAATACTTTACCTCAGATGGTAGATAGGAGGGTTTTCAACTGATCCTAATTCATCTACATAATTTTAAATAATCTCTCTATTTTAAGAAGAAAAGGCTCAGGTCCAAAGATAGAAGTTTAAAGGGAGGCAATTTTGGGTTCCGTAGGAGAAGGAACTTTATAACTCTTTAGGGCTGCTCAAAAATAGAATGGGCTGTCTCCTTAGACAGTGACAGTACCTACAATTAGAAACGCTCAAGCAGATGGCAGACACCTACCTGTCAGGGGATCTGTGGGTGGGATTCCTCTATTAGGCAGGAAGTCAGTCTTGGTGACTTCTGAGAGTTTTCCTTATGCTACTATAGCTTCTTCCCTTACTTCCATAAAATAAACTGCTTCCAGTCTGTTCAAATGCCAGAGGTGGCTTCCTAACCTGTTGGCAACATGTTTTCAAGTGTCATGGTGGACAGTTAATGCCAAGCTTTTATTATGGAGATGTTAGCCATTTCTTATTTCACAGGAGTTGGGGTTGGGGAGAAGGAAAGGAAACATGTCCCCAGGTTCCATGTGGCTTTATATCTTATAACATGTGTCCATCCTGGTTTGCAATTTTATAAGCTCAATTCAGATCTCAAGGACAGTGTGTGCCTGCCCCCCATTCCCTGTTGGATGTCTGCTGGATTCCTTTGGACTTAAAGTTGTCCTGGGAGCTCTACCAACTTATGATATTGCTTAACAACATTTCGTTTTCTTTTACTTTGTAGAGAATATGTATATTTCTTCAGATATAAAAAAGAATACGCATATGTACAGATTGGTTATTCCTAATCCCAAATGCTTGGCACCAGAACTGTTTGAGATTTCAGAGGTTTTCGAATGTTGGAATGTTTCCAAAGACTTTGTTGGTTAAGCATCCCTAATCCTAAAATCCAAAGTCCAGAATGCTCCCAAATCTATTAACATTTTGGATTTAAGATTTTAGGATCGAGGTGCTCAATTTGTAATAGTATATAAATGTGTGTTTCTTAATAAATGTTTATACTTATAACTTTTTTATGACAATGACTGAAGTTTACCACAGTTCTGTGGTGTAAATTCACATTGCTGTGCTCCCTATCTCTAGAACTCCTATGCATCTTGCAAAGCTGAAACTACCCATTAACAAGAATTCCCTGTGTCTCCTCGCCACCCAGAGCTGGCAACCGCCCATTCTACTTTCTGTCACTATGAACCTGATTATACCTATATTGTAGCATGTGCCAGGATTTCCTTCCATTTTAATGAATGACTTCCCATTGTATGTATATAGCCCAACTTTTTTTATCTGTTCATCTGTTGGTAAACACTTGGGTTCTTCCAACTCTTGGTAATTGTGAATATTGCTGCTGTGAACGTGAACATACAAATATGTTTTGAGACCTTATTTTCAATTTTTGGGAATATATATTCTGAAGTGGGATTGCTGGATCATATGGTGATATGTTTTGTATTTTTCAGTGTATGAGTCTTTTGTCTCCCTGATTAAATTAGTTTCTAACTATTTCACTCCTTTTGATGCTATTATAATTGGAAATGTTTTCTTAATTTTCCTTTTCAATTATTCATTGCTAGTGCATAGAAATGTGACTGATGTTTTTATGATCACTTTGTATCCTGCCACTTTGCCAAATTTATTTACTCGTTTCTTAGAAGATTCTTTAGAGTTTTCTGTGTACCAGATCATGCTTAAGCAAATGGAGATAATTTTATTTACTCCTTTCTCATTTGGATGCCTCTTCTTTTTAGTTTTTCTTTCTTTCTATTTATTGGTTTTTGATTTATTTATTGCCTACTGACTCTGTCTAGGACTTCTGGTACTATGTTGAATAGAAACAGTGAGAGTGGACATCCTTATCTTGTCACTGATGTAAGAGGAAAAGCTTTTAGTCTTGTACCACTTGCATTTTCCCCAGTACCATTAGGGTAACCAAGTCAGAAGACCTGACTTGGACAACATGATATCTGTGAGTAAGTGATTGACAGAGCATACTGGCCAGAGTAAAGCAGGCTAAGGAAGGTGAGGGTGTGTCTATCGATGATGGTATGCAGATGTGCAGCCTGCTCATGGAACGCTTCTTCCCCAGGGGAGTGTACCAGTGCAGATGCTAGGGTGACATTTGAAAAAAAAAATACCAGAATGTGTTTTCTATTCTGTGTCACAAGTGTGCCCATTTTTCCTTTTCTGGAAAAGAAAATTTCCTTATCTGATGTTTTTAATTAGAGAGGCAATACATATTTGTTTTACTAAGTTAGTGCATAGAAAACTTGACACAAAGATTATACTTGGGCAAAGTGATTAATCTAATTCTCTTTCCAATCCAACGCATCCTTCCTAAGATAATCAGTGGTAATAGCCTAGTACATGTCTTTCCAAAGTTTTTCCCCTTCCCCACCAGAAATGAGCTTTTCTTTCCCCCGTGTGTACACTGTGTATTTTGTCTAAACAGAATCTTTTTATGTTATTTTTCAATTTAACAATAGTCATGCACATCCCTGCAAATTGATAGAAGAAGTTCTAACCCCCGTTATTTTTTTTTCTCGTATACATGGGAGTATATATATATTGAATTTTCTTTGAGATTTTTTTTTTCCCGATTTCACTTATTTCTTTTCATTACTGTAAATTGCCCATGTGAATTGTATGGGATCTTCCTATGCTTTCCCTCTATGCCCAAATAACCACATAAGAACATATGAACACAAAAAGGTCTGGGAATAGCTTGCCTACTGTATTCAATGGTATATTAAATATACTTTTCTGTATCTTAATTTTCCACACAACTTCATAGAAGTACCTTCAACTCAACCTGTATACCTTTAGTGCATTCTTTGATAGCTGCATAATATTCTATGATATAGACCCATTACTCATTATTCAACTGTTAGTTTATTAATAAGCATTTGTTTTGTTTCCTTTCTTCCTTTAGGAATAGTGGTATAATAAACTTATTTGCACATTTATTCTTTTGTGCTGGTATTTTTATTTTGACACTAGAGTATTTTGAAATCCCATTAAAGGGTATCTTTGGCAATAGATGTTGATTCTAAACTTTTCATAACAATTGCCAGTAGCAATTTATGAGAGTATCCTTTTTCTGACATCTCTGTTAGCAATAAACATTCATTCTTTCATGTATTATGTTGATCTGAATGAAAAGAGTGGATTTGAACAGCTTTCAATATACTTGATCTTTTGGATCTCGGCTTTTCTGGGAGTTGCCTAGGCATTTCTTTTTGAACATTTCCTGTAGTCCCCCACCCCCAATTTCTAAGAGGGATCTTTATATTATCAATATTAGCATTTTATTTAAAATTTCTTTTACAAATATCTCCTCAAATATATTACTTCCATACCTTCCTTGTGATAGATTTTGTGTTTTTTAAATATTTTTTAAGTTGTAGATGGACACAATACCTTTATTTTCTTTCTTTATTTTTATGTGGTGCTGAGGATTGAACCTTTATTTTTATGTGTGCTGAGGATTAACCTCACACATGCTAGTCAACTGAGCCTTAGATTTTGTTTTTATAGAAGTTTTAGATTTTCATATAGCCAAATATATATCTTTTGTTTTGTTTTTGTTTTTGAAATAAGAACTCCATGTATCCCTAGGTTATCCATAAATTTTCTTTTAGAGCCTATTGTTTTATTTTTGACATCTAACTTTTACCTTATGTAATTCATTTTTATGTATGAGGCAAGAAAAGAAATTAATTTTCTTCCAAGTAGTCAGCTGAAGGGGCCAGCACCATTTATTAAGGTCCAAAAATATATCAAAGGAGGATTTGAAACTTTTCTTATTGCACATAAAAGCATAGTATAAGGTCTACTATGGTAAAATGAATATGATAGACAAATAGAGTTGACCCTCTGTATCTCCAGGCGCCACACTCATTGATTCAATCAGAATAGTAAAAAAATTGCATGTGTATCAAATGTGGACAGACATTTTTCTTGTTTATTCCCTGAGCAATATAGATTACAACCATTTACATTAATATTATAGGGGATTTGGAGATGACTTAAAGTATATAAGCTGTCTGTGGTTTCTATGCAAATGTGACATTATTTTATATAAGGGATTTGAGTATCTGTGGATTTTGTTGTTTGCAAGGGGTCTGGAACCAGTCCCCCATGGCAACTGAGGAAACTATATCAAGGGAAAAGAATGGAGATTCCAGAAATAGAGCCTAGTGGAGTTAATTTTATATATATATATATACGACAAAGTAGTATTTGAATTCTATAGGTAAGAGAGTGAAATATTTAAGCAATATCTACTTTCTAGAAAATTTCAGGGGGAGGGAATTAGAATTTGCAGAGTGTATTTATTTTCACTAACAACACACATAATTCCAAAGTCATTTGCCAACAAATTCCAAAAATGCAGAATCTCTGCTCAAGAAATTCTCAGTGGCTCATCTTGAATGAATTTTAGTGATAGTAACAGAAAAAAATCAAGCCATTTCCTGGCTCCACACTGTGCATGTTGACAGGTCTGAGTGATCTCCCAGTGTGTTCCTTCTAAATTTCAAGGCACTAGGGATGACAAAGTTTTCTTCTGTTAATTTCTGCTCATTATTTTAGGCATCCAGAGCATTGGCATCACCTTCTAGCTGAGCACATCTGGACTGAATTAGGGTGGGCTCCTTTATTTATTAATGTACTTACAGTGACCCATGTGTGTGGAGGGGTTGGCAGTGCTGAGAGGCTCTCAGTAGGAAGGGATTGTTGTAGGACCATTTGAGAAGTGGAGCCAGGAAGCAGAAGAAGGATTTTAACAGGTGGATATTCCAGGCATGGGCAAGGTGACCTTTTGAGACATGAGTGATATAAGCAGATGATCACAGTGACCTGCCCCTGTGGGGAGAGGGAGCAGTGATCAGGTTAGGAGTGAGTGATCAGAGGCGGGCTTCCTGCATGGGGACTTCCGCAGGGTGCTGAGTCTTTCTGGAAGTTCTCCTCTAGGAGCTTGGGAAGTCTTTTTATAGCCTGACCTCATTTGGCTTGTTCTCTGTTGACTGTGCCTAAAACAGCTACCATATACAGAGACATGTCAGGTGCCAAAGTTCATTAGGCACTTCCTATGCGAGAGCAGTGAAGTCAGTGGGTAGATCTTAGTATTACAAATAAGAAAATTGAAGTTTAACAGACTGGCATCCCCAGAATTATGTTGATTGGCAGAGCTGTGGTTCGGTCTGGTCTGTGTGGGTCCAAAGGCTGTGCCCTTTCCACTCTAAGGCACATCTCCTACCCTCCCCTGCAGCATGGTACATTGGAATGCTCACCACCTGCCTGCTGTAATGCCAGCCTGGCATTAAATAATTTTTGTGACGTTTCCCATAATGTAGCTCACATTACGCACAGTTCGCCCCATGCATAATTGAATTGACTTTAAAAATAAAATATAGATACCAACTAAAAGTGGATTTATAACTATCTGGAGATGGCCTTTGTGCAGCACGGTGTTTAAGAAAAGCCTTTTATCTCATTGTCAGCATTAAGCCGTGCCAGCCATAGCCAGTCACATAGGAATGTGGTGGCCCACTTAGATTCTCTTTAATTGCTCACTATAAATAGCATAATGATGCTGCCATAAAAAGACTACTCTAAGGGAGGAGCTCTGTGTGACCCATATATGTGATGTTTTTCTAGGTATCTGTGTCTGGCAAAATGGATGGCTACGGACGAGATGGTCTTCATTGCTGAAGTGAAAGCTTCATTTCTAAGCCAGTCATTTCTTTCCTCCCTGACCTTCAGATCCTGTTGACTCTCAGTCATTCCATTCTGGCTTCATCAGTCTCACGTGTCATGTAGAATTCCAGCACCCACTTGAGCTGGTCCCAGAAAGAAGTGCCTCCTGAGTGAGCCCTGTCCCGAGACCTAAGAAGAAGCCATTGTGGACGTTGTGGCATGGTCTTTCTGCTCTGGCAGTTGTGGGAACCTGGACACCGTGCTGGGTGAATTTCCTTGATTCAATCATAGTGTCTTCTCTGCCAAGGTTCTCACCAGCCTTTGTCAATCATCTCCCCCGGCAGGGCAGTCGCACCCCTTGAGGCTCCCTCTGGCTAGAGGCTGTGAGTTGTTCCAGGTTAATTAAGTGTGTTTGCAGCAAATCTGTGCTCCTTCTGGTGTCTGTTTACCCCTCATTCGCTTTAGGTTGGGTCCTGACCTTTTATAGAACATCTCTTCAAAACTTGGTTACTTGGTTGTTTTCCCACCAAAATCTTTCTTATCAAAAAGAATAGAATCCATAGGATTGCAAGTTTGAAAGCAGAGGGATTGGTGGGTAAAAGGACAGACAGCATAAAGACTCAGACTCTGGGGCAGTGTGTGGACTGTGGAAAGACAGATCAAATATTATGACTTGGAAGATTAAGTGGTAGAGGGAGAGGGAGTCTGGGGGTCATGGGGTGGCTGGATGGATGAGCTGGTGGGCAGAATGTGTGCTGTGGATGAGGGAAGCTCATCATCCCGGAAAAGAAGCAATGGCTTTTGTGGCCTGGGGCTAAAGCGCCTCTGCCTTTCTGCAGGTGCTGAAAGAGATCTGAGTAGATCCAGAGTAGACTTGAAGCCATCCCAGGGCACTGGTCCAGATGCTAACAACTGGGTTGTAGCATCTGGTATTCTTTCCCTTCGTGGTGAGGTGGTCATTTCCTTACACATAAACAATTACTAGCAGTGATAGTCGGCACACTTTGAAAACCTGTCCCTCTATCTTCTCCTCACTCCTTCCTGCCCTCCCTCCCTTCTCTCCTATTTTCCCAGTGCTGGGGACTGAACCCCGGGCCTTGAGCATGCTAGGCAAGTGTTCTTCCATGAGCTACAACCCCAGTTCCCACCCCTGTGATTCTTTTGCACTGTATTTTTCTCTCGAAATTTAATCACGACTCAGTAAAGTAGACAATGCTTTCCTTCTTCTAATAGATGAGAAAAAATATTCAGTAACTTGCAGGCCACAGAGGTGAATTTAGAACTCTGGCTTTAAACTCACATTCTTTCTCAGGCCCGTATTTCCTGGAAGCATAGTTGGGCATGAGCCCTGCAGTGTGATGTCAGGCATTGATTCTGAATGCCATGAGACTGAGGCATTGGAATAGAAAACAGGGTGTTCTCAATTTTGTGATATGCATGGGGTAGAAGATGTGGAGCTAAGCTCTACGGTGGCTCTTTAATCAACCATTAGCCTAGGCATATTGCAAAAACAGGCCTCTGGGGTGTGGTTTCGAAGCCTATCTCCTGAAACTATCAGATGCTGGTGTTGTACCGGTGTTGTCAGCTTTGATTATTCTCTCACAATAAGAGGGTAAGAAAAAAATTCAAAATGCTTATTAAGTATCTACAGTTAACCTATTCTTCCTGCTTAGTTCACACAACAGTTTGGAGTCCTCAGCTTCTAGCTTGTCTGTGATCTCTGGCACCCTTCTCAGCAGTGGGTTCATAGAGCCACCAGGAGGAGCATATATTTCCAGGAGTCTGCATTTGGCACAGGCCATCTGATTTCCCATGGGTCTACTGTGTGCTTGATTTATGTTAAGGTAAAAAAACCTATAATAACTGCGGCACATGTTATTTGAGATCATTTATGTCCAACTTCACTTAGCCAGAAGATGAAAAGATGACAGTCATTAAACCAAAAAGACATTTGAGCAACCGAGAGAGAGGCTGGAAAACTTGTGTATGGCGTGGAGAGTCTGTTATTCTTAGTCTGTTTACTATTGTTTAAAAATATCTCAAAAGATTCGACTGTCTGGTTTCCCAGCCTGCACACTGTTGAAGTAGCAGATTAAAAGGTGTGGGGATTCTGTGGAGGCAGCCGCATTGACAAGAGCGAGGAATAGAAAATAGAACCAGCAATTATAGGGACTTCCCAAACTGGGTCAACAAGTCCCATGTCACGTGATGGCAAATAGAAGCATGATTATCACATAACAAACTCACGATACGTCTTGTAGATTCAACAAACATGTAACTATGGCTGTTTGCATTGTTGAGAGAAAAAAAAGTTAAATTGATTTTATGGGCCTCTGTTTCAGAAAGGTAAAGCAATGCATAGTCCACTTTAAAGTATCTCTATGTTTAAGATGTTACAAAAGATTTTTTTTAAAAAAATTTGTGTTTAAAAAGACAAGCTGGACTTCTGCTTCTAGGAGGCTGGTAGGTGCACTTACCCCCTATTCTCCCCAGATAAAATGAAAACTCCTATACTTTATTTATTGGAAATACATAAAAACGTGTCTCGACAAAGAGAAGGCAGACCAGCTGGGGATGACACAGTAGTGAGGCCCCGGGGTTTCCTTATTGCTCCTATTTGACTTTGAGTAGAAGAGACTGGAAACCCAGAGCAGCCAATGGGCACAGACAAAAATACCAGAGCGACAGAAAAGGAGCAGCTGAGTGAGTCAGAAAACTCAGATGATGACCATCTTCCCTGGCCAGACACCACAGACAAAACTTGTGGTCCCACTTGCACCCATGCCATTAAAGATCAAGAGGGGAGCTCAGACTTGATCATTCTGAGGCTGCCCTGCCCAGAGTGGCATTAGAGTAAGGATCCTGGACTTTCACCCCCACCTGGCACTGACAAGGAGCCCCATGCCTCCCCACTGTGGTTGTGTCTGAGGAGACCTAGAGGGGAGTCAGGACTTGCACCACCCCCAGTGACAGTGAGGCCTCACACCCCTCCTATGGCTCAGTGGAGGCCACGCAGGGAACCTGAACTTCTAGTACCTCTTGTCAGTAAGGAGAAGGCCCTCCCTCCTACCCCAATGTCCTCTGCCAGAGAATGATCAGAAGGTTTCCCTAAGAGTCAGATTCTCCTATCATAATAAGCAACCCGCCAAGGCTTTAGCAAAGAAGTGTTCATCCTACCAAGAACCTGGAAGATCTCAGATTGAATGCAAAAAGACATCAGTAGATGCCAACCTATGGACATCTCACTGAGGTTACAGATGTTAGAACTGACAAAAATGTTAAAGCAGCCATAACAAAAATAATTCAATAGCCCATGAAAAGATGTTCAACACCGTTAGGGAGATGCAAATCAGAACCGTAATGAGGTATTACTTCAAATCTGCTGGGATGGCTGTAATACGGAAGAAAGGCAATAAGAATGCTGGTGAGAATCTGGGGGAATTGGAACCCTCACACTTTCCTGGGGGGATACAAAATGGTGCAGCTGCTTTGGAGGGCAGTTTGGCAGTTCCCCTAAAAGCTAAAGTTACCATATGATCCCGTAATTCTGCTCCTAGTTGTATAACCAAGAGTATGAAGACATATGTCTACCCAAAATCTGTACACAGGAATTGTTCAGAATGCTCACTACATACTCATCGCATTGCTCAAGCACAGAAATTATACAGATATCCATCCTCTGACGAATGCATAAACAAAATGTTGTATGCCCTTATAATGAAATATTTTTTTCTGCTATGAAAGGAAAGAAGTACTTATTCATGCTCTAACATGGATGAATTTTGAAAACGTTGTGCTGACTAAAAGAAACTACACACAAAACATTACATATTTGCATTAGTCAGAATTTTGCTGCTGTGATCAAAAGACCTGACAAAAATTGTTAGAGGAGGGAAAGTTTATTTGGGGCTCAGAGGTCTCAGTGCACAGACAGCCAGTTCCATTGCCCTGAGCCTCAGGTGAGGCAGAATACCATGGCAGAGGATGTGGTGGAGGAAGATGGCTCAGGACATAACACCAAGAAGTAGGGAGGGAGGGAGAGAGAGAGGGCGAGTGCACACTCCATTCATAGACAAAATATATACCCTAAAGACACTTCCCCAGTGACCACCTCCAGCTACCCTCTCCAGCTAATCCATATCAGGTGATTAATGCACTGATTAGGTTAAGGTTCTCATCACCCAATCATTTCCCCTCTGAACTTTCTTGCATTGTCTCACACAGGAGCTTCTGGGGAACACCTCATATCTAAACTGTATCCTATTGTATGATTCCAGTGATATTAAATAGCTAGTATAGGTAAATCTTCAGAAACCGCAAATAGGTTAATGGTTTCCAGGGAATGGGGAGAAAGGTAGATGCATAGCATTTGCTGATGGGTATGGGGTTTTATTTTGGAGGAATACAAATGTTCTGGAATTAGGTAGAAATGGTAGTTGTACTTTATAAATATACCAAAGCCACTGAATTGTGCAGTTTAAAATAATGAATGTTATAGTATGCAAATTATATCTCAAACACATGCAATGTTTCATAGAGAAATTACAAACACACATGAAACATCAAAAAAAAAAATAGAATATGTAAAGAAGAACCAAATGGAAATTCTAGAACCCCCCAAAATGTAACACATTAAAAAAGAAAAGAACCTCAATGGGGGATCAATGGAAAAATGAAGGGAACAGAAAATAATTGGTTTAATTAAGATACAGTAATAGAAATTATACATTGTAAATAAACAGGGAAAAAATAAAGAAATGAACAGATGTCTGGGACCTGTGGGATTCTAACAGAAGATGGTAGATGATGTTGTTGTCATGGGACTCCTAGAAAGAGAGGAAAGAAGAAAGAGGGCAGTCTTAAAAAGTACTCAAATAATGGCCAAATTTGGTAAAAGAGCTAAAAATGTACTGATCAAGAAGCAGAGAAAATACCAAGCAAAATAATCTCAAATAAATCCATACCAGGATATACTCCAGTTAAACCTCTAAAAACAAAAGACAAAGAAAAGAACCTGAATGCAGCATTAGAGAAACTGTACTTTCCCCCTCTCTGTTTAAACAACAAGCATGTGGCTTAGGGACCGTGCCTGCCTTAGGTTGTCCAATAGTACATATGGTCCTTACCCGTTTTCGGATGAGCTGACCTCAAGGCGTCAGCCTCCTGTCTTAGGTTGGTACCATTGCAATTGGATCTTACCCGTCACTGACTACCGGTCCAGTATACAGCCACACCTCTGGAGAGGTCTTTGTACCACCAGGGGGGTGAGGTTCTTTGCCTCACCTCCGTTGGTCCCCAAATTTTAGCTGAACGATCATGACAAGCAGAAGGGAGGAAGATACACCAAGCCAATTGACGGCTCCTTTTGGAAAAATTGTACCACCGATGACACCATCAGCAAAAATACCCCAACACTACCACAAGTCGCTGCACCAACAGATAGTTCACAATGCATACAGGTGA